>NC_088302.1:6789539-7101539 GCF_032854445.1 Liolophura sinensis | reverse complement strand
TGCAGTCGTTGAAACCTACACTGCGAGGAGTCAGGAATTATAAAACAATACCTTTCCATGTGGATATTGTCTGCTCGGGCTCACAAAAGTGAGATTCACTGTTTAAAGCCTAATTTTGAAACCTTGTTGTGCCTGAAAAGAAGTTGTTTGCAGTGATGACTCGTCTTCTTCCAATATGGAGTTTACGTCACACGTGTAAAAGTTCGTCTGTATTTGCCGAAGATCGCTGCTTTACGCGAAGCGCTCAATTTTCCTCCACCTATAAAACTGACCCCCATCGTACTAGTAAAAAAGTCTTCAGCTGGTCTCAATGAAAATCAAATAAAATAAAATAAATAAATAAATAAAGCATGCTTTTCTAGGTTTTTTATGGCAATAAGGGGGCGGTCAGGCAATCTTATAAGCGTAAAAAAAGTTCGTCAGTTACGTGCCGTTTGGCTTCATTTTGGCTTCATTTGACTCAGGCACTCCGATTAATTTCTGATCATAAAATGAACCGTTGTCATAAAACTTGGACTCTTCCTAAGTACCACACTGTACCTCAACCAAAATGAACAATAAACAAATAAATTTTTATTTGCATTTTGCGAACATAATATACGCAGGTGTAGGGTGTGATAATATATCCATAATGAGTTTATGGGAATTTGGAAGGGTATTCCTCCTTTGACCGACCGAACCCCCACCGATTTGGCCTCCCGGATACCGATAACCACGCTCTGCCAATTTCTTTACGTCGACTGGCTGGATATTTTGGGCACAACGCTTTATATAGACTAGTCGTTGAATAGGGTCCTTTTCCAAATACGTTTCATATCAATTCAGACAATTTATTTATAATCAATGACTGATCCACTGCTATCAACTTTACTCGCTTATCTAGGGCGTGGGGCCTCCGTGGCCGAGGTGGTTAGCATGCCATCGCGACGCAATAACACGGCAGCCTAACTCTAACGCGGTCATTGTTTCAGGTCTTACGTGGGAAGGACCGTCAGCAGCCTGCGGATGGTCGTGGGTTTCTGCCGGGTTCCTGCCGGTTTCTTCCCTCCCACCATTATGCTGACCGCCGTCGTATAACTGAAATATTCATGAGTCCGGTGTAAAACACCACTTAAATAAATAAAATTTAATTTTCAATATTGACACGAAGAAAGGTGATTTAAAATGTACATGTGGCGTATCCATTTTAGTAGGAAGTGGCAAACGGGTTGCCACGGCAGTGGATGTGTTTTCGATTCTGTTTTTTAAATGACGCTATCAAGACACAAAAATTGTTTTAAATTCAGATTACTTTTGACTTCTCTGTTCATTACACCATTCTCTTTACGCTAATTTTTGTTTTGAATTACTTTGTTTTCTTTTTATAATTTTTGAACGTGTTTTAAATTTTATTTTGATGTAATTTTTTTTATTTCTTTGAATTCATTTTGATTTTTTTATATAGGTTAAAGTAACATTTCGATATTTTTTTCACATCTTTTTCATCTGGAAAATGTTGACAATCCTTGTGCACCACTGTAATGTTTGAATCATGCATGAAGTCGACAATTGCCGTCAAATGTATTCTCCACGCCGATGGCTTGACAATGAGGTCTTGAGTCTGAATCATAACCAGGGATTAACGGAAATACAGTTACCTTCATAATACTTAAATTGGTCTTTCCTTTCAAGTGTATGCAAGGACACACGGGTTCAATTCCCGTCATGGACACTTGTCCAATCATTGCGGCAATCGGTTTGTTTCTGTGAGGTGTAGTAAGCATTTGCATACTTTGTAGATTTTCACACTGTTTCTGCTTGTAGGGCCATGTTGAACGTAATCGTTCAGCGCCGTTCTTCTGGTCGTTTAATTGCGCTACTTGAAAACCACTCGTCCTTCCACCAATATAGTGTACATATCTGAATCTCACATATGCGGGAAAGTTCGATAGTAACATCCAGTCCCTATCTAGTCTATAATCTATCAAATTGTTAATATTTCATGCGTAAGAATCTGTGTGCTTCTATGTGTCATATGTTCTACTATCTCAGGCTATCTTAGGGCATGTCTTCCAGCACGCTGTGGATGATCGTGGTTTACCCCGTGCTCTGCCCGGTTTTCCTTCCACCCATAATACTGGGCGTTCTCGTGAAATATTCTGGAGTAGTTGGTTAAAACACCAATCAAATAAATAAAATAAATAAATATTTTTACTACCAGTGATTTCGAGAGAAGTGTTATTGACTGGATCGCAGACGTCTATGGTAAATAAATTTATTTATTTATTTGATAGGTGTTTTACGCCGTACCCAAGGGATATTTATGGCAAATAAAAGACCGCTTTTCACCATTCAGCACACCATATATGAACATAACATGTTCAATTAAACGTTAAGCGACATGTATTCGGATTAACAAAACAGCTTCGTGTATGAAGAGGGGGCCTCCGCGGCTCAGTTGGTTAGCGCGCTAGCGCAACGTAATGACCCAGAAGCCTCTGACCAATGAGGCCGCTGTGAGTCAAGTCCAGCTCATGCTGGCTTCCTCTCCGGTACGTGGGAAGGTCTACCAGCATTCTGCGGATAGTCGTGGGTTTCCCCCGGTTTCCTCCCACCCATAATGCTGGCTGTCGTCACATAAGTGAAATATTCTTGAATACGGCCTAAAAACACGAATCAAATAAATAATAAATAAAATCGTGTATGAAGCAATTCGCAAGCTATCTGTTACAAATGTATGCCTAATATGTAAAGCTTAATCATTCGGCAATGAAGTAGTGAGATCGACTCCGTTCATCTACTTCTCTCTTCTTTCGACCACTGCTACCTGCATAAGTGACGAAACAATAACAATATTGTTATTAATAGAAAAATTTGTAATACATCCATAAACACACAAATCAAAACTGATTAAATAAAAAATATATGTTCATTGCACGCATGAATGGCTGCAAACAACCATGAGCCTGACGAAACATGTTTGCGCGATCAACGTCAGAATGTCACTCGGATGTTCTCCGATGAATAACAAGCATTGTATGAACTTCTCTCCATGGCGAGGTGATAATAACACGAATGGACAAAGAACATGGCGGGGCTGGGTAGGTACAAGCCACATTCACTGGCAACAGGCCATGCACTCTAACACTGCGTTGTTCCTGTGAAGAGGGCATTGTTATCCGACAATAGGCAGATTCATGACGGACGTGGGTCAAATTTGAGTCACTCATCAGACAAAGTCACCCATCAGGAACGCCTGGAATGACACATGAAAAGGACTCACACATCATTAAATTCTCGTCTTTCTTTGAACAGAAAGGATAACCATTCATCCAAAACCCAATAACAGGGTTAAAGCGTTTTGGTCATATCACTGTAATTTACAAACCAGGCATGTGTTCAGTTATGTAAGATTTCCAAGCTTGTCTCTGCCTGCACTGGGCCTTCCGAGCCTATCACATACAAACAGACCCACGCACTCGTCACTAGCCACTTAACACCATACGTGTATTCCTGCGCAGCAGACTGTCCCTGCTAACAATGGAAAATGTGTGAATCTTTCCATCATGTAGTTCCACACAATGCAAACTATTTTCCACCATCGCCTTTTGAAGCTGTTGTGAGTTGTAAGGCAGGACTAGGGGATAAATACCGATCACTCTGAAGCTTTACTAATCAGTCAAGTCTCGATTCAGACAGTTCCACGGCGACACCTTCAAGTTCGACACAATGAGAGAAATCGTCCACCTTCAGGCCGGCCAGTGCGGAAACCAGATCGGCGCTAAGGTGAGGCTCTTTAGGTTATGAATGAGAATATAACTCAAGCTTATATAATACATCGAACTGCAAACTATGCAGCTAAAACTCGCACAAAATAAACTTTGCTACCTTTCTTTAGTTCTGGGAGGTGATCTCGGACGAGCACGGTATCGACCCGACAGGAACATACCACGGGGACTCTGATCTCCAGCTAGAGAGAATCAACGTCTACTACAACGAAGCTACAGGTATGTGTTTTTTTGTTGTTGTTTTTTTTTGTCCTCATCACACAACCATTAATAGATTAAGTAAAGCTGAGGGCAACCATTTGTCCATTTATTAAAAAATTAACAAAAGGTAACGCTTCAAACGAGTATGGAAGAGAGCACAGGTAATAGATATGTATATACAAAACAAAACAGAAAAAAACCCGTCTGAATTTGCAGTGACAATCTACATGGCTTTTAATACGAGATGGCTAACAGAATCATCTGACAAAAACGACTGTGGCCTGCAATTTGAGAATTTAATCATGATCTTGTAACACATTTGTATGAGTAGATTTAACCAGTACTTATGAGCAGATAAACAATGTGCCTTGTCAGATTACACCGTAAATGTCCAATGTAAGGCTATATCGGGTGGGTATTTGGGGGTAAAATTGTCAGTTTAGATTAACCTCTGAACTTTAATGACATCTGGCATCTTGCTGACTGTCAGCTAAAGTGCTTACAGATCAGCTTTCTTTCTGAGAAATCCGTGAGCCAGTAATTTCATAAACATAACACAGGTAGTACGATTTGTCATTTCACAATGTCAAAAGGGGGGGGGGGAGCTAACCCCCTTTCTTTGTGCATATTTATCTCTTGAAAATAAAAAAAAAAAAACACTTATAACGTGGTCAGATTTGGAAAATGGTCAAAGGCATTCATTAGTTCGTCCAATTTTCTTACAGGTGGTAAATATGTACCCCGTGCTGTCCTCGTCGATCTGGAGCCCGGTACCATGGATTCCGTCCGATCTGGTCCATTCGGTCAGATCTTCAGACCAGACAATTTTGTTTTCGGTCAGAGCGGAGCCGGTAACAACTGGCCAAGGGTCACTACTACACGGAAGGGGCTGAACTTATAGATTCGGTTCTTGACGTGGTGCGAAAAGAAGCAGAGAGCTGTGACTGTCTGCAGGGGTTCCAGCTCACCCAGTCTCTGGGTGGAGGTACCGGATCTGGAATGGGTACTCTTCTCATCAGCAAGATCCGAGAGGAATACCCTGACCGTATCATGAATACATTCTCCGTTGTCCCCTCGCCAAAGGTAGGTGTTTTGTATTACCTGTGACCATTTATCTGTTATCACATTGTCGTAACCGGACCTTCGTGGCCGAGTGGTCAGCGTGCTAGCGCAAAATCTGTGACTGAGGGCCCTTTCAATGCGGTCGCTGTGAGTTCAAGTTCAGTGCATGCTGGCTTCCTCCCAGGGCGTTCGTAGGTACGTGGAACAGCAGTCAGTGGATAGGCATGGTTCTCTACCAGGTTGGGCCCGGTTTCCTTCCATCATATTGCCGGCCGCCGTTGCATAACTGAAATATCCTTGGGTACTACGTAAAAACACCATTAATAAACATTGTGATCGCTGGTCTGGTTTTACTCTTCATGATGTAGCCTATTGTTATGTGGATAATTCCTACACCTGTTCAATTATGTTTACGATATCAGCAGATCCATTGATTTCAACCAGAATATCAAGTTTCTACTTGAGTTATAGTGAGTATCGGAGGGGTTTTTATGTATTGGAAACAACCTTTAAAAGAGGGAAAACTGCAAAGAATTTTTTTAGCTTTTAAGAATATTTCTGCCATGCTTTTTTGAAAAACCTGTTTCACAATTGAACAGTTTGGACTGTGATAGTTATATTCATAAATAGTTAAATAAAACAAAAATACTCAGAATGAGATGCTATCTTATTGAATATGTGAAATATGTCCCAACTAGAAACTTGTAGATGTATTTATGATTACTGTTCATATTTATAAATGTGCTGTTATTCAGGTGTCAGACACAGTTGTGGAACCCTACAACGCCACCCTGTCCGTACATCAACTGGTCGAGAACACAGACGAAACTTTCTGTATAGACAACGAGGCTCTCTACGACATTTGTTTCCGAACCCTGAAGTTGACCACCCCGACATATGGGGACTTGAACCATCTGGTTTCAGCAACAATGTCCGGTGTGACAACCTGTTTGCGATTCCCGGGTCAACTTAACGCTGACCTGCGTAAACTGGCTGTCAACATGGTACCCTTCCCCCGTCTCCACTTTCTTCATGCCCGGATTTGCTCCTCTTACCTCCAGGGGTAGTCAACAGTACAGAGCCCTGACCGTCCCAGAACTCACCCAGCAGATGTTTGACGCCAGAACATGATGGCCGCTTGCGATTCCCCGTCATGGCCGTTATCTGACGGTGGCCGCCATGTTCCGTGGTCGTATGTCCATGAAGGAAGTTGACGAACAGATGTTGAACGTACAGAACAAGAACAGCAGCTACTTCGTCGAATGGATCCCAACAACGTCAAGACCGCCGTCTGTGATATTCCACCCCGTGGTCTCAAGATGTCGGCCACATTCATCGGTAACAGCACAGCCATCCAAGAGCTGTTCAGCGAATCTCCGAACAGTTCACGGCATGTTCCGTCGTAAGGCTTTCCTGCATTGGTACACCGGTGAGGGTATGGATGAGATGGAGTTTACTGAGGCCGAGTCCAACATGAACGACTTGGTGTCCGAGTACCAACAGTACCAAGACGCCACGGCCGAGGAGGAGGGAGAGTTTGACGAGGACGAGGAAGCTGAGGAGGAGACATAATATTGCTGACCCAATTAAATCTATCAATTCACTGGCAGACCCATTTTTTAAAATTATTATAAGTAATATTAAAGCTTTAAAAGACAGTTTTTTAGTTATTGCTATTATTTACATATATGAGAAAATATGGACAACACATTACGATAGCGTTATTATCGAATCCTTGAGAAATGAGCAGATATGGGATTCAATGCTAAGTTTTGTTTTTGCGTGTGGGAAAGCCTTGGGCATCCGTTAGCAATAAATCATATAAAGTAGACGTTAATGCCCTATAGATATGAACAGGTGTGGTCTAGCCTTGCGTGATGAGAGCTGCAATAAAAGAGCGCATCCTACTCAAATTTCAAATGTATTGGGAAATAACATCCGTCAATCTTTTAATGTCGTATCTATGGACTTTCTGATTGTCGAATTGGATTAGTTAATTAGTTAGAATTAAAATGCTTGATTTTTCATTTATCAGTATGTAATGCGTCAACATGAAAATACGTTGATTTTTACGTCACTTTTTTGAGTACTGTGGAATGTGTACTTTGCGATCTGTCAAAACCCTTTCGTCATTCAGAAACACTTTGCGCAAATGAATCTATTTGTCAATGGACCAGTGTGCTGAGGTATAGTTTGGTTTGTTCAAAGATGGTCCAGTCTGTCCAACTTATTTGTCTTATAAGGTTAAACAGCAAATAAGTTTGGTTTGGTCCTGCCCTGCTCCCATTTTATACTCTCCTCGAGGAATTGTCCAGATTCCTCTGTCTACACACTTGCCCTGTGCTGAAAAAGTGTGCAAATCCTACTGATATGGTAATGGACAGGTAGCTAATTAACCTAATCTACGCTGATCAATCCAAATCTTCGTAATACAGTGTGTGTTAACTGTAAAGAAAGCCTTCCAGAAAGCCTTCTTCAGTTAACGTAGCACGTGGAAAATCATCTCACTTGATGGTTGTCAGTTAACGTAGCAAGTGGCAAATCATCTCACTGGATGGTTGTACATATGACGTCAAACCTTAAACATTTATAGCGCATTGTCATGTTATAGGACATAACATCACACCCAGCTACTGTATTTGAACTCCTGAATCAAATCCTTCCGTGAATGACACAACACTCACGTTATTCTGTTATTTGACATAGGAATGACACCACATACAGGTTATACTGTAAGTTGACACAGGAAGGACACCATACAAACGTTATTATGTAAGTTGATTCAGGAATGACACCACATACGGGATATTCTGTAAGCTGACCCAGGAATGACACCTTACACAGGTTACACTGTAAGTTGACCCATGAATACACCACACACAGGTGATACCGTAAGTTGACCCAGGAATGAAATAACACATAGTTTATACTGTAAGTTGACCCAGGAATGACACTATACACATAGTTTATACTGTAAGTTGACCCAGGAATGACACTATACACAGACTATAATAGAAGTTGACCCAGGAATGACACCACACACAGGTTATACTGTAAGCTGACCCAGTAATGACACGACATACAGGTTATACTGCAAGTTGACACATGAATGACCCCACACGCACGTTATACTGTTATTTGACACAGGAATGACACCACATACCGGTTATACTGTAAGTTGATCCAGAAATGACATCACATACAGGTTATACTGTAAGTTGACCCAGGAATGACATCACACACTTGTTATACTGCAAGTTAACCCAACTCTTGACTCTGGTAGGGCCAATTGGCTGTACTTTAATCCAGAGGTATATATACTTTTAATATATGTATGTGTGTGTTTTTTCCCTCGTACATTTATTTGCAAATTCTGACTCTGCTCTCCATGCTGCAAGTCTTGAATGACACGGGGATGATTCCACACACACGTTATACTGTAAGTTGTCCCAGGAACGACACCATACACACGTTGTACTATAAGCTGACACATGAATGACACCACATACACGTTATACTGTAAGTCGACATAGGAATGGCTCCACACAGAGGTGATACTGTAAGTTGACCCAGGAATGACACCACACACAAGTTATACTGTAAGTTGACCCAGGAATGACACAACATACAGGTCATACTGTAGTTGATCCAGCAATGACGTCACACAGTTTATTCTGTAAGTCGACACAGGAATGACACCACACGCAAATTATATTGTAAGTTGACCCAGCAATGACGTCACACATAGTTTATACTGTAAGTTGACACAAGAATGACATCACGACCAGTTTAAACCAAGTTAACACAGGAAAGTTGAATTTTAATCTTAGGTTTACTCAATTGACCTATATGTAAGTCAAAAAAGGTCACACCCACCGCATTGGTAGATGATCTTGGGACGTGTGCTGCGCTGGTACGCAAATCACACGAGCTCGGTGAAGTGGACACAGACCCCCATTACAACTTCCGTTTTTCGGTAGGGACGATTGTAGTTCTGTGAATTTTAGGGTATAAAGTCTTTTTTTGCTCCCAGGCGTCCATTTTTGGTGCACGGGTGCATGCTTGGTATTAAAATGCTGGAAACTGTCTAAACTTTGAGCAGGTACGAGCTTTATTGACGAAAGTTTGAAATTCTGGGTGAGAGGACACGAGGTGTGATGTAGTGATGAGGCTGCGAGTGACGTCCCCTTGGCGTTGCTAGGCACGCCTCCCAGCTGCCGGCATGGAAAGGTCCAGATTTTGACGGTCAACCTATGTCAAGATTTTTATGGCTTCTTTCTCACAGGCTGGCCCAGGTATGCACCAAAGCTTATTAGCCACGGAATGTTTGGGACTGAGCTACAGCGCTAGACGTTAACATTGTCGCTTATGGAAAATTAATGGGGGTCCGAGGCCAAGTTGGCACAAGATTCCAAAACATACAACTCTATGTTCGCACCTGCTCGTGCTGCATTCTGGCGAATGTGGTGTTGAATGTGTTGGAATCTTGCGCCAACATCGCCGACCTAATCACCAAACCTATTTGGGCATTGTACACAGCGTGTAGCAAGGGTCTTATTTAAAGCACGCAAGATAATTAAGTCCGTCAATTTGTATACATTATTATTAGGTTTCGCGCTATATTCTACTGTATAGACATTTCTGCTTTGACAAAGCCGGGATTTATTTATATGTTGTTTTTTTTCACGCCGTACTCAAGAATAGTTAACTTATATACGACGGGGGCCAGCATTATGGCGGAAGAAAACTGGGCAGAGTCCGTGGGGAAAACACGACCGTTCGCGGGGAAACACCACAGTCCGCAGGTTGTTGGAAGGCCTTCACACTTTTGGCTGGAGAGGTAGCCAGCATGAGCTGGGCTTGAACTCACAGCGGTCACATTGGTGAGAGGATCGAAAAAGGCATGAACATCTTTAAATATTTTTCTAATTTAGTAGGATACCCGTCAAAAATAGACATAACATTTGATATTGAATCATGAACTACCGCATTACGATGGTTAGTTGTACGGAACCCGCTTATCGTCCGTTTGTTTCAGATCATATGGGGACATGTGCCGTGGTAATGGTATGAAGTATACGCTTAGAGAATTGGTCACCTGCACTCGTGCAGATTTAGATACAGAAGTGTCCCATTCCAGATACTGTGCCACGTTACCCTCGCCATCTTAGCTGGTTGGATACCGACTACTGGTGGCACAGGATCAAGGCCAACGGATCACGAAGTAAACTTTTTTTTTTTTTTTTTTTTTTTTTAAATTATCACTTAAAACTTCAAATATTGCTCGACAACATAAATTCTGAGTAAGTTATTGTGCAACAAACTTCAGCGAAAACGAGAGGAAAACGTACAAAATTTAACGATTAAAATTTCGACTCCAGTCGAAGATCGCTTCGTGACCGCGGGCCAGGATTATAACCTGAAAATGGTGGTAGCCGATAGTTAGGCGAGATGGCGGATCAGACATTTTTACTTTATTTCTGCACTGGTCAAGATAATTTCAGGGGTTTGTTAATCGATCGGTCAATAAGTTGACGTTCCCGCAACTTTTCCTCTCGTAATACGAGAGAACCAAGTTACCAGTTTACTCACAAATGGTCATTGAACAATAGACTACAGAAAGGTTGGATGCTATAGCACCTTTAGGCGGGAAAGGCGACGTGTATCATCCACCCTGGTCCCTTCAAGAACGATAAGCAGCAATGTAGAAATAAGATTTCTTTTATAGAACTTTTACGTTTTATTTCAAAAGTTTCGAGGGTTGACAGGATCGTTAAGCAACTCTAGTACTTTGTCCGCTAAATAAACTGGACTTTTCAAAATGTATTAAAGACACCGTCCGTGTTTATCCAACACACAAAATACAAAAGCTTACCAAACTAAGGAATTAACATTACGTTTACCTGAGAAAGCTTTGAATTACCCAAAATTTATTCCAGTATAAGTTTATAAAAGTTTTGGTGGTGATTTTTTGTTTGTTTTGATCAGTTGCGCTTTCAATCTTCTTCTGCCTCCCCTTCCTCGTCAAACTCTCCCTCCTCCTCGGCCGTGGCGTCTTGGTACTGTTGGTACTCGGACACCAAGTCGTTCATGTTAGACTCGGCCTCAGTAAACTCCATCTCGTCCATACCCTCACCGGTGTACCAATGCAGGAAAGCCTTACGACGGAACATGGCAGTGAACTGCTCGGAGATTCGCTTGAACAGCTCTTGGATGGCTGTGCTGTTACCAATGAATGTGGCGGCCATTTTGAGACCACGGGGTGGAATATCACAGACGGCGGTCTTGACGTTGTTGGGGATCCATTCGACAAAGTAGCTGCTGTTCTTGTTCTGTACGTTCAACATCTGTTCGTCGACTTCCTTCATGGACATACGACCACGGAACATGGCGGCCACCGTCAGATAACGGCCGTGACGGGGATCGCAAGCGGCCATCATGTTCTTGGCGTCAAACATCTGCTGGGTGAGTTCTGGGACGGTCAGGGCTCTGTACTGCTGGCTACCCCTGGAGGTGAGAGGGGCAAATCCGGGCATGAAGAAGTGGAGACGGGGGAAGGGTACCATGTTGACAGCCAGTTTACGCAGGTCAGCGTTGAGTTGACCCGGGAATCGCAGACAGGTTGTCACACCGGACATTGTGGCTGAGACCAGATGGTTCAAGTCCCCATATGTTGGGGTGGTCAACTTCAGGGTTCGGAAGCAAATGTCGTAGAGAGCCTCGTTGTCAATACAGAAAGATTCGTCTGTGTTCTCGACCAGCTGATGGACGGACAGGGTGGCGTTGTACGGTTCTACAACTGTGTCCGACACCTGTGGCAGAAGTGAAATTCCGTTTTAGAAATTGATCAAATTGATCCCGATAATGAGAGGAGAGAAAAATAAATAAATTATTTATATATATATATATATATATATATATATAGATAGATCTCTTCATGTAATATATAAATTCTTTTGGAAGGGGGGGAGGTATTTATGCATTTATCACTCGAAGTAAGTTGTACATTGTATGTACACTGTAACAGTACATTGTATTCAGTTGGGAAATTTAAGTCCTATAGGGCATTGTTTCAAGTTAAACTTGCAAACACTGAACGTAATTTACCTTTGGTGAAGGGACGACGGAGAAGGTGTTCATCACCCTGTCGGGGTACTCCTCTCGGATCTTGCTGATAAGAAGGGTACCCATTCCAGACCCGGTACCCCCACCCAGAGAGTGGGTCAGCTGGAACCCCTGCAGACAGTCACAGCTCTCGGCCTCCTTCCTCACAACGTCCAGAACGGAGTCGACCAGTTCGGCACCTTCCGTGTAGTGGCCCTTGGCCCAGTTGTTACCGGCACCGCTCTGACCGAAAACAAAGTTATCCGGTCTGAAAATCTGACCGAATGGTCCGGAGCGGACAGAATCCATGGTACCGGGCTCCAGATCGACCAGGACAGCACGGGGCACGTACTTGCCACCTGATAATACAAAAAAAATGAAAAAAAAAAAAAATGGGATACTATTTTCCAAAACGCATAATAAAAAAAAAAAAAAAAAAAAAAAAAAAAAAATCTGCAATTGTCGTTTTTGTGACCGTATAAATTGGTTTTAATTCCTTTTAAGTGAATTTGTTGCACTACAGAAGCTTTATATCGATCAGAATATAGTTTCCAGACGAAAACAACAACAAACAGCAACCAGAACTAAGAATCCCTTCTGTCGACACAGTATGCAACGTTGTACCTAATACATAAAATGCCCTTTAGTTGGTAAAGCTAACCGAGATGTACCGGCTCTCAGAGACTCGCCTTCACGTTAACCGGTAATTAAAAGTATTCCCTTGGGCGTTGCCTTGCACGGAGGGGCAAAAGGACACAAAAATAGGTAGTAGGTATTACAAATCCTTATCGCGCATCCTGGAAAGCCAGAATGAACGCTTATGGCGCTTCCTGCGAATCCCAATGTGTAAATCGGAAGCCCTTACCCGTGCAGAAGATACGGAATTTCATGCGGCACGCTTTCATACACTACATCTATTACAGTAATAAGTAGATGTGAAAATAGAAGGAAGGAAATTGTACAGTTTTAAGAGCTGCCCTACCCCATTTTGGTTTTTCAGTCACTTGGTTAGAAATATGAACGAGCATACCAGAATCAAAAAAAGATGGCAAACGATTCTAGGGATCAGATTTATTCTACAGGTCCTATTCTTACTGCGGTCTCCCTTTATTTTACAGGTATAAGTGTATTTAAGATTATTGTACTTGTGAATTATGCAGGGTTCCTCGATTGATTTTTCTGTCTCCATTATGCCCGTTTGTTTTCTGCACGATCCAGGAAACCGGTGTCTCTTTACACTACTTTTTGGATAGGTTATTTCTAAAGGAAGGGTTCCCTAGTTAAATAGCCATGGAAGTCACGGGGTGTATACGGTTCCTTTAGTGTTTACTGGATAAGCCTACTTCTAGCTCAGTCACCTACCGGTGGCCTCATTGTAGTAGACGTTGATTCGTTCTAGCTGGAGATCAGAGTCCCCGTGGTAAGTTCCGGTCGGGTCGATACCGTGCTCGTCAGAGATCACCTCCCAGAACTAAAACAAATCGATTTTAATGCGTTTGTGAGAATAACGATTACTTAGAATGTAATTCAACGGATTGATCTCCAGGATATGGCCGGAATATTGACAATGTGGCGTAAAGCTGTAGTCATTCATTCAGTTTACAGTACAACATTCGTTAGCACAAGGATATATATATTAGTCGTGATCTAATTCAACACGTTCTTACCTTAGCACCGATCTGGTTTCCGCACTGGCCGGCCTGAAGGTGGACAATTTCTCTCATGGTGTCTGGCGGGAAGTTACTGAGACCTGTGATGGCAGATAGGACCTGAGCGAAAGGTGCGACTGTAGTGGAACTGGGAGTGGATTCTATTTTATACAAATACTGAGCATGGGGTGGGGGTAGGGGTGGCAATGTTTACAGCATAGCGACAGGCGGAGGAAGTAGTTGCAACACGCCCAAGATTTATTCTAATTAATCTGCTTTATTCATAAGTATATCCCACTTCAGTCAGAGGAGGGCTGGGTTCTGGTTGGTAGGTAACAAGACTGCTCGAAATGGAACACGCCACGGCTTGAAACCAGGGAATTTCGATTACGTCACGTAACTAAATCGGCCGTAGTACAGGTAGGAGAGCCTGACGTTACAGCCGCAGGCAAATCAGTTCAGGGTGATATATACATACCACACATTATATAAATAAGCTTAACATGACGCTTTGCTGAGAGTCAATGAACCAGCCAAATCCAGCGCGTTCCTAAAATATCAACGTATTAACGATCGGACCAGAACAGCAATGGGAAAACACAGAAACATGTTACGAATTAAATGCATCACACTGATAAACAAATCTAGTTATGCAAACCCGCGCAAGGTTCGTGAGTTTCACGGCACATTATAAACAATGTATTGGAGAATTTGTAATAAAACTATGTCATGCACAGTGAGTAAAATAAGACCGCAATTTACAGAAATAAAATCTCAGCTGGTTAGCGCGCTAGCGTGGCGTAATGACCCAGGAATCTCTCACCAATGCGGTCGCTGTGAGTTCAAGTCCATCACATGCTGGCTTCCTCTCCGGCCGTACGTGGGAAGGTCTGGCAGCAACCTGCGGATGATCGTGGGTTTCCCCCGGGCTCTGCCCGTTTTCCACCCACCATAATGCTGACCGCCGTCGTATAAGTGAAATATTCTTGAATACGGCGTAAAACATTAATCAAAAAAATACATAAATACAGAAATAAAATACTGTTGAGGAATTGTGTTAAACGCTCTTAGCCTTTCCTAATTATATACGAATAAATTTTCCTCAGTAATCATGATAATTACTTTATTTCATGAGAGTGATATATATGAATACTATTTACTTTGAAAATTCGTGAATTTCTCACTCAAAATTTTGATCTAGCGTGTATTTCCACTCTAGGTGTTGTGGTGAATGCACAATGTTAAGTATACACTGGGCTATTGCTGGAAATCGCTGTGGACGAAAGACTACACGGTTACAATTTTGTTCCTGTCTAGCAGCAAGACAGCAGTGGTAAATTCCATGTAGTCTTGCATGAACTACATGAACATGCTTACTTCAAATACACGTAGCTTGTTCTGACCAGTTTGCTGAATTTTGACTGCACTGAAAGAGTAGGCGCATGTGGCATTTGGCAGAAAATGTACAGATCTCTATGTGACTGTATTCCTGAAGCGGAGCAAATAACCCATCAAAATAATCTCAATGATGCATGGAATATACAGAACGTATCAAGCCTATGGACTAATTAAATCTTTTCCCATTATTTTCCATTCAACCACCCAAATTATTGTTCAAGTCAGTTATGTGTCTTTCGCTGATCAGCGACATAAATTATTACATTTCAAAATAAAATCCCTGGCATGGTGCCCCAGACAGACAACCGAGGATTGTGTACTTGATAGACTATGCGTGCATATGAGAAGTGGAAAGAGTTCTGTACTCTTCACTTCATGTCATTCTCTTAGCAAAATAACTAGATCACTCTTCATTACTGTTCATATTATCTGCGTGATGTGTATTCTCAGTTTGGTAGAGATCATTCATTGTTGTGCTCTGTTTAAAATAAACGAAGAAATGGTCGAATACAAATTTGCGGATATCTGACATCAAAAGATCTCCAAAAGGATTCAAGGAGAGTAACTTTAAAACTAAGACCATGGCTATATGGAAAAGGAAGACAATTTTGCCATAAATGATTTTTGTTCATATTTGAGGCGTACTGTATATGATTTAATTATCTTCGAAATTTATTTTATACTCTTATGTGCACGACTGCCGTCAGTTTCTAAATTTAGCTTGCCTTTGTTTACATACGCTGAGTTCAGCGCCTGCTGTCTACCTCTACCTTAGAATGTTCCAGATTGCGCTCAGTTCGGTGCCTGTTTGTTTACATCAAGTGTTCAGGAATTTTCTTATTCTAGACAATTCCACCAGGCTATATAAGACCTATGAAAGCAGATCAAACGAAGAGAGAACAGAGAACGCAGAAAGGAGAATTATTGAGAGCTTGGATGCTTTTGCTGTGTATTACTTTAGTAGGCCATTTGTGCTGAATTTTGGTGTCTCTATAGCCTCTGGCTTTGTTATATCCTATCTCCACCGAGCACTCGTTCCGTCTGAACTTGTATGTTTAATTTGTGCTCTTGTATACACAGTGCTTATTAGTACACGGACCCTGTCTGTGGAATTTTGTGTATATTTTGTCATACACTCAGTTATACTGTGGATTTTCCGTCTTGTGAATTGGCCTCTGAGCATTTATGCCTGTGTGGTATATATATTGTGGAAAATATGCGTCCGTTTGGACACCGTAAGTACTTTAGTATTTGTATAGATACTTCTATCCTTTCTTGTTAAACTTAAGTACTTTAGTATTTGTATAAGTCTTATTATCTGTTCTTGTTAAGCTAATAAATTGTTGTAAAATAAAATCTGCTGGTTTTGGTTACTTTTTTTGTTCGGCTAAACTGTCGTGTATTTCGAACAAGCCATCTCTTTATAATACAGACAGTTTGGGTCGTAACAATACAAATTTCATTCAATGCTCTTAAAATAACATTAATAGTAAACATGCTTGGAACATACCCCCTAAACGAGTTGTTTTAACAGCTATCACCTTTAACGTCATGAGTGCTGGCTACAGGAACCTAAGTTCCGGACCATTTTAACACCCCTCGCGGAACTGAACCCTGAACAGTGTGTTAAGAGATAAAAACCACACATTTCATGAATTCCTTAAATATGGAGCAAACATAAATGTTACATGAATTTTCAGATGAAAGAGCCTGAAAAATTAGTTGTTAATGTGGTTCTCTGTATTTTTAAAAAATTTTTTTTATAGATTTTTCTTTAATCACAAAAAGTCATTTGAAAAAAAAATTGTATGGTGTGCGCAAGGGACCATTTTTTGGTATATATTGTCCTTGCATAATTATGTTCTAAATGGAGCTGTAGTACAAGTTGCTGTATACTTACATTTCCTTTGCAATAATGTGGAAGTCCATGACTAAAACACTCAAACATTCTGAAGTTCTTTCGGCGGTATGTCCCTTTAATGATATGAGCTTTAATCACATCCATTGGAGTAAATCAAAGTTGTTGGTACTGGGGTATAGTTCATGTAATGCCAAATCCCTATGCTCAACGTGAATTTAATTCAGAAATGACAGGACTGACACGAACTGGCTCTAAAGCGTGATTTCGCCTTACATGACTGATATGCCCTGATTTGGGTAAACTGTCGACTTCTGACTTCCAGATATCTGTCAGATTACTAGGAGACAAGTGATCTCCGAAAACTTTGACGTCTAATGTCCAAGACGGGCCAAGTAGAGCTTATGGTGTTTATAATTTAGCTGTACTTGTGGGAAACAAGTGAAAAGGACCAGCTTATGCAGTCGAAAAAACGCTGTGTTTCGTAAGCAGTTGTCACACGATGCGATTTGTCCAAATTTTGAATTGTGAAATAGCGTTTGTTCTTTATTCGTTCGACTAAGAGTCAATAACACAGCTAACAAGAGAATGAGATAAATCGACTTGCCAAACCCAGTTTATTGGATAACGTTGGTCACTATAGGATATAAATCGGGCCTTGGTAGAGTTTTTAAGACGCTTGCATTTTTCCAGTCTTTGGACACATGGAGGTGTTGATGCAATTCCACCATCAGACAGGGAATTTTAAACACTAACCCAGCAAAAAATCATCAGATCATCACACGTGAAGGTTTTCGGAGATTACTTTTCTCCTAGCAAGATGCGAGAAATATGGAAGGCCTGACTTACTCCAAACACACATTCCCACAATGCAACGTTCGCATCGTGAATAGATTGAAAGCTAATTATAAGTATAGTAAACCATGAAGGTATGTATGCCGTACACCACGGACTGACATGTGTAAACCAAATACGGTTGTCCTTCCTATCGATAATGTATTATAAAGTATTTGTAATTCCCAATGCCAGAAATGAGTTACGTGGTACGCAGCTGGCATGGCCGTGTCACCCCTTGTCAGCATTATGTTCTGAATTGCCTCGTTTTACTACCATTGAAGTTCGCTGAACAGTTCTCGTCATCTAGACAGCAAGGGGCAGTAACCCAGTCAATCCGACAATCCGTCAATCCAATGTCTTAACTATATCGACTTGAGTGAGTTGATTGTCGGATGGAAACCCCTGATAAAACTGAACATGTGATTGTTCACTGAAAATCACATATATGTCAGAAGACACCTAGAGTAAGTGCTTGGGGTTTAACGTCGTACTTAACAATTTTTCAGTCATATAACGACGACAGGTTCCTAGAGTGCATGTGATGTGCCTCCTTAATGCAGGACGGACTTCCAGCACAATTTTTTCACCCTTGGCGATATGTCCATTTCAAGCACTAGCTCGCTGCTTCTGTCAGGCATGCACTTTGCTTGTGTTTGAACCCAGCCTTAGGCCAGACGTTTGACCCGATAGACATGTAGGGTTACGTACACATCATCACAGTTGCTTCCGTGGTAGCTTTCTTGTTGGCTGTTGGGGGAAATCTCCTTTTAACTCGTTTTCGCAAACAGGCCATCTTTTATGAATCTGGGCCCTGGACAATCCCTCACTGACACAGCGTTCAGATTCACCCACTCGTGATCTAACATTTGTCCTTGAAACAAAAACAAGTATGTTGTGCATTAACAAAGTTAGAAACGTACAATTCAATTTCCTTCAACAGGCGCATTGTTTGAAGGTGATTTTGGATAACATTGCTGTATTGGTCAATGGAGAATTTTCGAAATTATTCCTACCTAAAGAAGGTCAAACCTAAAAGGTCAAGCATCGCTGCGTTAACGAGACGCACTCTTCGAGCATTTGTTCTGTCATAGCACAGCAATGCTTCTGATAGGAGAATTCTAAAGCGAATGTGCTCTCGCTAGCAGTTTATACTTAAGAATTTAGCGCTTTTAAGCTTCTACGCAGTCAACCCTATATATGATTTATTTGACAGCATCGCTGGCGATGTTGTCATCAGTTATCTGAACGCCATTGGCTTATATCATAAAATTAAATTCGTAAATATTTATAGATAAAGTTATTTACATATAGATTTCTAGATAAACTATTTTTAAAATATGCTGGTTTTCGAGTTTTAACTCTTATTTTTCTTTTATCTGATTTTAAACATGTCTGTACTTTTTGTTTTCACTTTTGATGTTCACACTATAATCATTC
Source organism: Liolophura sinensis (assembly GCF_032854445.1). Lineage (NCBI taxonomy): Eukaryota > Metazoa > Mollusca > Polyplacophora > Chitonida > Chitonidae > Liolophura > Liolophura sinensis. The sequence goes on along the minus strand of NC_088302.1, from coordinate 7,082,226 downwards.
ATTCATTCATTCATTCATTTAGCGCCACTGCCCTGAGAATATCTCAGCCAATGAAATAGCGGCAAGTTGAACAATGGCGGTAACCTGTACCGAGCCCTGTGTTATTAGAACAAGAGAGGTTATATCGAGGTACTGTACTAAATCCAGTCCTCGCGGCATTGATTGCGGCTTTAAGTTATCAGTATTGTCAGGTAACTGGTGAGGACCAACCTTTGACTGCTGGCACTCCTGTGTTTACCCCTGTGAATACCAAGATTCATCTCAGTTCCCATACTCCTTAAAGTGCATGCGTCGCATTCCCTTTAGCTTTACATCACTGCCATTGTAAATCTTGAACAGAGATTTTGAACAACGCCGAGGTCATTGGGGTCACGGTGATGAGGCAGGCAGTGATGTAAGCAAACACAAACAATCCGTCTCAACCTTTTTCTGTAACAATACTTTACACGCATGCATTCTCTTTAACTGAGTATGTACAACATGATTCTAACCAAAACCTAAAACAATTTATTGGTGAATGCTGACTAAATATTTCGGAGGACATACGCGATGAGGCTTACCTAAACAAGCCTACGTGCATCTTGCAGGCTCCAAATGTCCAGCTTGTGTAGTGGTGGCAGTGATTTAAAGCGAAAGGTAGAGAGCGACGCATGCACAATACCCTCAATATTTATTTTGGAGGCTGATATTCTAGGGTAAACTCCAACAACTCGAGATTTTTCGTCATGACGGTTTTATTATAACTGAAAGGTTAACGGTATAACGACCCCCTGCGGACATACAAAAAAAATACTCCATTAGCTCATTTGAAACATCATAAGGCAACATTACAGAACAAACAACTAAAGATAGTGCATAAATTACTTATACTATCATGTAACAGTATGAAATATGCATAATGCACCACAACATACTGAATACAAATGAATTTCAAATCATCCTATTAAATTCTCCTTATTACAATTTAACACTGAGGTACATTAGCCATAACAGATAAACAATATCCCCGACAGTTACATCGCTTTGAGTCTCGAAACATATGTCGGTAAAAGTAGGCCATAGGGAGAGATGTACTATCAGTTTTTTTTATTTGAGTGCTAAACTTCAGGCTAGGCCACTTAAGACAGCGCAGGGATTGTAGCACACTTATTGTCACAAAGGTCTCAGAAACAGTGACAGCCATAGATTGTAGAAAATCCCTTGGTCCATAATGTACTTCTAATTCTAATCTATTTCTAATATGTACCTCAAGGTGATAAATTATAAATAAAGTCCGCGCCAACATCCGGCGTGGGCGACTCCATTTTGCCTGAGAACTAGTCCTGAAGTCTTCTGTCTTAGGAGGAGAATTGCTATCGGAAGCCATCGATGTGCAGTTTGTACATTTCTGGTATAACTCTTCTCCCCATAAGGTAACGAACAGTACATTTCGTTTTCCGCTTGACGATCAGGAAACCGAAATGTTGGACGTACACTTCGAGTTTACACGAACAAGCCGGCAGTTTTAAGGACTCTCATTGGCTGAGAAACAACACACCCCCAGCATAAATTACAGAGTGTTAAAGATGGAGGACGCGATGGACTCAGCGATTTATGCCAGCTTTGCCGTGTGGCAAGGGAAAATCGCAAAATTATACAACAGGCACCACCATATAGAAAAAAATGTGCTCTTTTCAGCCTGTAGTGTCATGTTCTTCTCCTTTAAGCTGTGATGGACAGAATACACTGAAGTGGTGCCAGATCAAGCGAATGACATTACCTCAAAAATAAATGATTTCCGTTCCTTAATTTCATCACTGTGACCGATAAGTAAGACATTAACAAGTATTTGAATGTTGCAGATGATAAGTAAGACGTTTACAAGTATTTGAATGTTGCAGACGATAAGTAACAAATTAACAAGTATTTGAATGTTACGGACAATAAGTAACACATTAACAAGTATTTGGTTATTACAGATGATAAAACTCGTGTAGAGTTCAGCTCGAAAAAAGGCTACAACAGCAGATGCCACTAGCGGCTTCGAACACGTTTCTACCTCATACGCATGCGTTTTCGTATTTAAACGAATATATATATATATATATATATATATATATATATATATATATATATATATATATATATATATATATATATATATATATATGTATATATATATTCCGTATTATTAGCAACAACTGCATTGTATTCTGTCATTGCAGCAGACTGTTCTTTTAAATATACCACACATATTCTGTAGTTCAACATAAAGATTCTATTAGATTAACAAGATATTTAATGTCACAAAATGTTGTTTTGTAATTTCAGAATACACTCTAGCATCACCCAGACAACAGATTTTCCCTTAAAATCAACAGAATGGTTTTTTTGAGTGTGGCTATTTGATTCGTATTCCACGCCATTGAAGAATTTTTAACTAATGCGACGGTGGTCATGTTTATGGGTGTGGGACATCGGAATACCGGAAGTGAAACAGCACCCTTCCACAGGTACCTGACAAACCCCCTGACTTCAAGGCGAAACACGTGACCTCGTTTCAAGTTAACAGACTGATTGTCGCGCCGAGCCATTGCTTTAACCATTATCACAAAGAGAATTATTTACGAGTTTAAGTTAACCGCCAATGCGGTAGCGATGCAATAGCATCCGTGGTCGAGGTGGTTAGCGTGCCAAGGCGGCGCAATAACCCAAAAGCCTCTCACCAATGCGGTCGCTGTGAATTCAAGTCCACTTCATGCTGACTTCCTCTTCGGCCGTATGTGGGACTTCCAGCAACCTGCCGGTGGTCGAGTGTTTCTTCCAAGCTCTGCCCGGCTTCCTCACACCATAATGCTGGTCAATATCGTATATATAAGTGAAATATTCTCAGGCCTACGGCGTACAACACCAATCGAATAAAGAAATAAATGTATGTGTTTTCAAAGGGAGATAAGATTTCCCGAAACAAGCATTTCCAGAAGTGTAGTTATCTCCCTTGTTACATAAAGCCCTAACTACTACCACTTACAAGACTACGTGCCTTTGCACTAGGGTATATTTTATCTGGAGAATCAGCATTATTCGCTTCATTTCGCTTCAGTGAAAGTAGTTAAAAGGCTTGGAAAATGCATTTTATGATGATAAGAGGTGTAAAACTCTCGAATAATAAATATAAAAGGTAACCCAGTTTCAGTCTGGTATTTTCTGAAAATCGATATGGTAAATCTGGCAGTTGTTTCGGCACCAAGGCAGTCACGTTTTAGAACACGCTCTCTTAAATGGGTATGGTAATACCTGTATCAAGTTGCCGTGACCAGAAGATTGATATGTTTACGTTTAGCAAATTCCCATTAAAGACATATCAGATTTTAATGCAAATAGTTAAATCCCATACATTAATGATAGAGTAGACTTACGGGAGTTATATTTTCTGACGATGAAGCCTGATTTATTCGCCGTGATGGACTAAAAAATTGAGACAAACAAGCTATTTAAAGTGCTTTGAACCAGTGAGAAAATCGCCGCACCGCCCCACATGAAAAGTATCTCCACCTAAAGCCACAGTCAGCAAAAGATGGATTAAAAAATAACTAAAAACCTGTTGTATACTTACAGTAATTAAATAATTGATGAATTGAAATGTGGTACCTGTGTGTAGCTATTACACTCCACTTGTATGACCATCCCTACATTGTTATTCTACTTTATAAATTATTATTATTATTATTAGGTTTTATTGCAGACTTAAGTCAGTATAATACAAACATACAAGATAAATACAGAGATTACATATAATGACAGCTAATAACCAGACAGCGCATTAATAAACATTATGACTCCACTTACCATATATTATACAGACAGTGCATGCTGTTAGGTGGGACAACAGAAATTGTCAGCTCCAGAGAAGTGATATTCAACGAAGACGAACATGTTTTATTATACCGAAAAAAAAAGAAGAAGAAAAAACAGTACCTTTTCGAGTTGTAATTTAAATCACCGAATTTGTACGTCGATAAAGGAGCTATAACCACCATCCGATTGTGTACTTGGACACAGACCCCCATTACAACTTGCGTTTTTCAGTAGGGACGATTGTAGTTCTGTGTATTTTAGGGTGTAAAGTCTTTTTTTGCTGCCAGCCTGCCGTTTTTAGTGTACAAGTGCATGCTTGGTATCAAAATGATGGAAATTATCTAAGCTTTGGGCAGGTATGAGTTTTAATGGTGAAAGTTTGAAATTCTGGGCGAGAGGACACAAGGAGACAGGTGGTGATGAGGCTGCGAGTGACGTCCCCTTGGCGTTGCTAAGCACCCCTCCCAGCTGCCGGCATGTAAAGGTCCAGATTTTGACGGTCAACCTATGTCAAGATTTTTACAGCTTCTTTCTCTCAGGCTGGGCCAGGTATGCACCAAAGCTTATTGGCCTCGGAATGTTTGGGACTGAGCTACAGCGCTAAACGTTAACATTGTCGCTTATGGAAAACTAATGGGGGTCTGTGGCCACTTTACGAACAAGTAGACGCCAGAGAGCTCTCAAAGGGAAATAACTGCTTTGGAAAACAACGCGCGTGATCGTTGGACATTAGCACCAGATCGATGGATATTGCCTCGTGAACATTGGATAATACTTTCTGAGCGTGATGTTCCATTCCTTGGGCGCGTGATCGTTGTACATCATGTTTTTCGGAATATCATGTGACAGTCTCTACCAATGGAAACGGAGAATAACAGTATAAGGTAGAATAATACTGAATGAACACCAACATCTGAGGTCCATACAGTAGCTATCGTTTGGCTGTTACTGGATTCGAGTCTCGTTAACAAGCAGTATGATGGTTTAGGCAGTATTTCTCCAAAATACATTACCCTGTGCATAACAAACATTTTACTAGCACTACAGCTGAATTTTAACTTCATCCTCCACCTGAATGCATTGTTATGTATTACTGTCATTTTGTTAAAACTTTTCTGCGAATACACTGACCATAGTGAACATTCACTATCCAAAACAATTGGGCATTGAACCACCGCCCCAGATAGCACAGTTGGTAGAACGTCCGCTTCGGGACCGATAGATCCAGGATCAATCCTTGATCGACTCACACCTAAGACTTTAAAAGAGGTAGTTGTAACGACTGGTTGACCCGTATCAGTATAATGGCTCGGGCGGGTCGGCTTACTTGCCTTCGGTAAGTCGCCTCAGTGAAGCAGCACTAAATAAAAGAGCGGTGGAAATCCGTCCTGCAACAAGGAGGCACATTACACGTATATGCACCCTAAGGATTGAAAAATTGTTGAGTACGACGTTAAACCCCAAGCACTCACTCACTCAAAAGCATCAAACGCATTACTGCCATCCATGAAACATACAATTACAGGATTACCTTTATTTCTGTAAACGTTAGCTACCTCGTTAAGAAAGTAAATACGAGTCAGTAGGGAGATCACGTTTGAAACCATCCCTAGATTGGAACTACAAATTCAACTCACATTGATGTAGAATGACGTGTTCAATAATACTTGAAGCCATGTCTTCTACAGCAATGGGCCTATAGTTATCAGATTCATTAATATTACTCATTTTGTTCTTGATAAGAGGAGCTATTAAAACCTTGGGTATTTCGTCCGGCATGTGATCGTGTACAATCATGGTATTTATACATAATGACAAGTGAGGAAATAATATATGTGGTGCATTTTTAGGGTGTTCAGCAGCTAAGCCTTCATTTCCACGTGACTTAGTTCTTTTCATATTGGAAAAAAACTTCACACATTTGACTAGGCGAAACAAAAGAAACAAAAAGTACATCACCTCTGAACGCTGAAAAATTGTTTAGTACACTCTTTTTATGAATATCACTTTTGATACAATTTAAGACGCCTTTAAATTTACCATGCCACAACATAATGATTTCTACTTCGCCCTCTGTGTTATCTATCGACTGGAGACGCGTTTAGATGAGTCCACTATGTTCCCAAATCCCTTTGAAACTTCTCGACTAGCAAAAGGTGATCTATCTCATCTCACAATTAAAATCACTGGAACATATACTGGGTACACTACAATGTAACCGAAAAAAACAGATGCGAGAAAAACAAGCTGTCCGATTACGTGACCAATGTGCTAACGACGCCCAGCCACATGAAGTCGCAGGCAACCAAGCCTTAAGAACTGTACGTGGGCGATTTGCTTAGCACACATTATCGTCATGAAACTTGCATGAAAGCTGAGACTGAAGAAGGAAGTGGACGTTTTTGATCCAGGCACGTCGGAATTCAATGTTTATCGCTTTAGGTTTTTTCATTTGATGTTTTCGAAACTGTTTTTAAGGATTCAGAGTAGCAATGGCTCAGCCTTAGTTCAGAATGGTTGTTTTAAACAACGTTATCGTTTAATTCCGTCTAGACAGATTTTATTCGTACACGAGGAGCAGACCGTGACTAATGGTTAATACGCTTGCCTTTCAGTCTTCAGGACAAGCGAGGTAGAGGCTCGCTCACAGTTTTTAGGCAGAATTCTTCAAGAGAATTCTTGATTTCCTCAAGTTCACTGTTCGTGGGGACCTGGCAACAAAAAGCGGTCGAGGAGAATTGTTGTAACCGATTACGCACTGTTACGTGTAAGATGAGTGTGACTTGTAGTAACAATCAATCAAATATAGAAATTAGTTACATACATGCTTAGAGACAGGATAGGGAGGGGGGATATAGTGCACTTTGAGTCAACAAAATCTTCATATTGGGTTAATATCACCATATATTTTTGTATCCTATCATTAAGCAATTGTACAACCAATTTATTCTACAGGCCCAGCAATTCAGCTCAGAAAACTCGCTTTACATCACTGCCACCCGTAGCAAGTTTTATACAGAAATTTAGAACCACGCCAAGAACACTGGGGTGACTGTGGTGACAGAGCAAAGTAATGCCAGAAAAACAGAATCCGTGTTTCTATTAATACGTTATACAGACGAACAATACACCAATCAAATAAATAAATAAATAAATACAGACGAATGTTCTTCACAATGTTGTTAACTTTGTTTCTATTAATACTTTATACAGACGTATTTTCTTTGTAATATTCTTAACTTTGTTTCTATAAATACTTTATACAAACGTATGTTCTTTATAGTTTCAGACTATCAGCGTACAAAGAATCAGGCATAGCCTGGTACCAGTGAGTATCCGTCTTGAATCCTGAGTCTTGTCACGAATGACAAATCCATGTATACATCAAACGTTCATAGTAACACTACCAGGAAATGTAATGGCATTATAGTTTGTATGTGAAATGAACGGGGAAGAACGGTCTCCCTATTAATGTATTTCTTCCTCTCCGTAAGTGGGAAGGTCTTCCAGCAATCTGTGGATGGTCGTGGGTTTCCCCCGGGGTCTGCCTGATTTCCACCCACCATAATGCTGACCGCCCTCGTATAAGTGAAATATTCTTTAGTTCGGCGTAAAACGCCAATTAAATACATAAAATTAATGTATTTCAGATATATAGTATTACTGTAGTCAAAGTAATGTCTAATTTTTACTACACCTTACAGTTACGACACAATGAAGGAAGAGAAATATTAAATATTTCACTTGAACTATTTAACTATATGGTTTATACGTGTCTAGCTTTTTTGGTACACTACATACTTATCTGTACTGAGTACGGTGAGCTGTCGGCTGAGTTTATATTTCTTAAGTTTATTTATTTATTTATTTATTTTATTAGTGTTTTGCCCATTGGGCACATGCATATCGGTATTAAGTGCAGTAATCTGGCGAGCTTATCTCTGCTTATGTTTATAAATATACATGTGTAGTAGCCTAAATAATTTACATGAATATTTTTTAATATGCGTATATATGTGTCTGCCTTTTGGGTACATATGCCAAGTATAGTGATTTAGTCCATCTGTTGAGTTTATCTCTGTATAACAGGTGTATGTTCGTAAATATATATATGTACATTTAATACGCTAGGCACATATCGCAGACAGAAATTTACAATGCATGGTTTGCTTGCTTCAAAAGTAGAACAGGAGCAGATTTGCCCAGGCAGTTACAGAGTTTGTTGTATTCTCTGGTAGATTTTATTTCTATTTATTTATTTATTTATTTTTTGTAATTTTATTTACCGAATAACCTGTAATACAAAGTATTTCGTTGAATCTTTGCATCAAAACAGACATTCGTATACCAGCCGTCAACCAGTAAGGACCACTTCCCTCTGGATACACGTAGATCTGGTGAAAAAAATGGATGTGTTTGCTATACAGGTAACTGACTGATGAAAACATACACCTGATTTCTGTGTTGTGGATTGTTCTTTCGAGGGAAAAATATTAATGCTAGTTTTTTCCGACTCACATGTCTCCTGTCCGTTAAAAAACTAATGATGTAGCAGGGTTTTAATTGTTTATTTGAACCTTTCTACCTCCGCTTAGGAAAGTATGTTTTCACCAGCTTTTATTTGTCTGTCTATCTCTCTGCGAACAAAGTAATGCATGGACTTGGATGGAATTTCTGTAGCAGTCCATTTCCGGTACAAACGGTTTAAACGATTCCCACCACTGTCGTGTATTTTTCTTGCACCGGTACCTTAACTGTAATAGTGCCGAGCTTGTCACTAATAAGCACTAATCATACGATCGACGCTTGCCGTGGGTAGTAGTATGTGCACGATTAGCTGTGGCGCAGGTTTGCAGTGTCAGATTAAATCCTATTTTCAGCATATCTTGCATTTATGGAGGCGTTGATGCCAATATAGGTGAAGGAAGACAGAACCCGGGGAAAACAGTCGCTTCTCGCCTTGTTGCTGGCTTCATGCGCTGAACAATTTTGCAGGTTGCCTGCCCACTGGTTAATCAGTTATTGATCTCAATTGAAGAGTCCCAGATGGCTTTGATTTTCTTGTTCGCTCTTAGCGTCTTTTTTACGTCAACAATGGGGGCCGGGATATTTTGGATGGAGGACACCAGAGTACCTGGAATAACTGACCGGCCTTCGTGCATGAATAGAAAGTTTGAAGGCAGAACGCCACTAGGGAAATGTTGCAGCGACTTACATATTTTACCAGTATGAACAGTGGAACGAAAATTTACGCGAAACAGTTAAACAAAATACATGCAGCACCAACTATTCTTGAAATCAATCAGCCTTAGTGTAACTTCTCTCATATCATATACATGTATATTCGTATTTGAACAAGTAAACTGAAATGGGATCGTTCCTGCAGTCTATGTAATTTTTGATCCATCACATGGCGTGGAAAGAAATATTTATTAGAAATAACAAAATAAAAAAGAAATAGCATCAAGTTCATTTTTGTTTTTACTTTCAACAACGAACAAACAACACCCACAACATTTTGTTCCTGTGCATGTACTAATTACAGGTGCGATACCAAGCCCCGTTCAGGCGTGCGGTTGTCATATTTGTATCAGCATGTGTCACAAAAATAAACACTTTCCTAACACAGTCGTATCTCCAAGTGCAAAACATCACGTCTAAAAATAACTTTCAACAACAATAGTTTTTAAATACAAACCGTATATCACGCACAAGCTTGGTAATTAATATCTTTGTAACATCTTCGATCACGATGACTCATGAAAGCACTTGTTGAAAGCAACTCACCGGCCAGTGACGTTAAAGATTTGCTCAGAAATCCAGTTAAACGAAAACAGCATGTATTTTAACAGAAAACAACACATGTTCAAATAAATCAGTGGTGGAAGCAAATCAGAATCTTCAGTCACTGGGTGGAGACAAAGATAGGAGATCTTTGATTGTACACAAGTACACACCAACAGTATTGTGATATCATGTTGGCATTTAGCAACTGATGAAATAGCAGTATCGATGAGGCCTAGTGAAAAACCACAAGATTTAGCATCATGCAGTCGTAACAAATCGCTTCTTCTATCGTTTAATACTTGGCGCTGACAAAAAGCAGTTACACTTGTACTTAAAAACGTTGTACTTGAGCTAGCATTGCTATAATCATTTGCTTGAAGAAGTAAAAAGTGAAAACATATTTATAACTCTGCTTAATTCACAAGTGAACAAAGGTACCACCAAGCCTATGTTTATTATGTCTATACTAATAAAGTATCGAATCAGCTGGGTGTGGACATTCCTACCTACAAAAACACAAAGTTACGTTTTAAACTGCTCATGCTGTACAATTCGGAAATAATCAAACAAACGGAATCTATATTGTCCTATTGGAGAATGAAATTTACTTCATTTTGATTATCATTTTGTAAAACAAATAATCTCAGGGAGTTAACAACAATGCTGTAAAAACTTGACATGACCCACTTTCAAAAGCATGACGCAGTTGTTACAGTCTAAGAAACTGTTACAATGTCTCACGAACCTCTTGCGAGATTTCGTTTGATTTGTAGTAGGGGTTCTTCAGAGGGTCAAATTGGCGATTGTACTTCTCTTTAACAACGGTTAGAAAGCTCGCTTGGCGCATAGCAGCCAAAGTTCTGAGCGTTTTTGTATCGTGGGTTGACTTTCTGATTTCAAACAGGTACATGCGTGTAAGGCATGGGCTTGGGTACTGGTGTTCACAATAACTTGTATAACACTGATGATGGAGCACAGGCAAGTTACAGTATATACCATCAACTAACAAAAAAGCACAAATAACATCCGCAGACACTCGAAGAACAGTATCCACGACGACACAGGGTTTCATGAAAGCCTAGCATGTTCATGCTTGTCATGTCTGACAACCATGACATATTTAATTTTCGTACTTTCACGAACACTGGACAAAATTGTTCCGATTAATTCGCAAGCTGTAGGAAAGCAGATGATTGGGCTTGGACCGAGCCCACGCCGATTCGTCATACGTGCCCCCACTGTTCTGGGAAGCGTTTGAATCCAAGGAAACCTTACTCAGTCCGGTAAAGGTTCGGGTCAGTTGTCTCGACCTTTGTGTAGCCGGTGTAGACTTTGGCGCGAAGTGCTTCCTTGTTCCTAAAGGGGTTTTAGACGAAGGCAAATTCTTGGAGCATGTAAAGTTGCGTGATAAACAGCAGCAGCATCTTTGAAATTCTTGTGTGAATTTGATCGTGAACATGCCTGGAATAAAAATGCAGAAGTGTCAGTTTGAGGTGAATTTGGAGAGCACATAAACTTTCTATATTGACGTTGAGTGGAGAGGTGGTGGCGGGCGAGGTGCATGGTCCGCTATTATGGCAATCGGGTGTGAGCGATGAAAACTACACTGTGGTTGTTTGGTACCGTTTATGCCCATTTTTAGTTTCTTTTATTGTCTTTATCCAGGAGCGTAATCTTTTGATATCACGTCGGAATGTTGCCGAAAACATTCCTGAAAGCAGAAACAATTGCTGGCGTCAGAATTATTGCAGCTACTTTGGGGAATTTCCTATTCATTATACAAATACATCAATGAGCAGATATCGATGAAATACTAATACTATGTTGTCTGTATTGTTTGAGCACCGTAAAAAGCGGACATTTTGTCAATAGCAGCCCTCTAGGTATTCTGTCAGTGAATTTCAGAAGGAAATAAATAATGAAGGGTTTGACCAATTTCATATTTGTGGAACAAAACGCATAATATATATGTAGACTTGGTGGTATACCGCTTGGAATTTTCTTTGAGGAACTTATCCGTTATTTGAAATCATGACAAAAAGATTTTCACGATATGTTCACAGGTTTGCTTCGGTGACCCCGGAAATTTTTAACATTTTCGGCTGGTTTAAATGACTTTTTAAAGAAATTTATCTTGTCAGCAAAGAATCTGAAAGATATGCAACAGCAAATTAACGCAGAAACAAGAACATTTTACACAAAATTATACTGTTCAACCATAAACTTCTAAAAACAGCTCAAAAAGTTTCCTGCGCGGAGAAAAGGTTTACATCATGGAGAGAACCGCAGGGTAAACATTTGCAGCGCAGAGAAAATGTTTATACCGCGAAAAAAATGTTTACGTCGCGAAGAAAATGTTTACGTCGCAAAGAAAACATATTCTCCGCGAGAAAAAAATATCGCCTTATACCGCGCAGGAAAGGTTTTTAATTGTTTCACGAAGTTTATGGTTGTGTTTGTCGTTTTCGTATCTTTTTCGTCCGTGTCTGCGCAACATTCATTTTGCATCGGCTTTCTTTCAAAGTTTTTAACCTTGTTCTACTAATGTACAAAGATTTCTAAGTTTTAGTATCAAAAAATGGCAATGATAACAAAGAAACGTATATACAGCGAACTAACGCAGGCACAGAAACAAAATGGATAAAATAGGTGAATACAGTCCTAAAGATTTGAAAAACAATTTCTATGCGGTGGAACGGTTTTCTCCTCGGTGTAACCTGGGGGCAAGGCTTTCTCCGGGGTGCAAAGGATTTCTCCGCGGTACTAATAATTTCTTCGCGGTGCAAAGGCTTTCTCCGCGGTGTAAAACTTTTCGCTGTTTTTCGAATTTTATAGGTGAGCTTGTGTATGTATGCATGTATGCTTGGGCTTTATCGTCGTACCAAACAATTTATATGTCATATGATGACGTGGAGTCATTAGGTGTGTGAACATGTATTGTGTTTTATTTTGGTTGGGGGATTCCATACCTCCAAAGTGCTGCCGTCACTAAAATATCATGCCGAATACACTAGACATGACACGCAGTCACATCATACTGACACTGGGCCTACCAGTCATGTTTCTTTGCTGTAACCTCTCAGTGTTGAGCGTCAAGGGAGACAGCAGCAAGTACCATTATTCTTTGGTATTACCCGACCCGGACTTAGCCCTAGGGTCTCCCGACTTCGAGGCGGACGCTCTACGCATTACGCAACCGAAGCGATCCTGAATTTATCAGTTTTGCGTAAAATATTTTTGCTTTTACATATGTTTTAAACTCTTTGTTGTTAACGATAAATTTTAACTATAGGCAGTATTTTGATCCATTGTATAAATCACTAGAAAATGTAAAGAATTTTGAATGGCACTAACAGGCCACCGTAGTCTGCCGAAAAAATGAAATCTATCCACCACACTTAGTCTAGCTTACACAAAATGGATTCTCCTCACAGCGTGTAAATTGACCTGCACAAGGATAATAGAAAGCACACGTACTACATTCTGGATACCGGGTAATAAATAGGGCAGTACATTTATAAGCCAATGTCGAACTACGTTTCAAACAGAATATGGGACGCATATTAACAATATAACATAAGTATTATTACTGAAAGTTTTCAACTCCTTTCAGCTCGTATATTTATTTATATTTATCTGTTTGTGTTTTCAGGCCTTGATCTAAACAACGTAGACTATCCGTTATACTAAATAAAAAGACTGATTCGGTGTTCTAATGGCTAGGGCGTCCGCCTGAAGTCAGGATGGGGAGCGGTACATCCAGAGTCTGCGGCTTACTTGCCTTCGGCAAGGCCTCTCAGTGAAGCAGCATTAGATAAAAGAGTGGTGGAAATCCGTCCGACAACAAGGAGGCACATTACATGCACTCTAAGGATTCCTTCGTTGTCATATAGGTGAAAAATTGTTAAATACCACGTTAAACCCCAATGACTCTCTCACTCACTCGAAGCCTGGAGGACCCAGGATCAATCCCGGGTCGGGTCATACCAAAGAATTTAAAATGGTACTTGCTCCCGTCTCGCTTGGACCTCAGCACTGACAGGTCAGAGGAAAGAAACATGACTGGTTGGCCCGGTGTCGGTATAATATGCCTGGGTGTCATGTCTGGTGTCTTTGGCATGATACTTTAATGGCGGTAACACTTTGGTGGCATGGACTCGCAATATATGTACACACCTAATTACTCCCCGTCGTCATATGACTGAAAAATTGCTAAACATGGCATTAAACCCCAAGCATACATATATACGTAAGTAAGGTCTGATAACAGGGTATATTTACATTGATTAACATGATTAAGTAGGTGTGTGTCAAGCAATAGTATCTGAACAAACATTTAATATTATGTCATAGAGTCTGCCAGTAACCATGCATTTAAATGACTTGTTCGATATGTAAATTTAGATCTGTAAAACCGATGGTAATTATCTGGGAGGAACCAGTTGGCAAGGTATGGACGATAAACCACGTAATGCAAGTGTATCGTATTGCGTAGTTGCCACTCATACTTTCACAGATTCAAAGACATATCTTTTCTTTATTGGGGGTTATGAAAAGCAGTCAGATTGCTAGCTTTCTATGCATTTTATTTCATCAATAAAATGTCTTGTACTTTCAAAATATTGAATTTTTTGCTCATACTGGATTTGACGTAATAAGATGTGCAGAGGGCAGTCTTCATTATTTGCTGGGATAGTTTACTGGTGTGTCAGTAAACGCTGTAAGGCGATGATAACCCTGATCACCAGGCCGTATCCTAGGCAGAGAACATAAGCGAAGAGTATACATTTACAGAAGCTCCCAACAAAATGTCCGTGTCAGGAAACTACCAATTCAAATTTTATACGTACACCACAATTAGGTTGCCATGGTAACGAAAATATTACCAAAGCACACACTGGATTTATTGTGTACGGACACGTATTGCTATCTTACCAAATGTATAATTTAATGATGTTGTCATACACGTCCACATTCCTATATTACATACTGCCGTATATTTACATACACATACTATAGGTCTTTGGGACCTGTAGCGTTGATCTCGCAAAGTTATTTGGCGTGCACGTAAACCGCATTGTGTCCAGCCTTTACTACCTCAACGTCTTGAAAATGACAAAATTGGGAGAATTATTGTTTTCTTAAAAAGCAAAAAGCAGCAAAGCAAATACATGTGACTGACACATACCGTAGACAATGGGGTCCATACAGGAGTTGGACACCGCAAATAACAACAAGCCTCTTTGAACTTTTGGGTCTATCTTCTTGAAAGAACGGCTGAAACAAACAATTTAAGACAAATAAATAGATACCCGTTGTGGTCATATAAATTGAGATATCCTAAAATTTTAAATTCATTTTAATAAAACAGCATTCACATACACAAAAGAGATTTCTTTGCAGTAGATTAGGTATTATAGTGTAGGTATTTTGTGCTGTAAATGATTCAAAGATTAGATCTCATTTTTCATGAAAATGGATTTTATTCCGGGTGATGCATAACTAGGTGGTCAAGCGAGGCTTACTACTCTTTCACGACACAAGTATGCTTCCCCTTGCACTTTGTAAAGCCACAATCTTCGATTTGGCGTGTATGTTCATAATTCTCGTATGTGTGTGTCTACATTTGAGAGATACACGCAAACCAGAGACTCCCAACACGTACAGGCTGAAGTTTGCGCACTAATTGTGTTGGGATTGACTGTCAACAGGTGGCGTCTAGCGACTTTGGATCAGCTGGGAAAACCCAACATATTTCACTAATTACCAACACACCTGACGCCAACAATAAAGTATGGCAGATTTATGTTTTTCCTAATTGCATTGTCTAAATATATTTCAGTAGCCAAACTCATTCATACATGCAGTATCCAATATTTATTGCATTTTGTGACCTGACATTTAAAACTTTTTTCATAAAATAATTGAGTGGTGGGATCTATTTATACAGCATTAAGCTTAAATAATAATATAATCAGGCGTGCAAATCCTCAACAAACTCCGGATGCTGGGGTAAGACGAGAAATAACACACTAAAATAGGTGTTTCGTTTTTATTTATTTATTTATTTGATTGGTGTTTAACGCCGTACTCAAGAAAATTTCACTTATACGACGGCGGCCAGCATTTTGATGGGAGGAAACCGGGTAGAGCCCGGGGAAAACCCATGATCATCCGAAGGTTGCTGCCTTACCTTCCCACGTACGGCCAGAGAGGAAGCCAGCATGAGCTGGACTTCAACTCTCAGCGACCGCATTGTTGAGAGGCTCCTGGGTCATTACGTTGCGCTAGCGCGCTAACCCACTGAGCGTTTCGTATTTAGTAAACATGTCAGATGTTTAAATAGTAATATCGTGGATATCATCCGTTAAGCTTGACTTTGTTTTTATAGTAAGTGTAAAAAGATGATAAACATTCAACATGTTTACTGTGGTAAACATATGACATATTTACACACTATATAACACATGTTTATTATAGTAAACACGATTATATATTTAATATTAACAAGCAGTAATATTCTATTAGGTGTAACGAAAAATGCTTGATTTAGTAACGACAACAAAACGCAGTGCGATTTTAATGTATGGCTATCAAAATATGCATGGTTCCAATATCGGTATTCGCAAGCAATAATGTTTTCTTAGTTTACCAAATATGCTCGATTGGGTAACGGTAACAACAATAACTTATTCGGTGAAACAAATAGGGTTGGTCCTCTACCGGTAATATCAAGCAACAGGCCAATAATCTGTGTACCAAAACGTGCTTCATTACACACCGGTAGCGGTATGCAAAAGATGGTCATTAATTCAATTTTCAAGACTTCTTATTTGCTTTAACGCTACAAAATTTTAAAAAAATTAGCCCAAAAACTTTACTTATGACCGAAAAACAGTTTTTCGTACACTTTTGCACAGTGTCAGCTGATATCTTTCTTTACATTACGTACATTCTACCTGAACTTTTGCATCCTCCTTCCGACGGATAACTGGATTTATGGTGTATGTTTTAGCCGCGGGTAATTAGATTTTGACTCTTGCTTCCTCCATCTGGCGGGTCATAGGATTTATGATAGTGTTTGTAGTCGCAAGTAAGGTTAAAAATTTTTAATAAACTTAAAAAAGAACACATGGCCACATTGACAGCTCACCGCGTCTGAGACGAGAAGTTAAGCCCAGGTTGAATATTTAGGAAAATGTACAACGTGCCTTCAGTCTTCATCCCATCAGGATTTTTAAACGAATAGCCAGAGTAAGCGTTAAAGTCGGAAAGGTGGAGCGGAAATTATTTATTTGATTGATGTTTAACGTCACACTTTTCCCCCTAGTACTATGGAGGTCAGTTTTATAATTGATGGAAAGCAAAGTGAAAAGACCCAAACCATCGACCTTTGTCAAGTCGACAAACTTCTGGGACATGTCTGCAACGAATGTTAGGCTGCACAAACGGAAATACGAATGTGGTGGACTGTTTGTTGTTACCAACGCAAACACTGGGAGTGGAAAGTATATGTAACAAGGTCGTCCACCTTCCAAATGCTGATTTCAACGTTACAGCACTTAGTGTTGCAAGTCATTTATCAATGTCAATGAATATGACTGTTAATATCGATCATTCTTTTACTTCAATAATTTTGTACTAATTGATCGTTCGGTCGTACAATGCAGTGAGCTGCGTGAGACAAACTGATTTACATGCAGGATTTGATTTTATTATTTATTCGATTGTTGTTTTTCGCCACACTCAAGAACCATTATGGTTCGAGGAAACGAGGCAGAGCTCGGGGAAAACCCACGACCATCCGCACGTTGGTGCAGATCTTCTCACGTACAGCCGGCGACGAAGCCAGCATGAGGTGGAGCTGAGTTTACAATGACTACATTGGTGAGAAGATCCTGGGTCATTGCGCTGCGCTGGCACGCTAACCACCTCGGCCACGGGATCCCCTAAATGATTTGAAATAATGCTGTATCTGAAAATTTGTTTCTCTAAAAGTAACATATGCTATTAGTAACTTTTTCCACATGAGTTAATCGATTCGTGGCGCTAAACAATGATGTAAACTAGGCAACTGAAATATAGCAGCTGTAACACTAGCCAAAATTAGATGTCTGAATTCAGCTGGCATTGGAGAAAAGATACGTGGACAAAAAACACAGACTGCCAGATTTATAGTACAAATTTTCGTTTTTTGCTGATCAGTTTCACACAGCATACTGCTGTTTGTTTTAGAAGACCGCTGGAAAATTACGAAAATATGGAATCACAATATATCTTGAATTCCAAGAACAATTCCGGCTGTTACAGGGTGTTTTTAGAGCCTTGTCCAGTCGTGAAAATGATTGCGTTTTTCTTTTCATCTGTAGCTAGAGGTTGCAAATAAACTTGACAAAATGTCACTCCTTTGACAGCTCATTTCCTGTGTGCCATGTGTGGATGAGTAATATGTCGCCAGTGACTATGTCAGGTTTCCACGAAAAAACGACATAAGAAATCTATCCCCATACTTAAATCCATCCCTGACATCCACATAATTTTTTTTAAGGCAACATCTTAGCGACTCATATATAAGTAACGATGGAATATAATTATAAATATCAAGTCAAAGACGTCAGGGAAGTTTAGCTCTAATTAGAATTGTAGGGCATTAAACCTGATTCGATGGAAAAACATAATCACAGAAATCACAACTGCCCGCCACCACCGTCATTTTGGCGTGTACCCGATGTAAATTCGCGAAATAAACCTGAGCACAAACACCATATTTCAATCTCAAACTCAAGTAAAGGATCACACTTTTATTGTGAAGCACTCGCAATGAAAAGTCATCGGGACGTTCTCGTCGACAAGAAATATAGCGGCGAATGATAGTGCTTGGCTTGACAGTTATCATCGGCCCCACACTCAGTCACCTCAAATGGAGTTATGTAATGACCAAATCCTAAAAGTCTGTGGAGAAGTGAGGAGAGTGGAATGAGGTAAAGAACAAAGAAGATCACCTGTTGTGTGTCCGTGTTTTTCTTCTTTCTTCTAATCTTAATACGAATAAGCTCGTCCAAAATTCCCGCTACCACTCCAGGTATGAACTATACTAAACCTAGGTATAATACATGCTTTCAAACTCTTTTCCTTAGCTTAAGATCCTACACGTCTGAACAGTTTGGGAAATGTTAGAATAGAAATAAACAATTTCTCGTCGTGAGAAATTAGTGCAATTTGAGAAACTATTGAAGCAGGCTAAGGCCATAATCACACCATCGCTTCTTAGCAGCATCGCCCCATGATAACAACAAGCGATAGAACGATGATTTTGTCTGCTAACTTTCGACTGCTCCTCACTTACCCGTTATCAGCTTCATTTACCATTTACATATTATTTCTTATATATTTGCGTACATATATAAGTGTGATACGTCGTTTTGGACATGAGTCTTGCTATTATCTTTGCCGTTTACAGTTTTAAAGCGGCACACGAATGTCTGAGTTGACGTTTAAATTATGACAATCATTACTGATTACTCTTACCTTATTTTTTTTAATTCTACTTCCGTTTTATATGTGGAACTGTTCCAGCCTAGCATAAGTACTGAAAGATGTTAATAAAGGCCATAATGCAGTGTTTCAGTCACATAAGAATTTCACATTGCACAATTTCATTCACATAAGCGATGACGAAAAGATGACATGATGGCAAGCAGCCGTTCGACGATGGTAAAAGAAGACATTATGGCAAGCAGCCGTGAGACGATGGCAAAAGATGACATGATGGAAAGCAACCGTGAGACGACGGTAAGTGAAGAGATGAGACTAAGTGATGGCACGTGAAATGAAAATTGATTTCGAAATTCATTCCAATATACATATTTATAGTACAACATTATATGGTTACCTTCGGTATAGGTCGTTAGCAAATTAGTAACGTCTAGTGCAAGGTGTCATACAGTGGACAGAGCTAACCCCAAACATCATTAATAACATTAGTACACAATCGTTCTAATACTTTGCTGAACCATCACAGTCTTACTTTTAACTCAGTACTCCTGTATACAGATACATGGAGATAACGAAGCTAGTTCCGGTTAATCTGTCTATCCGGAGACTACCTGGTGAATAGATTAAATGATTATTTTCCTAGGGAAACGTCAGAGGGACCAGAGTTACCTGCTCATTCCAACAGCTGAAAGAAACAGTTGATCAGTCATCGCATGGAGCCTCAATATCCTTCTGAATCTATCAGGAATGTAAACTAATAATGCATGTCTTCCCTAAAACGAAAACCAATAGCACAGACTTAAATGATTTGCTAAAAGAAACCTCTCCTTGATAATATATGAGATAAACTGGCTCAAGGGCTAGATTGTGTCAGGGCATTTTCTCGGTTTATTGTTTTACATATAAGTTTACTCGAAAGTAAAAACATTGCTCCACTTGTGTGTTCAGAAGTTGTATCACTTCGCAGTTTGCCATTCGTTAGGACATCTTACCGGTCAGATTGTCACGTTTTCGGACTTCGTATCATGATCAGCCTGTCAAGTTATTCTTTTCATGCATTTTGAAACAGTGCTAGTGCTCAGCTTGCCATGTATTCCGAAGTAGTGTCAGTGCTAAGGAAGCCGTGAATTCGAAAGTGGTCAACACTTAGTTTGTCATATATTCGGAAGTAGTGTCAGTGCTTAGCTTGCTATGTATTCGGGACTAGTGTCAGTGCTTTGCTTGCCATTTATTCGGGAGTAGTGTCAGTGCTTAGCTTGCCATGTATTCTGGATGTGTCAGTGCTTTGCGTGCCGTGTATTCGGGATTGGAGTCAGTTTTAAACGTGCCATGTATACGGAAGTGATGTCAGTAGTAAACGTGCCATGTATACGGAATTGGTGTCAGTGCTCAGCGCGCCAAGTTTACGGAAGTGGTGTCACTGGTAAGCTTGCCATGTATACGGAAGTGCTGAAAGTGCTTAGCTTGTCATGTATTCCGAAGTTATGCCAGTGTTTAGCTTGCCAGGTATCCAGAAGTAATTTCAGTACTTAAGTTGCTATGTAATTAGTCGAAATTCGTGTTATTACTCAGGTTGCCATGTATTCGGTCAGTGCTTAGCTTATTCGGAAGTGGGGTCAGTGCTTTGCTTGCCATGTCTTCGGAAGCAGTGTCAGTGCTAAGCGTGCCATGAATTCGAAAGTGGTGTCAGTACTTAGCTTACCATGTATTTGAAAGTGGTGTCAGTGCTTAGCTTACCATGTATTCGAAAGTAGTGTTATGCTTTGCTTGCCATGTATTCGAAAGTGGTATCAGTGATTAGCTTGCCATATATTCGGAAGTGGAGTCAGTGATTAGCTTGCCATGTATTCGGAAGTAGTGTCAGTGCTTTGCTTACCATGTATTGAGATGTCGTGTCGGTGCTTTGCTTACCATGTATTCGAAAGTGGGGTCAGTGGTTAGCTTACCATGTATTTGGAAGTAGTGTTATGCTTGGCTTGTCATGTATTCGAAAGTGGTGTCAGTGATTAGCTTGCCATGTATTCGGAAGTTGTGTCAGTACTTAGCTTACCATGTATTGAGAAATCGTGTCAGTGCTTTGCTTGCCATGTATTCGAAAGTGGGGTCAGTGCTTAGCTTACCATGTATTCGAAAGTAGTGTTATGCTTTGCTTGCCATGCATTCGAAAGTGGTGTCAGTGATTAGCTTGCCATATATTCGGAAGTGCTCTCAGTGATTAGCTTGCCATGTATTCGGAAGTAGTGTCAGTGCTTTGCTTACCATGTATTGAGATGTCGTGTCGGTGCTTTGCTTACCATGTATTCGAAAGTGGGGTCAGTGCTTAGCTTACCATGTATTTGAAAGTAGTGTTATGCTTGGCTTGCCATGTATTCGAAAGTGGTGTCAGTGCTTAGCTTACCATGTATTGAGAAGTCGTGTCAGTGCTTTGCTTGCCATGTATTGAGATGTCGTGTCGGTGCTTTGCTTACCATGTATTCGAAAGTGGGGTCAGTGGTTAGCTTACCATGTATTTGGAAGTAGTGTTATGCTTGGCTTGTCATGTATTCGAAAGTGGTGTCAGTGATTAGCTTGCCATGTATTCGGAAGTTGTGTCAGTACTTAGCTTACCATGTATTGAGAAATCGTGTCAGTGCTTTGCTTGCCATGTATTCGAAAGTGGGGTCAGTGCTTAGCTTACCATGTATTCGAAAGTAGTGTTATTCTTTGCTTGCCATGTATTCGAAAGTGGTGTCCGTGATTAGCTTGCCATATATTCGGAAGTGGTGTCAGTGATTACTTGCCATGTATTCGGAAGTAGTGTCAGTGCTTTACTTACCATGTATTGAGATGTCGTGTCGGTGCTTTGCTTACCATGTATTCGAAAGTGGGGTCAGTGCTTAGCTTACCATGTATTCGAAAGTAGTGTTATGCTTGGCTTGCCATGTATTCGAAAGTGGTGTCAGTGATTAGCTTGACATATATTCGAAAGTGGTGTCAGTGCTTAGCTTGCCATATATTCGTAAGTGGTGTCAGTGCTTTGCTTACCATGTATTCAGAAGTTGGGTCAGTGCTAAGCGTGCGATGTACTCTGATGTTATGCCAGTGTTCAGAAGTAACCCCAGTACATTGTAGGTTGTAGGCACCCAGTTGTTGTTAGACAGAAGTCGAAACTCGTGTTAATACTCAGATTGCCCTGTATTGTATCAATGCTAAGCGTTCTATGTACACGGCTGTGTCAGTGCATAGCTTGCCATGTATTCGGTGGTGATGCCAGTGCTAAACGTACCATGTGTTCGGAAGTAATATCAGTGCTCAGCTTTCCATCTATTCGGAAGTAGTGTCAGAGCTCAGTGTGTCAAGTTTTAGCCAATTCACTTGCATACCGATCTTACTCCAAGACGCCTCGCAGAGCCTAATGTTTCGTTTAGAGAACTATCGGATGTGCTAGTGGTAGAGCTTGAGACACAAAAAATAGAGCTGACGAGGGAGACAGCAAGTTATTAAGATGTCAATAACGACAGGTGAATCGCGAATGGCGTGCCGTGATCATTTACAAGCGCTCTGTATGCAACTCTTGACAGAACTATTGAATTGTGGATCAGTTGCCTTTAAGACCGGTCTAGTCTAATAACATGTCCCAGTTAGTTTTTCTCACTGCATTATTAACTTATCCTACATTGCACTGAATCCGTGTAGAAGGCATGGTTAACTCGTAGTAATAGAATGATAACGTAACTTTGTAAGGCTTTATACATTTCAATGACCGGAGAACGATAATAAGGAACCCAGCATAGAAACCAAATTCCTGAGGCACAGGAAGTCCAAAGAAGAGGTTATGGCCCTTGAAGTCTGTTAATTGTTGATAAAGGACCAATAAAAGCATCAAAGACTCAAATAGTCATGCTTTTACTATTACTGTCAGTTTTATCCGCTGTGATAAATAAAAGCCTTAGACTTCAAAGGTTACTCAGGAAGATATCGTTGTCCGCGTTCTACGTCATCAGTGTCATCCATTTTGGTACTATCGTCTGCGCGGGGTCATATGAAACAAAACTCAGTGCTCATGACAAAAGGCATCTGGCCGCTATTAAAGCTAAAGTTCCTTAATGTCCACTCACACACCACTGCTGTGCCGCAATTTTGCCAACCATTAGACACTTAAATAATGCATACACGTCAGGGATACACTGTCGGCAAAACGTTGGCACACTGTGCTAATGGTTATTTTATGTTCAGATGGACGCACAAGCAACTCCCCGTGTTATTGACCTATCGCTTCCTGACTGACGAAATCTAATGCCAACCAGTGAAACTAGATAAATTTCAAGTGTTTTTGGTATACCGTCAGACGGAAAGCCATGCATTACTTAATACAGTAAAAAAATACCATTTATTCTGGAGATATCTGTGTGTGTGTTTTAATAGTTACTGTTATGTGATATGGGGTTTAATACGTTGATTATTCCTCAATCTCCTTGTGTATGCTTAAGTGTGTGTTTCCTAAAGAAATGATAATGTGATGATGCAATACGTAGAGTAGTCTAGGACGTAACACTCAAAACGGCCTGAAGGGATATAAAAACTGCCACATCGGCTCCTTTGCAGAGGTGGTAAGGATCAACCTATCGACTGAAAATTACAAAAAGCTTCACCATGCTATTTTCCTATTGGTGTGTTGGATTAAAGATACTAATCTGATTAAGGATACCGGGTCTTATAATGTCAGAGGGGCTTCCGTGACAGAGGTGGTGAACACGTCAGCACTGTACAATAGCTCACGAGCCTCTCACTAATGCGGTCTGTGTAAGCTCAAGTTTAGCTCTTGCTGGTTTCCTCTCGGGTCCTACGTTGGAAGGTCATCAGCAATCTGCGGAGGGTGGTGGGTTTCCCCCTGGCTTTGCCCGGTTTCCTCCCAAAATATTGCTGATATTCTTGAGTACGGTACAAAAGACCAATCAAATAGATAAATAAGTAAATAAATAAATATGATGTCAGATTTTTTTCCATTTAGTCAAGGAACTAAATGGTGTTCTTATATCAGATTCATTACATTAAGATGTTATCACTGGAATGCTTCATTGAAAGCGGTGTATGCATAACGTGCTGGGTACTTACCTGTCGAACCACCACCAGGCTGATATCACAAAGTATGGCGTCCAACAGATAACAAAAACCATGACTGACATGAAAAAGAGAGAGAAATAACACAAACAATGAAGATTAATTATAATTTCATCACGAAATTCCAGGCACAGATAACCTGATGTATTATCATAACGGACGGTTTTCAGTGCTCTGAATTCAGGATACAAGGGACTATACATCATAAACATCAGTACAATGAGTGCATACCCATCTCCCTGTCGCCATGCCTCTTGAAGGATTTGGTCGTGTGGTTGTTATTTATTCACCCGGGTATAGCACTGTCAGGAATATTTCGCTAACAAGACCGTTAGGTTTATCGATGGACGAAACTGGACACAGCCTATGAGGGAACAACACACATTCTCGGGTACCTGGCAAACCTTCTGATTTATAGATGCAACTAAACCAGCAGTAGATCTTTGGAGGAATGAGTGGTCAAAATCATCTAACGGGATAATTCAATGCATGGCCAGGTGATACATCCTAGAGCACATTAAACAAAACATCAGCTTTTACCTGTTATAATATAAACAAAGCCTCTATAACCATCGACCGGCCCGGATAGCTCAGTTGTCCGCTTCGGGCGTCAATCCTGGGTCGGGTCACACCTAAGACTTTAAAGAGGAACTTGTAACTTCCTCGCTCGGCGTTCAACATTAAGGGGATAGTGTAACAACTGCTTGACCTGCATCAGTATAAAGGCTCAGGCGGGGCGGCTTACTTGCATTCGGTGAGTCGTCTCAGTGAAGCAGCACTAGATAAAAGAACGGCCTGCAACATCCGAGGCACATTACATGCACTCTAAAGACTCCTTCGTCGTCATTTGACTGACATATTGTTAAGTACGATGTTAAACCCCAATCACTCTCTCACTCTATAACCTGTGGGGCCTTCGGGGCTCAGTTGGTTAGCGTGCTAGCGCAGCACAATAGCCCAAGAGTCTCTCACCAATGCGGTCGCTGTGAGTCAAGCTCATGCTGGCTTCCTCTCTGGCCGTACCTGGGAAGGTCTGTCACCAACCTGCGGATGGTCTTGGGTTTCCCTTGGGCTCTGCCCGGTTTCCACCCACCATAATGCTGGTCGCAGTCGTATAAGTGAAATATACTTGAGTACGGCGTAAAACACCAAACAAATAAATAAATAAATAAATCCTCACTCTATAACCAGCGGGATGATCTGTTGAAGATTCATTGGTCCAAACTGTTCATTTCGTCGGCTTGGACTTGCATTAAACGTATCTTCAGATAGAAATTATTATTATTTCATGCTATATGTAATTGACATACCTATAACTACGGTCATCTTCAAAGTCCGGCTTCGGGCTTTAGCTATGTTACCAACACCCGATCGTCGTAATTTAGACCGAACCGTCTCCGTATAGGCACTTAGTTCAGCTGAAACAGTAAATGTTTCAACAATTCAAAACTATACACGAACACACCTATTCAAAACATCATTAATGAATGAGTGATTACGGCTTAACGCCACGAGGACAATAATTCAGTCGTATCGTGGCAGGTATAATTAATGGATGTGCTTTATTTGATATATACAATACCACCAATCTCTGAAAAGCAGTTCAATACATCGGGATACTACCTGAATAATACTGTGCACAGTGTACCTGCTGTATCTTGCTACAACTCAAGGATAGAAGCGTAAGAATTATGACTTTATATTGTGTATACAGTAGGCTTAGAAACGTTGTTTCACCTATCATCGTTCGGCCATTATTTTACCCCAACAGTGTACAGACCCTACAGGCTAAGCTTACACAGCTAGCTCAGTAAGCCGCCGGGCGATTTTCTACAGCCAGTTTTACACAGAAAATCTTTTAGCATCCATTCAATTTTTTTTTGACGAATTGGATAAAATTTGACTCGCATTTAACCGCCCGCTTAGTAGTTTTACAACATTAACTATATTACGGTTGTATCCATTTCTCATTTTGGGTTATGATAATTAGCCGTTTGTAGCAGATTTGTGGGCCTTCTTAGCAGAGGAAGTAGACGGCAGGATACGAGTCTTGTTTCGCACCTTTGTTGCTTGACGAGCAGGAAAGTATCTAAAGAAGGAGAACCAATGCGAGTTCAATGACGTCATGTGCATTTTGTTGTCTTTTAGAACTTGTAACAGTCCCACTACCAGACAGTCAGCTGGGCATTTGGGCCCAGTTGTTCAAGAGCGCATTAGCAGTTAAGCTCAGTATTAACTTCAGTCTGGACTAAAGTCTCATTAATTTTGTATTAGGCCAAGATCGATTTTAAGATTTACACCTGGCCCCAGGTGACGCTACACAGACATTTACTATTTACTACTAATTTGTCTGTACCGTCAACTGTTCTTTCTAAAAGACTCGATCGAGGCGTTCAAATCAGTCTTTTATATACTAATCGCCAACTAAAATGGACTTTTCCGCGTCAATATTCGCAAGACCAACTTCAAAAACACCGTTCAACACAAACTACCAAAAATCAAAGTTGGTTTATAATGTAAGAAACAAGGAGGGATTCATGTAAAGAGAAACCGTCAAGAGTTTGAAATGGTACGGAAAGGCGGAAGGAATAGAGGCAGATAATTGGCAACTCTATACTCTTTGTGATTGTCCAGTGCGGTTATTCTATTGACCGGTCATGTGACATATAGTCGGACAGATATCTTACCTCTACTCTCCTTTGTCTTCTGTGATATCTTCCACAGAATGGAAATGTATGATATGCTTATGATGACTAGAGGCAATCCGTATACTGTGATGGCATTAAACAAGTTGTAGGCAAGCTCGTGTTTTTTGCTTGGGAAAAAGTTGAAGGTGACGCACTGCGTAAACCACTGGAACTCAGGGTGAGTTTCTACGTGGAATATGATACTCTGAAAAGAGAAAAACATCATATGTTAGAAAAGAACCCAAAGATCTTTTTATGACGACGTTTTGCTTTGATGTCTTGGGCTTTCTCTCTGATGCTATGCAGTATTTCCTTGTCCTGTCGACAGCTGAACCATATCTAAACCGGCTGTTGAACCGTCAGGAAAGCTTCCGTGTCAACAAACAAATGTCCTTTCCAAATGCTCAGACAAGTAATCCAGGAGAGCTCCCTGTCTCCACTCTTCTCGGTGGGAAAAAGCGGTAGACAGCATTCGTTTTTTACGTGGCCTTTTACGCGGCCTTTAGTTGATCGCCTGTCTTTAAGAAACATGGTACACATATCGAGCGCGCACGGCGCACAAATATTTTTGCGTCAGATTAGAGAAAGGTTTTTTATCCGAGCCCTCGCACTACAGTACGAAACCATGATTACGTCACTGCTTGTTTAGACCGGCTATTTTGATAAACATATAGTTGTGAAAGCGCCATGTTTTTGTTATGTGCTTTGTATAACAAGTCTGTTTTTTAAATTACTTAAATTTCACTGTTCACACGCCACATTTCAGAGTAATACTAAAATGACTCTAAAATTTAACAGTTATAATGCGACAAGCAACATCGATTTCAGGAATTTTATAACCGATTTTGTACTGAAATATTCGCAGAGACAAGGCGGACATTTTGCGGAAGCTAATCATTTGGACTATTCTGAAATACTTGTAAATTTCGATTGGGTTGGTTCCTTTCACTGTTGTGTGTCAAGCTGTGAGTAGAAAAATCCACTCAAGACAGCAACGAGACATGAACCTGCATTCTACTAACAATGCCTTATGACAAGGACTCAATGAAGTAATTAGGTTTCAGGGGTACTCTACCAATATATCTAACTGTCGTCGAATTCATGAGCATGGTGCAAACACCATTTAAACAATTAAATAAAAGTGCCGTCCACCTAAGACAGGTCTTAAGACCTTTTTTGTTGGGCGGTTATTGTAAATATTTTCTACAGTTTCTGGATAGAGATATAGCTATTTCCTTCAATTATTTTGCTGCCAGTCGACCCTTGATTACTCAGACCACGTACTGAAATCTAGGGAGGGCTGGTAAGGCTGCAGATTGGGTACATGGATTTGTGGAAGTATGTACGGCGAATGTAGTTCCTGAACTAAAAAACTTGTTGTATACGTGAACTATTATGAAAAATTCAAAGCCATAAACTCATGCTTGAACAGTGCAATCTTCTATTTTTAGATTAGAGAATAACTAATTCGCGAGGAAGGTGAACACGTAGCGTCATCACGACGTTAAATTGTGCTAAACAAGCCTGCTATTACACACATACATGTTTTGTCTCTTCAGAGAATTTGGCCATATGCGCGATTATGAACAACAAAGTCAGTTTCTAGTCTTTTTCTACCAAATCCATGGTCTTTTGCCGTTTATTCTGTCAATACACGGTCGAAACAATGACAATATCTGCGAGCTGTATTATAGGCCAATCTCCTACAGTTCGCAAAATATCGATAACAAATACAATAAATGACTCCAAAAATCTACTAATATACTTGAAAGCCGTGAGTGCGGAATGACATTTTGGGCCTCCGTGGCGGCCTGAAGCCGAAGTTGTGCAGTTGTATGGTACAAAGTCTACCATTTCAGCGGAAAATATTCCGCTAACAAAACCGCGCTCTCCGTTAACAGATGGTGATTGTTCACTCCCGGTCCACTCCCCTCTCGCCCCCCCTCCCCCCTCCCCCCCACACACACACACTCCCGCCTGACGCGTAGTACATACCTACTGTGACGGTCACCCAAACAACGTCTGTCCAGCATTTCCATTTACACCTTTGCTGATATAATTAACTCGTTTTGTCCAGAAACCAAATTAGCCCGTACACCCAGAACGGAGGTTTATGAATGACGCTGAGTGTCAGTGGTAATTACGAAGCATGTTTGTCAGAAAGAATTTAGAGGAAAACTGGGAATAGCTGAAAAGTGTGTGCTGGATATGTTGGCAGCTTATGGAATGAAATGCTAACCATTTGACGTTGTTTAACGACATTGAGACGAAATTACCTGAGTATATCTGCACCGGTAAAAAGATCTTTATTTTTTGGACTACAATATTCGACTTTTTGGTTCGATTATAAGTTTTCGAGCATTAGCTTACATGTACCAATAAATAAGAAGGCAATTACATAGATGAGTCTTTTGATTTTTTGTCATTGCATAATTGACATTACATCAGACATTCACTGAACATCTAAATTTAAAACATTGAAACGCCACCTAAAAGTTTTTGGTATTCTTGCAATTCTTTTGTCCTTTACACCAAAATCGTTCAGGTTTAAATTTTCATTATAATTACATAATCGGTGTGTGTCTCTTCTTTGTGACGATATTTGGCGATTAATGCGGCAATCGCAATCTGTCGTCTCTGTTCAACACGAAACTATTCAACTGACAAATAGTCAGGGATAACCAATCAGTATAAAATATTTGAACTAGGCATGGAGATATACGTTGGCAAAAGTCTTGCAGCATAATTTATTCCATTGTGCCACAATTGGCCTGTCACATGTGAAGCAGATTAACGCTTTTTACGGTCGCAAGTGCTATTTAGGCAGTAAAATCGAGGTTTTATTAAAGCATGACACGTGATCGTGCTGTTGAGCTTAAGATCGCCCAATGGAACACTCAATTGCCATACTTAAATAGCCTTAAACTTTTTATTTCTAATGCTTTATATCGGGAAGGAGATATTGTATGGTGTTTTTTTATAGCTCTGGGTAATAGTTGCAGAAAGATATTTCTAGCCCTGAAGGGATACATGTTTCAGTTATTTAACATTCCCATATGTCGTGGAGATATCCGCCTATCGAGTATTTCATATCACCTTGGCTATCTGTCAGTTATTTTGATGTCCGGCTTCGGTCCATATGAAGTTTTGTTACCTGTCACAAAAGATGTGTTCTTTGGGTATATATTGTAAAATTAACAATGAACAATTTTCTCCAAAGATTAAATGTCTAGTGACTTTTATTTCGGCCCTTTTATTTTCCTCTCAACATGCAGTTGTAAACTGCATTTTTATCAGATGAACGAAATAAATTAAACTAAGGAAAATGACTACACTCTGAAGGCAGAAGTACCAGCTTACTTCACTGTGCAATGTTCTGTCTTGGAAATTTTGTCAGCATTTGAATTCTATAGTCAGAATTACATTCTCGTCCAATCCAGAGTGCGCTACGAAAGGTTTGTGATACTTGGGACATCTGAGCAAGAATTTCAGCACTGAAGTTGCCCCATTTTCTACTACGAGAGCTGTTTTGTGTAATTTGTTTTACATATGAAGCTGTTGTATACTTATCAAATATTCATTTCCATAATATGGAGCCGTGTTACCTTGCTGCCTCGACCTCAGAAATACAGGACACGGCAACGAAGCAGCAGAGACTCACATCGCTACCTCAACTTGTATACGTAGCTACCTCGTCCTGTATTTCAATTTGAGTTTCGCTACCTCGCTGTCTAATCTTAGTTATCGAGGCAGTCAAAAAACCCTCTATCGGCTCCCACAGCACAATAAATTATAACAGTAATTTCTACGTGTTTTGAGGTGGCGTGATTGTATGTATGTGCATTCGGGATTAGAGTCATGGTTTACTGTCACACGCAGGACTGCTGACGTACTGATTGCTGGCAGCTCTGCGGGCTTCCAACACGTAACGTTCATCAGTGAAAGTTCATTGTTACGTTTATTGTTACGTTCCCTGTGAAAAGAGGTGTAAAATACAGTATTAAATACATATAATACACATTTAGTATCTTTTTATTTATCAAGACTAGTTATCCATTACGCTGTCCACTAGCTGTTTGCAGACTGAGAGCAACAGGCTCATACAAAACAGTTCCGTTGACGTTGTCTCAACCCTGTTCGGGAACACAAAACACCACACTTACCTGCACGCAAAACACACACTGCAGAGAACGGTCTATTCCAGAGACCTTATCCCACCCCTGTTAGTGGTCATCATACACCAGGCTGAAGTAGACACAGCAACAGACAATACAGCACAGTCCAACTTCCATGACGCGATCCACAGACCTCACGTGTGTTTCTTTGTAAATGTTACAAACTTCTATAATTCCATAATGAAAACAAATGAATTTTAAAGTGCAACCACTCTTGGATTACGTGATGAAAAATTGTTCTGTCAACAAAACGAGCCCTTGCGTGTTTCTAACTCGCATCAGTTCTTTTGTGTTCAAGTAAATCCGCCCTGAACATTCAGTCACAAACTATTCAGTTTCATTAATCTACCCAAGGATGAAACAACAACTAGCAAAGAAAACGGGAGATTTGTGTATGCCACATGATAAATTTGTTTTTCTTGATGTTGTTTTTCATCAGATTTAAGGCGTAATATCTTTGAGTACAAACAACGTCATAATCTCTTTCTTTCTAAGACTACAATGATGACTGAGTGTGTTTTCTGACCAGCTCAATTTCCCAACATCGGATTGAATTATACATTTGCCCATGCGGTAATTTATCGGAAATGTGATCAATCACTACTGACACCGCTTTGATTTTATTCACTTTTTATCTGTGTAATGGCGTTATATTTCATTTGTCTGCATTGTGTGGTATTTACGACTTTGTGGCAAGCATTTTTTCATGTGATCATAATTATAAAAGTCCGCAGCATAGCGAATATTCATCGCTCAGGCATCTACTTGAAAGGTGTGTTAACGCCAGCGAAACGTTAGAGGAAAATACTTTTATTTTCCGAAAACAGCCAAGACACTGTTTTGAGTGTTTTGAACCTCACTCATTTGCATGAAATATAAAAGATTTCCACGACATGTAAAAAAAAAAAAAAAATGCTGCACTTTCAGAGGCTTCTTCCGTTCGGGTACAAACACAGTCGTAATTATTTCTTTCCCAGTTATTAGCGTCGTCACTTGTGTTCCTCACAGGTCTCTGTCGGTCAGAGGAAAGGCCAACCTTCTTGAAAGAAAATTATCCTACAATCAGTGCTATAATTGGAAGTATCTTCACCATCTATCTCTGACAGAACATTGGCAGTACTATAATGCTATACATTGTAAGGATTTGCCATTTCTATGTCGGTGAAGGGTTAGCAGTGTTGATAAGACGAACCTGATCATGGCTCAGTGCCTTTCTCCGTTTGTCGTCTGATAACTTCCGTCTGTCGTCTCAGGAAAATCGACCGAGATCTCTGTTAAGAGGAACTCTGACAGCCTAAGCGATTCGGCTTTATCCACTGTGCCCACAAGCCCATTCCGTGCTCTTGTGTCGCGCCACTAAATATCACCCATTTTAAAGTTCTTTGCAGTAAACAGCCGCTCTTATAAAAGCTTTTGAAATTCAACCACGTATTCTAGCAGAAAACCCTTCAAAAATCATTTAAATTATCGAATCCATTACTTTGATAAAGCCTCTCTTTTTCCTTTGCTAAGGCGAAATACATAAAACATCTTGATGTTTGATTTTCGCCCTGTCAAAAGTTTCTTTACTGCCCTTATATTTCGCAATTTAATAATCTGCCACATTGTAACCTAGTGCTATATAAATAGATCTGGCATCAAACAGCAAATTTCACTTTAATTTCATTCATGTATTTCCGTCATCTTCGTCTTTACTTTTTACAATCAACAATCTATCAGTTACCACTGGATCTTTGAAACAGGTCATTATATCATCGGGAACAAAACAATATTGTGAGTCCAATCCAGTGGTTAGCCAAGAAAGTCACTTAGTAGGATACTGCAAGGCGATGAAGACACTTCAGTCAGATTAAGACAGGCTGTCTTAGAAGAATTCATATGTCTTAACAATATACAAATTACATAAAGGAATCGTCCATGAAATATGAACAATTTTATAGAAGGAAATATGTGTTATAACATGTCCAGAACAAGACAAGCTGCTTACCAAAGATGACCGACAGGATGGAAAGTCGTGTATCTAATATCAACACTTTGTGACATGAATTATCTTCATCAAACATACGGCTGTCAATAAGAATGATTTTCAACTCTGGGTGGAATATTGTTTCACTCGATTGCAATGACAAACTTGAGATGATTCACTGAGACTTTACGAGCTGAAGGACATGTAATCCAGGATGGCATGAGACATTCTTGCCTAGATATTAAAACACAATAAAACTTCAAGCCTTCATTTGTTTTGATTCCGCTTACGTTTGTCACATCTGATGAAAAGCAATAATAAACTGGATCAAAAATAAACAACATAAACGGCATGTTGACCTTCTAAAGACGATCAGTTTCATACGGGTAAAAATGAACAATGCTGAATGTTACATGTGTCGGTTGTTGATAAACGACTCGTGGGTTAACAAAGAAAAATACCTGTTCAATTAATATTTCAGGGAAAACTGTTTTACACACTTTTTTAGTGAAAAATCAATAGTCTTTGGAATAATTTGTTTCGGTGATAACAGCATGGGAAAAATAACTCAGGGTCCTGTCAAGGTCGTGCCACTAATCAAGCATAGCATATAATAGGCGAATTGAACTTGTGGTAGGTAATTGACGCTTCAGTGGTATTGCTAGGTTCTCGTTTAATAAGGCCATCTTTAATTTGGAATATGTAGATGACTTACTGAATGATAGAGAGTAAATGTGGGAGAGCATATTCTGCAGAGATTCCGCAGCCTTCCCTGTCACAGGATGAGCATGGATGGATTACATCCGTGTCTCCTTATTGGTGGACTCACGTCAGAGAACACAAAGCCAAGCGAAATTAGCTCGTGTAAAGTGGCAAATGATTAATATCAAGTGGAAGGCGAAGTGCTTCACAGAGACTAATGTGATTTTGGTTTCCAGGCTGAACCCTGAGGACGGGGCAGTCTCATTGTCTATCTTCTGGTCCACAAAGAAGCACGGACCAGCTCCCGTATCGCTGATTGTTACTTTAGAAGTACCTTGACGGCGCTAAGCATCTTATACAACTGTAAACAAGATAGTAGCTGGATTGGCAAGGCGCTGAATTACTCAGCCCAGCTCCCGATCGTAATTTGCCAACCTTATATTGTTTATTACTTACAAATTTTATTAAAGCGTGCACCCAGCTCTATGTATAATATGAATCTATGCATCGAAACAGACTTTAGTATACTAGCCTTCAACCAATAAGGAAGTTCCACGTCAATAATCGCAAGTCCAATTTCCCCAAAACATTCGAGTGATAATTCTTATTTAACATAATTGCCTTCGCGTTAATAAAGCTGATGGGATACAGCATGGTAGCAACTTTGAAGGTTAAATACACTGCCTAGAAGACTCTCGGGGCTTGCAACTATCCCAGGTTTTCAGGTTTGATTCTTTTTCTTAAGGTACCGCAAGGTTGCAAATGGTTATCTGGCTTTCATTAAACGCAATTTAATACAGACGAATGTGCAGACGTATATGCCTTTACCTTTTAATGTTTGACTGTTCATGCTGACCGAGCAGCCAAATTACTTATATTAGTTATCGAAAGCTATAACCAAATCTTTATGGCTGAATTAGATGATATTTCAAGATTAATCACCCAGGAGCAAACATTTCTCGACGCCTCCCACCACTTAGCATTTCAAGCGCTTCTTTAAGAACCCTGAAAATCCTAAATGGCGTCTGTAGCCGTGGTACTGTTGTGGTGATCTTTTTTGGAATTTTGGAATACTGGAAAGTATTGACTGTGTCTCTATACAGTAGCCATCCTAATTCCTTTCTTTGTTGTGTTGAACGTTGTGTTTGAAATAGCTCATGGGCTTATCGACCCGAAGCCTCTATTATGATTGACGACTAACATGCGAATATCCGTTTTGAACGCCTACGATTACTCACGAATTTCGGCAGTTTGTGAGTTTGCTCGATCTATTGACAAAGTGTAAGCACAGCAACCAACCCGTGTTCAGATAGATATTTTGTATCACATGTCATTTTGGCTGTGGAAATTTGTACGGTTTTAGCGAGTATTTCCACCTTAACAAATCTGACAGTATTTCCTCAAGATGGAATCAAATCTTTCAGATTTAACCAGATGGAAATTGGTTTCATCTACTTTTGTCATGAGCGAGTGGGACTGTTTAGGAGAAGCAAGCGATAAACATAGGATTCTACGGAAATACGTTTCGGTTGTGGTTAGAGATGATATACGCATGACTTGTGAACAATATGAAAATGGCGAATTGCTACGAGACAAGTTGTTTCCGTGGCAACGCGCGCTGAGATACCTTAACCGGTGTCACAGCTCTCGGGCACGTGCGGTAGAATCGACTAGTACTGTGAGTTCGTGACATTTATTGCAGCAAACTATTTTGGCGCAGCACGAGAAAGAAACTCCGGTAATGTCATAGCGGAAGTATACCTCCATGAATGAGGCTGGCACGAGAATTAGACATCTTACCCAGTGAAAATTAAGAATGAATTGCTCTGAGATGATTGCACTGACCTGATAAATGTAAGAACAAAAACTCACAGGATGGAGGCATCAGCGCCTAGAGTGAGTCAACAGATAGAGTACATTAGTGTATTTTGTTTACCAAATCGCATTATCTTCCTTATACTTTCACCATGTACTGCCTCGAAATACCTCACAATAGCCAATGCCATGTCACGTGGCATCAAGGAAAAACGGCGTCATTGCATAGGCTGACACCTCGTGATGTTTCCTTTTGGAATCGCGTGACGGCAAGAAAAAGAAGGCGACGTATCGAAAACGTTTGGCTGTGTTGAACATAATTGAGTAAGATGTGTGTGTCTTTCATTGAAAGCATTCCGTAATGTGCTGAGCGTATATGGGAACCAATTTCAGCAAGTGTGTACATGTACAAAACAAAACATCATTAGGCCAGCACACACTGCTGGAAAGGCGAGACGTTAACCGAAATCTGAAGATGTTTGTACTAAATACGTGATAATCGTGTAAGACCTCTTCTCAACCGAGATCACGTGCCTCTCACAAACCAGACTGATGGCAGTTGTACTAAATACTAGATGATCCTAGGAAACTTTCTCATTCGACGCCAGGTGTTTCTATGCTCATCAAAATCATGGGCTAGACTGATACCATTGGCTTTCTTTGCATATAAATACATTGGCAGGAAAAAAATAATGAGAAATTTATTACTATGATGACGCTGACAGTGATCCTTTAAGTCGGCTGTATTTACTTTTGTTTATAAAATAATATAAAAACAACCCCCAGGAACGTTGATGACTAACATGAATTATACTAACAAGACTGTCAAAGTAAAAGAGTCTTCAATATTGTGCAACTAGCGTTACGATGATATGATCAAACATTGAGGACATGCTGCTTGTGACTCTGTGTATATTGACTGACCACTAGGAACACACAAGGAAATAGTTTGAGGTTAATATATTTAAGATATAATATACTATAGTAAAACAGAGACTGGTTATGGCTTAAGCATTGCCATCAAAAGATCTGAGATGTACTTGGCGAAGACCAGTGGTTTCTGCCAATTTATTACCTGGTTTTTAGGCAGCCACACCCTTTGATTTAAAAGCGTTGGCAGGGGCTGGTTGCTACAGGCTAGCATGCAAAACTGTTGCAATGTCATCATGCGAGCCACGAATCAGATTGAACAAAAACATCCTAGTTGCGATTCTTTAAGTGCTAGATTAATCTCTATGGACGGATTCGTGGTAGATTGGCGTAGGCAGAAGTGCAGGTTATTTGTTTGCTTCGGGCAGAATGTCACTTATAACATAATGACTCCGATGCCATCCTCGTTACCGCTGTGTTTTACCTCAGGGAGCTGACGGGGATAATTTTTATGATCATCTGGGTTGTAAAGGCAGTCGTTCTGAAGCAACTCTTTCGCTTGTACAAGCCATTTGTTCATGAGGGGACCCAGTCCTCTCATACCTTCATGATAAACACAATAATATGTTTTATGAGTTAATGGACAGGGTAGTATAGTTTGTTCTTGGTGGCGATGCGAGTTGTTTTATTTCTTGACGATTGATTTTGTTTTACCGGCTTTGGTTCCCGGATTAGAAAAGGCACTTAAGTTAACCACCCACTTAACCTTTCGCGTCACCCCGAGGGACAAAAGCTCAACGTCAGTTATACTGCCTAATCGTACCTAATCCAGTGTCTGTGCCGTGCGTCATTTAATCTCTAGTAATTCCCTGATAACTGTACTAGAGGTAACTGAATCAAAGGTAACTGTATCAGAGGTTATTTTATCAGGGGTTACCTTACCTTGTGTATTGTTTTACCTACTCATCGTATCACATGTCTAAGGTCAAGGTTATCGGAGAGAGGAGCGGTTTCTAGTAATTTAAAAGATGTTGTCCGTAACACGCAGATGTTGTCCGTAACACGGTCGGTTGTTTATTCCTGTTAATCTGATTTCTTCCATGCGTAAACCTGACCGCCGTCATATAAGTGGAAAATTCATAAGTACGGCGTTAAACAAAATTCTACCCTGCTGTCTGATCAAAATCGGATGGATGGTGGTATTGGGAATCGATGCGACTTGCATTAGTGATGAAATCTACAAGATGCCATTATTAAAACAGCGTATCCAGCTTTCTTGTTTAAAAAGTAACGTTGGCTATGTGAAAAAATTAAACCCACAGCTGTAGGTTTGACATCGCTGCATTGTTCCACGCGTTGATCATTTCCTGTGAGAAATGCGTATGTGGGACAATAACAGCTCTGTTTCATGTAGCTGTCTTTGAAAAATGGGTCTGGGGACTACACCCGTTAATTAAAAACTGTCACTGGCAGCTAGTCTCAATTGCCAGCCTCAAATAAATTATGGCACATTGTTATGATGAGAAAAGAAGAACAATACCAAGAAAAAAGCGATGTACCAATTAAAGAAGAAGATAAACAGTTTGATGCAAGTGTAACAGCCAGTGCTGCTCAAAATGTTTTAGCTCTAGAAGGTAGGCCCTACTCTGGGTATATGTACAATGCGCTACAAAACACTCACTGTCAAAGACATCCGCATGCGGTCAAAATCACATTTCTCCGTCTTGAGTGGCTTTCAGGTGGAATATCTCTTATCACGCAGAGATCTTGGTTAAACATACGCAGTGTACGTGCAGGTAATTTGAAAGGAAATACAAACTTAGCCTTTTAATACTTTTAACAGCTCTGAGAGACAACTTAGAGATATCAAGCTGTATTTATGATTTCTACTGGTAGATTTATTCCACATCTTCTATTTCACCATGTATCACTATATAATATAGGACACTGGGTCGTGCAGAAGGCGACGAAGTAGAAAAAAAAACCGACCTGATAGTACTGGTTGTCACGTAGGCATCCAATTTGTCGTTTGCAGAAACCCGCAAAATACATGTCCCTATATGAAGTGGTTTTCAGCTCTAAAGCTGCCCAATACATGATGACGTGCGTCTGTCTTTATTTGCACAACACAGACTTAACATCCTGAAACCATACTACCAGTCCAAGAGTGGAAGCACAAGTCTGTAATTCTACAGTCTGCTTGCCTAATTAAGTCATCTGAAAAACCGTTTACACAGAAAGAATTTACCTAAGGCAAATTTTTCGCTCATGGTGCCAGTATTTGATACAAAATAGATACAAAATGGAGAGAAAATGCACCGCAGATGTGTTTTGTAATCACAAATGTTGTAACTGTAGCCATGAGTGGCTTTATTTTTTGTTCGGAGTGGTCCGTTTTTAATCTCTGTATTACCAGTCAGCTCCTTTCTTCAGGGTGGGATTAGTGATCACTTTCCAAGATATTTCTTGACAGGCTACATGTATATAGGCTATTGGTGCTTGATCGTTGCTGTATAGACAACGCTTAAATCAATAATTATGGCTTAACGACACTACGTCAGTTTTGAAATATTCGGACTTATTTTCAATAATGAGAAAGCGAGATTGTGTAAATCATTTGTTAGCATACTGAATCAGGCAACATATTGAAAATGGCAGATTTGTAAACACATGGAAGTTGAGACTCAATAGAATAGGTGAATAACAATGATGGATGCCCCGTTTATGTATAACGTTAAAGCCGTGTTTATTAACTGCTTTATGTCGGCGTAATGATTTCTACAGATATATCTGTCGTGTTTGCAGGAAGGCGGCAGGAGCATTTGTCACTTTAATTTCAATAAACTAAGAGAACATTTGTCGCTAAAATAAAAAAATATCATCAAACAAGCCCTTTTTAATATTTATATGATTGCTGATAAGCACCATACCCAAGAATGGTTTCCTTAAACCATAACGGTCGATTTTATGGGTGGAGGAAACGGGATTACTCCGTTTATATTAGGAAGTTTTCCTCATATAAGGAACAGAAATATACACCATCTTGGTGGAAAGTTATATTTCCAAAAGGATCATAAGAGTTTTCATCACGTATTGGCTGGAAAAGTGTGGTCCACGAACAGCATCTTTCGGACAAATATGCACTTTATATATATATAACCTCTATAATCTATCTAAAATACCTTTTCTGCTTAAAAAACGAACAAAAAACAAGAACAACTACAAAAAATAACATAAAAGCAAAAACATATGTGTCCTCAAATTGAATTCTATAGTAAGTTTTAAAAGATCTTTTCTTTTCAGCCGTGGGAAGTGGAATACTTCTAAAGTTACGTATATACCAAAGAAAATCGGGAGTGGTTAAAAAACGAATAAATACACCTTGTACTATAAAAAGCCCTGTCGACAACTGATTCAGATTTGTACATGAACATCGTAAAAAGGCAAGAAATATTACCTGTGGAATCGATGCTACCCCGCTGAAAATCCATGCCAATGCAAGCATTATCTTCCCTCTTTTGTCGGCATCGTTCAGGCTCAATGGGTAAAGAATAGCAAAGTATCTGTCTAAGCTAATCACAACCAGGATAAAGGAAGAAAGATAAAATCCGAAGGCCCTGAAAAACATTAAAATACGGCACATGGCATCTCCTGCCTTCCAAGCCACTGTGATGTGCCAGGCTGTCTCCAAAGGTAACATTATAAACGTTACCAACAAATCGGCTATAGAAAGATGCATGATAAACATATTTACTCTCGACTTTCTGTTCCTGTTTCGGAAAAGGGTAATAAATACTGTCAAGTTTCCGATTGCAGCTACCAGAAAAAGGCAGGTATAAGCCACAACTGATACCAAGGTGTCGTCAGTAAATTGCATTTCCTTTGGTAAGTCCGACATGTTTTGCCAGAGACAACACCATCCATCGGAACGATTCTGATAATACCATTTGTCCGGCGGTAACATGGATGAATTGTTCTGATCTTCGCTTCCTTGAACTGGTCCTTGGTAAGTGAAAGCATCTTCACTGGGACGCAACATGGGCACGCCCTGTGTAGGTTTTCTTGTCACAGGACCTTGGCCGGAAATTCCTAGTTTACTAACCCTGCAATAAGCTTTCTGGACACTGACGCTCAGCAATGGAAGAGCGACACATCGGTAAGCAAACATAGCCAAATTTTTACATCCGAGTTCACTTTTTTTTCGTAAGGAGCTTGGAATAAGATGACGTTTCTACAAACTGTCAAAATATCCTTCATTTTCGAAAGCTGTCAGAATGAGTAGATTCTTTCGTGAGCGCAACTACATCGTTGATACCATCCTGGTAAGCGCACTATTGATCAGTTGGCGTTTCCAAAGCTGGTTATAAGGGCTCTCTAGCGCGCTCTGGCATCAGCCTATCGCAACACACCCACCGTCACCGAAGTCAGTGGTACATGCGCATTGTCAGACGTTTCTGTTGCGTGGTAAGACAAGGTTCTCTCCAAATGTAGCAATCCATTCATATATCCCTTCAACCGATAGCATCCATGGTGCAGCATGAGGTTTTGTGCCGCACGTATCATCGATCTAGTCACAAACGTGGACGCATTGGATTTGCCACACAGGGTGAGAGCCTAGTAATATGCCGGTAATGAGCACTTTTTGACATAAGTAATATTCAATGTAATGTTCAAGTCCACTTTACCATTTACAAGGCAATACATTGGCGTTTATAGCGCCTGGTTTTAACAAACGCCTGGAAAAGCTCATGCTTTACAAAGGACAGGAGCATACTGGCTTATACTGATTATAGTAACACGATGAGAAATTCCACAGCAAAGCACTCATTATTCACAGCCATCTCGATTAGCTCTAAGTGTCTGGTATGCCTTAGTTCCTCTAACAACCAGGGCCCAGTTTCACAAAGATGTCGTACATGTACGATAATCGCACGGTAATAGTGACGTGCGAAACAACGTACGATAAAAGGAGGGAAAAAAATGTTGAACGCCGCTTCGTGAAACTCGGCCCAGATGTGGTGAAGAAAGCATCAGGACTTGAGCTTACAACCAAAGCATACTAATGACGAGTTTACCTTTACTCACATAGGGTTGGAATGTCTCGGCTAATGGGATCATAAAGTTGAGGCTGTGGAAATGTGACAGTTCTGTAAGGTCGGATATCTTATATCCACTGTAATATTGATATCTCCATGGTTTCCGTGACGATACTGAGGACTGAATCTACAAACTGTCATATCTTCACAACGACCAACCAATGTCAATCTGACACCACTTGTTCAAAACTGTTCTTAAATCTATCTGGTAGGTGCATCTGATATTTTCTAAAGACCAACCTTTGGACAGGAACTTAAAATTTTAATGAAGAAAGAGAGAAAACCGACAACAAAAGAGTTGAAAAAATGTAATGAAGGGCGCGAATACACGTGCTTCCGTCGTCCATTTTCTGCCCCGGGTTCCTAATCGCACACACGATACATCTCTATTGCCATATTATTTTCTAACCCGTTTAACCTAGCGCAGCATTTGAGGCGTCTATACATGGTGTGTAACATTCCAGATTCCAAATGGCATGTTGTGATGGATTCCTCCTAGCTCTATCCGGTTTCCTTCGACAAAGAAATGCTCCTGTTTGGAAGCGTAGAATGAATGATTATGGCTTAGCCCACTTAGACGTGGTTACAGCCATATCATTTGTAAACCAGGAGACATTAAATGGTTTTCGAAACGACAATGAGAACATCCAAAATCAAAGAAAAATATAGACGTTTTAAAGGCCACAAAATAACACAATCATCGATTAACATTACCGCGTAGAACATGAAATAAGTGCGTGTAAATAAATAGGCCTAAATCGTGTATATACACTGTTTTTGAAATTTATGTTAAAGGGTAGATAAGCCCTCTAAGAGCTGAAAGCCATCCTGGTGTTGCGACATATAGTTAGTGTGGGAAGGAGCTAATACGAAAAATAAAATGGTAGCATATAATAAATCCGAACTACATC
The DNA here is from genome assembly GCF_032854445.1 of Liolophura sinensis. Lineage (NCBI taxonomy): Eukaryota > Metazoa > Mollusca > Polyplacophora > Chitonida > Chitonidae > Liolophura > Liolophura sinensis. The sequence goes on along the minus strand of NC_088302.1, from coordinate 7,039,785 downwards.
ATCATTTTTCTAGCCTGCTTGGTGAATGATTAATGAATCAGTTCATCAGTTTCAATTAACCGGCACGGTTTTACCAGATGATTGCCTCTGCTGGCTACCTATATAATTACCAATAACGCCTTTAGCCGCAAACGTATTTATTCTGTGCACCGCTCGGTTCGTCTATCAACTATCCATATTGTGTTTCAGTCGTTTGACTTATGGATTTCTTTCTGCTAAGAATAAGAACCTTTCCCGAGGCTGTGCACAATGCAGCGATTCTTAACAATAACAGTCAGACCGTTATTTCTTGCTCTATGCGAACGACATCAAACAGAATCTAGACAATGTAAACAACACTACCAAGGCCAAGTGAACGACGTGCGCGGTTTGACCGAATCTTGGACTGACAGGCTTTTATACGGTCATCAACATAACAAAACCTCTGTCATCCGTCATCTGTTCCACAAAGGGAACTTGGCCTCATGCCTTCCACGATATTTCTGGTGTTGGCAAAGGTGCGTGTAACTGATCTGATAACAACACCCTTTTGGCAAAGATCACCCTGTGGGAAGGAACAACAAAAGAAAGCGACAACCATCGTAATGCATTGACCTTAGTGTGTCATTTGGGGTCGTCTGATAAGGATCAGCTGGTCAACAAGACGCTCTAGTGCCTTTGGATGGATATTCGAGGTAAAGTTAAGCACATCTCAAACTTCTGGACTTCGTATTTAGACAACGCTATCATGGCTAATGAAATCGTGTGTTTCATTTCCATTGACCTAACAGTGATTTTTAGGTCAGACGTATTACACTTGCCAAGCGGTGTACTGATGCGACTCATTTCTTCACATGCGGTGTTTTTTCATGGATGACACTTATGAAATATCAAAACGGATAAAACAGGTGTTAAGTATATTTAGATATCTTGAAATTACCCGGCATTCTTGCGACATGGTAAGTGATGCTCTCAATTCAATGGACAAACCCTTCAGTTTGTTAGTGCAGCTTCGGTACATACATCTCAATGTTTGCGTAATCAGCGTTGTTTGATTGGATCCAGGACTTTAATGCGGTCAACTACTGCGCGCCTCTGTTATGTTCCATGCAAAATGTATGTCATATACTGAATCTTACTGACTTCTGTATTGAAAATATCTGTCAAGCTAAAATGATTTAGTGGTACTGTGGAAACATGGCGTTGTTTGCACATCAATAGTTATTAATATAACCAGGTATAAAATTCCATCCATATTCCGTCATATTCTAAACTTGTTGACTGGCTTAGTCTTCCTTATTGGATCAAGTCACGGAACAACAATGCAAGATTCAGCTTTTGATTTGATTTGATGGTTTGATTCCTGTAATATATTGTCAGAAGTGAAATACTTTGCAATGTCATTGATCGTGAATTGTCTGTGCTAGCGAAAAGCAGCCGTTTATGGTGATCGAAAAAAGTGCTGTGTGTGTCAATCTTGACAGTGAAATTGATCGCGCATGAATGACAATGAAGGTTTAAGAAGACCGTGTCTCTTGTTGTTATTGAACCCTCCAGCAAAGATGGAAAATGAGAAGTTATCATTAATGGCATGGGTTCGTATTATTTTTCTTAATCTCGGTGGGAAGTCAGCAGTTACTATACATGTATTAGGAGACATGCCTCTACTGTATCCTGGACCAATTGTAACCAAAACCGGGCTTCATGTGTGTACATTTGCCTGTCAATAAAACTCATTCAGTAGTATTGATCGTTTATAGAGCACTTAAGAATTTAAATGGTCTGCCCAACATCTGCCCCATCAGCGGGAGACTTTGGCCCAGCCCCAAATGAGGTCATGATTAGAACTTACAACCGGCAATATTAACGCTTCTTCACTTCGAGATCATCGTGGTGGGAAAGACCTTGTAGCGTCGACAGTTTTTGCTCGTGAGGGTACGTTGAGCGTTCTACTAGGTACTTTTAACATGTCGGCTTTAGAATCGAAGCCGCTTGAAGCAGACATCGTCGTGATCCGTCGAAAATTGTCGAAAACTTCAGATCATCGTGGGTGTGGGCACCATTCGTTTAAGACTGTTAACTGAATCTCTTTTCATGAATCCATCTTGCGATTGTTAACGTGGAAAGTCCACTTTGGTTGACGGCCGGCACACGAATGTCTATATGTAATTTAGATATGTAACTGTGATAACGAAAAACATCCTTTAGTGGAAAATGGAATCAGACTGACGAGAAGACAACACTAAGTTACGAGAAGACAACACTAAGTTGTAAAGCGATTGTAGTTGTAGAATTCTATTCATTAAACTATGCCTGAAACTATGTTGTAGTGTAATGGTCTATTCATCAGAGTTGGTCTACACCACTCAAGGAAAGAAAGTGGTCGATTTACCTAACTGTAGTGAAGTAGTGGGCCAAAAAAGGAGATATACGTGAAAAATAGATAGCTTTAGACTGATCTACAATGTTAAGACCATCGATTCTTAAATGATATCATTAAAGAAGATGGGAGGCATTGCATACAGATTTAAGGACTAAATGGTGATTTTAGCTGTGGAAGTCAAACAAGGAAGATTGAGGATTTGGGCGCATGTGTAGAACCAATATGTTGCGTGGCAAGTTACCATGAGTCAACATCCCACCTTTACATTGTTTTACATGCATTGCCCTTGTGACAAAGTTTTCAGTGGTATACGTAGAAATTCCGGGTCGAGAACCCTGCCGTTGGGTTAGTGAATGTGTAGTTAAAATAGCACGCATCCCAAACCTTGCTGACACAAGCAGCATGGTATTATAGATCTAAATTTCGTTTGTGTATAAGAAAGGTTTGAAATGTCTCTTCAAACTTTGGGGAGATAAGAGAATTATTACAGATTTCGTACAATTTTCACTTTTAGTACTAATTTGTTGACTAGCTTTATTTGGAATCTATTCTAACCTACACTATCTTTAGTTGTACTTAGTCATAGACTTAGTCGTATATTTTCATACGCACTGAATATTTCGTAATTCCACAAGGCCAAACTAAGAAAATGTGCGAATTGTCTAATATGTGCTAAGTGAATGAATGAATAAATTTCGAAGTTGGTAATACATACATGAAAATCCGGAAAATCTCTATGATCATTATGATTAAACAAATCAAAAATGAACTTTAACTGTAAATACAATGTGTGAAATTGCATGACCACAATGTCAGCATTTTCAGACTAGAAAAAGCAGCAAAATACCAACCACCAAAACGACTAATTCTTCAATACATTGTTTTCTTAGAGAGGAAGAACATCTATCATTATTCAGTCTTAATGATGTCTGGCGTAAGAGAACGTGTTCGGGTGGTAAACTAATCGACACCCCATTAGTTTGTTCATATAACAATTAGAAAACAAACGATGCCTTTGTACAGCCTTTCATAAATGTGCCCAACGTTTGAATAACAGAGCGAGTCATTTTGAGAGCTACATTTGTGAATAGAGATTTAGCAACAAAAGAGACATGTAGAACGTTCTGGAGGTATGTATGAACAATTCTGGAGGTATGCTACCATTTGGGCATTTACGAGAATAATTACAATAAAATCCTAACTCAGGTAATTTGACAAGAGGCCGTATTTCACCGGTTATGTGTGACCGTAAATGTATATGCTGTCTCAAAAACATGTTTAGTTGAAAAGAAAAATTGTCTTTTTAATTTTTGTTGTAGAAGTATTTCGGTTATATAACCGTGGTCAGTGTTTATGGATAAAGCCTATTTTCCCGGGTTAAACCCCCCCTATATATATATATATATATATATATATATATATATATATATATATATATATATAGCGACACCCCGGGCTCCATCAAGACTGTGGGGAATGCTAGCCATATCCTTGACATATCAGTGAGCGAAGCTTCGAGGCTTTGAAAAAATTGGTTATTGGTAATACCTATCGGGGGGAATGTAGGTCGGCCTTATTACTGGCGCCCAGGGATATCCGTTCGGAAAACGTCCTCACGCGTCATTTCATTTACATCGCAATTTAGAGTTGCATAACTATAAGCAATTAAATGTATATTTAACTGGTGTTTCCGCCATACTCGAGAGTCTTTTACTCATACGACGGCTAACGATACGATAGAAGGAAAGTGGACAGAGCCCAGAGGAACCTACATTAATCCGTTGGTTGCTTACAGACCATCTCACAGAGGAAGGCAGCTGAATAAGCCATGGGGATATCTGTGCTAATAAGAAAGTATTAGGCTAAAATAGCAAAAACATTACGAATGGTACTTTTTATTGCAAAGGTACACACGCTCTAGAATTTTCAGTTGTTATTTACCACGGAGTAGACAGATTAATTTAATTACTTGTAGGATAAAGCTTATAATTCTTGGAGTAAAGTGGTTGAAAACCTGCCCCACATTTCATGTAGACATATGCATAACATATCAGTGGCAACCAAATGGTCTTCAACGAACTTTAGGCCGCATAAACGGTCACGTGAGCGAGGTCGACCGCTTCTCACCAGCGAGAGCCAAACCACGCAGCGAGAGCGAGGAAATAATTGTGACCCACACTGATTTCAGAACTCTACTTTTTATGCTTTTGTGGTCCCGTACTGTTCGTATGTTCGTATTTCACAGCGTATTGAGACCATACTGAACGTTTTCTCACGTTTTCAAAAGATGTTGAGAGTTATAGCGCAACTGCAATTGTAATGTTGGTAAACATGCACACTGTGTGGCAGACTATGGACATGTTTAGTTAGATGATTTGGTGATCTAATCTCCGCTATCACAGAACAACGTCTCATTGCCTGTACATCTTTAGCCTAATTGTGCTTAAGCCATTGTGCTTGGGGACGTGTAGTTTGCGAATATTCATGCATTTACACAAACAGAATAAAACCCTTTTTGAGATGCTTCGGCCGTATTTCACCGTGTGACCATTTGTCAGCTATCACACTGTCGCCACTGTTCTGGTTTACTCTGTATGCTGTGAGTCCCTACTTATATTATGTTCCTGCATAAACCAGGTTCCTGATGTGGGCTGATCATGCCCGAGCACCAGTCACGTTGTATTGTTTTAATGTTATTGAATTTTAAATGTGATGACAGCACAGCGTTTTGGGTACTTCTGGACCAATAAAGTCTGATAAATTGCAATTAACATCACTGCATTTTTACCTAATTTTGCTTAAACCATGGTGTTAGGAGCGTGTAATTTGCTAGTTAAGCATGGGCCTCTTCTGACAAGAGAACCTATTCCTCTGGTTCCGCTTGACCGTTTGTCAGGTATCATACAGTCGTTGCTGTTCTTGTTTTACTGTATATGCTCCACGTCTTCAATTGTATTCTAAAGAACATATCTGTAATTTACTAATATCAAATGTTGGAAAAACTGTCCGTAATTTTGTACTTAAATTAGCCATATAATATGGCGAGAACATTTCTATCCAGTCATGTAATATACCTTGAGAGAACTGATGTCTCGAGGCGTGATTTTAACCGGCTTTACCTATAGTTATAGGACCATGCGACAAGCTCTGTCAAACCCTCCTCTTGTTAGATACCAGACATTAGTTAGTGTAATGTGTACCACAGCAATTTGCGGATGTATACAGACTCATAAATCTTGCTATCCTTGTGCTAACGAGGGAGAAAACTGTCGTCACGAAAATGTTGTACAGTGTCCGGATTTGGTTTCTACTGAAGGGATTGCTAGATGTTGTTTTAGTCTAGTTTGTGTTATATATGGCCACCAGTTGTGCAGTCTTGTTGGCTGGGCGGGTACACCTTCCTCTGAATCTCACACGAAATGAGGCCTGACTGAATGTCTCATTAGCGTTTTCAGGCCATCAAAAAATATACATACAAACTATTATAAATAAACCAGTACATACTCATTGACAGTAATATTTATAACGTGGCTGTGATTTATGAGAAATATTACAAGCCGTACAACGCATATAACAATGAGTAGATACAAAATTTTTGCTGACATCTACTTGAACATGGGCCAATGTGCATGCAAAATGAGAAGACCGTAATGTTTTATACGTATATGTTATGATGTTGTACCGGCATTACATAGCTACAATGGCTATACACTCTTATTCTCTCCCCGTTAAGTTCCACGCATTTGACATTGGAGCCTGCAATCAGCCAGACAAGGAAGTTGTCTGTCGGTCGGTCATTTGTCGACATGATGTTAAGGACTCGCATTCGATCCGTGCCTTCTGGTCAAAGAGCATTAACATTGATAACACTACCGTCACGGATACAGAATGGAGATTTACCTGAATATAATCATGCCTCGGGGATAAGCCAGAGCTTTTACAGTGGCATAGGTTCCAACGTTAACACACCACAGACGGACACCATGGAGGGCAACCAGGAGTCGGACAGAGATAAAACAGATACATCCTTGTCCATGTCACGCAGTTCAAAGCCATAGAAGTAGTTTGCATCTAACGTACGCGACAGCCCGCAGATGTACCATTTGGTGTCTTTATTTGCTTATGGGAATCAACAATTCTAAGAAGTATTAACCTTATCCAACGTTACTTTATCAGAACATACCGACTGAAGGTCACCAAGACAACCGTAGCAACATACAATGGAGAAATAGAGAATTGTGTAAATACCTTGGCGCTCGCTTTATTGCTGAATCGACACTATAAATATATAATGTCACTTCTTTTAAGAACCCATGCTATATACCGCAAATCACGGAAAACCGCTATATTATATTCAATAAATTTATGGATTATAACCGGAAGGCGCATTAGCTTTAAATGAAAACTGGACTGTATAAGATTGATTAGTTTTTATACATGTACCAGTTCTATTTCCCGTTTCTATATTTCTACTAATTTGTTCTAGTGATTGTTCAATATAATATAAGACCTACCGCACAGAGGGTAAAACCACAGGAGCGTGATCATTGGCAAATAGTCACACGTGACCGGTGAGATACGGCCTCTTGTCAATTTACCTCAGTTCGGGTTTTATTCTAACTGCTCATGTAAATGCTTAATTACACGCACCCTTAGCCCCATGGCTTAAGCAGAATTGGAGGAAAATCTCGCACAACGAGATATGACTGAAATCTGACAGTCACTTAACAAAGTATCGTTCTCTGATAGGGGAGATTAAACCACCAGATCATCTATGTAGGTATCTCCACAGTCTGTAACACACACAACGCTTGCAAACACAACAGTGATGTTACTTGCAATGTATTAGACGTCACTGGTCTAGAATGGCTCAAATATCGCGTTGTCATCACATTCAGCACATAATCACATTCTCTTCTGTTACTAAATTTGTCGTTCTGCTTCAGAATATCAGCTTGGTGAGACATACTACTTTCACATTTCAGTCAGGTTCCTGATTATTCATGCAGAGGCAATATCTAAACAGAATATATAGATATTTTATAATTGACGTTTATCATATGTTAGACTGCTGAATTGACCCTGGGAGTGTCGTAGATCACACATTCTCACCAAGGCCAGTAAGAGCGGGGGAATCTACGAATTGCCTGCCCACGCCCAAGTTTGAATACGCACGCGATCCCTAACGATTAAATTGTATACACGTTTAGCCACTAGACACGGGTCCACTCTACTCGGCATAAACCCGTAATCGTTATGGGTCGCAGTTACATGTAACTTTGCTACTCTGGCAAATATATGGGAATATATACAAATATAACAAACCGGAGAAATATTGTAAAATATTATGATTCATTGGTATAAATTCTTGTATTGACTCTCCTTACTAATTGTTTAAACAAAATGATCAAGATTCTAGCACCAGTAAAGGCCTAATGTTTTATGTATTCTCTTTTAATATCTACTGATTGAGTATATTGACTGAGCGTAAAATGACAAAAAATCATTCATCTCTTTAGATATCCAACAGGAAATAGATATAGATAGGAATAGATGGAATATATACGGTGGAGTAATATCTCGTCGCTCATGTGAACCGCCTTTTTACTACTCACACCTATAACGTGATGAATTTTGCGGAAAGTTTCTGAAAACCCTGTTTATGTTTCCATCTACTTCGTCTCGTCTGGTCTTTCTGGAATAGTAAACGAGCTACTTGCAAAATCAGTTTTCATATGATTACACAGGAGAAAGAACAACATTCTTCTTTTTTTTCAGCTTCGTGATGTTATCGAAATAATGTAGAAATCGATGTTTGACCCCAGTCAAACAAGCACAATTTCTGTTTTAATTTGGTTCTTTGCGCCACAAAGGTGATGGTAACTACTGGTACCTTGTGGAAATTTCCAAGCCTTTGTTCAGTAATATCGCGTGTTTGAGTCCAGCTGTTGTTGGTTAGACAGTGGCGTGTCAGGAGATTACCGGCTGGGATATCAGGGGAACCTCCTAAAAGACAAATCAAGTAAATAAAGCTTATGACCCTTTGATGTGTCTGCTCGAGCGCAATGCCACAGAACTAGATGTCTAAAGATATCATGGAATTATATATCCAAGTAATGATGATTTCTACATACATATACAATGAAAAATGGAAAAAGATTTTATGCGTGAAAGAGTACCTTCAGATAATATGAAAGAGGATTAATATTTATGAAGTAAAGAGGCTACCTAAAGGCATTTGGTCCACCGATGAGATTACCGGGTGTATTCTATCAATTGATTTCTAATTACAGCGCTCAAAGCCCAGTTTGAGATGACAACAGACATATTCTTCATGCATGATATGCTTAACGCTTGATTATTCTAGTTATGGAAATGTATGTGGAGCAGAGCACGATGCAAGAACTATACTGTGGCAGATTTCACAATGTATGCGTCGAAACAAACATTCTGACTCCACCCGTCAACCAATAAGGACGTTCAAGGTCAATAATCGGAAGGCTAATTCCCAAAACGGCGTTTAACACAAACTACCAAAGAACAAGGAAAATATATAAAGTACAAAAATCGGACACAATCATGCAAAGAGCAGCAGTCGACAGTTTTCAATGACTCCAGGTATGTTCTAGGCGACCGAGTGAAATCGGCCTTCAAACCGTGTACCATGCTAAAATATAATTTGTCTATAATAAAATATGTATCTCAGTTGCGCTTTGATTGCAGCTGTATAGCCAAAGTGGCAATTTAATTCAAAACAATGAATATACAGCCTCTAACCCCCCGGATTAGCTGTTCTTGACAGAAGTCAAGCTTAAAACCTGTATATCATTCACAACGTCTGGTCCCAGAGGTTAATTGTTAATAGTTTTCTCATAGTTTCCTCGTGGTTCAACAGGAAATTTTGAAGCCTTGCCAGAAGTCTGGAGAATGGCAATGACTTTCCCCGAGCTCTAACCGGTTCCTTTAGCCATAATCCTGACTGCTATCTTTCACTATAGACACTACGCCTTTAATGTGTGCAACTGTATATCATGTGGATTCTACTTTTGTGTTGTTTCATCTCCACGATTTTACCATGTTCGTTTTTTATGCATTGGCAATGGCACTTTTCGATTTATATCCGAAGACTTTTGTCTCGGCTTGAGTGCGTTATATGCCAGCCATGATACGCTATACGGCGGTATATATTGGGTGAAACAGCTTGTCTGCTCGGACGCGAGATTAATGGGAAATCTAGATGAACGAGGGGTGGTCTGCTTAGAACGACAAAGCTGCAGTTTCAACGGAAAGAATATCGGAATTGACGAGCGGAATGGATAACTGTGGGTTGTACGTCGAATCTCATTTGACACCTCTGTATTTTGGCCAAAAACGTTAAACGAATGATTTTAGTATTAGCGTCGATAGCATCGATAGGAGCAGTTTAGCGGTGCCGTGACAAGAACACATCAATATATCGAGATCCTCGCTGTACAAAACAACGGCGTATAAAAACAACATCCGTTAGCTGGGCGATATTCCCCACGACGCAAACATTTAATGAAAAAAAAAATAGGAAGGCTATATGGAATTTCGTATCGTAAATACGCGTGCATATTCAGTTTCCGTCAATTTTTGACACTATATTTTTGAAAGATGATTGATTCCAGGTGACACTTTCCTGAATTACGTACAGTCGTACGAGGCGATGACATATGTTACTGAACATGTTAAAGAACAAATCAGTGAATTTCAGACATACATAAACGTTACATAGAACGAAGGTTACGGTTGTTTGGCTTTCTGCCATTGCTGCATACGACAACGTTATATATGAAAAGGCATGTTCCAACACAATGCATTCGTCGCGACACGATGCTGTGTTGTCCATACATGTTATGTATGTTGTAGTATAATAATCTATTCCACTATCACTAAGAATGAGTGAGTACTTGGGGTTTAACGTCGTACTTTTTCAGTCGAACAGTGACCACGAAAGAATCCTTAAGAGTGCATATAATGCGCCTCTTTGTTGTAGGACGGATTTCCGCCGCTCTTTTGTCTAGCGCTGCTTCACTGAGACGACTTATCGAAGGCAAGTAAGTCTTTCCCGAGTCATAATACTGATACGGGTCAACCAACCGTTGCACTATCCCCTTAATGCTAAACCATGACCAAGATTTATTTATTTGATTGGTGTTTTACGCCACACTCAAGAGTCAGGTGAAGGAAAACGTGCAGAGCCCGGGGAAAACCCACGACCATCCGCAGGTTGCTGAAGACCTTCCCACGTACGGCCGAAGAGGAAGCCAGCATGAGCTGGACTTGAACTCACAGCGACCGCATTGGTAAGAGACTCCTGGTTCATTACGCTGCGATAGCGCGCTAACCAACTGAGCAACGGAGGCCCCTATTCTCGTTGTAATATAAAGTTACAATGCGAACCTAATTTACTTGAGCTTAGTCTCAAAGTGTATGGAAGACATATATGTGCTGTGAGAATTGGTAATGTGGAAAGGACATAGGGAACATCTGAGGGTTTGTCAATTGTGACTGTTGAATGTAGTTGACGATCAGTTTCATTTTGTTTTAATATGGGCAAGATTATTATTCATTTATTTATTTATTTGCTTGGTGCGCAAACCAGGCTGAGCCAGGTGGAACCCACGACCATCCGCAGGTTGCTGATCATATAGCTAATGCAAAATGGAGTTCTTCCGGTGGAATCGTTTCACAAAGGGATTTATGCATTATTTCTGGGCATTGTGTTTGGAAATACGAACCGTTTAAGCATTGGAGCGGAAGTAAGAAAAGTGCCTTCAGCAGAAATGGAAAAGCCGTCAAGACAGGAGATTACATGGGGGCAAATTAATTTAATATTTCTTTTTAAATATCTGAATGAAATCAGAACGAATTTTATCCCTTGAGCGAAAATCTGCTTTAGCTTTTCAGTGTATTGGCTAATGGTTTACTGGATTCTTCTTTTTCCCGTAATCATTACAGAATCATCTCTGATGAATGAAACCAAATGTCAGTTTGACCCACATGTATACTGTCAAAGGCAAATCTAGTTTAGCGTATGTCTGGTGAAAAAGCTGCGTGAAAAAAGAAACAACGGTATTTGTAAAAGACGACAAAATCTCGTGTTAACAGTGAAAACACATAACATATTGACCGCTACAGACCCACACAACAACCTAAATCCTGAAAAATAAAACAATGTCTCCAACAAAAAACTTATATACTTATATAATATACACACCTCATCATTTCATGAAGACATCACAGCATTGGCTTGCCGTGACTGACGAGTGGGTAATCGTGTGGGAATGCGGCGAAAAACACAGAGGCAGACAGACTGAGGAGGTCATCATAGAATCAACAAAGTCTCAGTGATATATGTTTCAGGGTTTCAGTGTAACACCCAGCTCCTCGCTGAAGAGATTTACAGCTAACCACCTGGCCTCAAAGTTGTCAGTCCCACCCATTTAGTGTCCGCGTCGTCCTACATCGCCTTCATAACCATCGTTACACTTTACTGTCGTCTGTCAAAGCTGTGATGTTTTCATTTAAAGATGAGGGGTGTTTTTAATGAGAATTCCTTGGTGTCATTCTATCATTTCCTCATTACATGCTAAGGATTTTTGTGACTGTGTAGGTGGATAGCTGTCGAGGTTAAGGCGTTCCCTGATCGAATGGAAGAGTCAAAGGTGACTCTTAATCAAATGTGACATTATTGAACGAGTAAAAGACACACAAACACAAGAAGATTGGAATACGAAGATGAATACGAAGGTACAGCTTAAAATGCATAGTAATAGATTTGCAACACAATTATATTTTGTGATGACGAATTAAGACACAGGGTCTCACTCTTTGAAAGTCCATACAGGGTTTATACTTGATGCCGTGACAGTATCCGCATTGTAAATAATATGGAATATCTCCGAATTTTAAATTGTGTGTTATAAGAGGATGCGGTGGGCACAAAACCCTGCGTGGAATGCAATGACTAAGGTGTAAAATGGAAGAAATGTCACGAAGTTAATTATATCACTGGCTGAATGTTTTTCTACTTGCATGTATTTTCACACCTATTAGGAATAAACTCTTATTATAGGGTGTAATATTTCATTCTTCACACTTTGAGCAGAACTGCCATCATTTTTGTTTTATACTAATTAGATGTATAAGGGTAATGCATCCACATATTGACTGTGTGGTGCTTTCACATGACTGGGTATTATTGGCGGTGTCATAATATAGATAGATAGTGCGTGCTGAGGCATGGGATATGTGGAGAAAGCTGACAATTCCTGATATCCCATCCCTAGCATGCACTACCTGTTGTATTTTACCGAAAAAATGCATTTGCTCCGTTAGTACTTCAAATTGTCAAATTTATATATCGCTAGTTCATTTGATAAACAAATAGACGTCAGAGAGACGTCAGAAAATTAACTGATTACAATTTAACATCACTCATACAACAGGCTTGGTGTCAAAATTAACTGATTACAATTTAACATCACTTATACAACAGGTTCGGTATGAAACTTAACTGATTACTATTTAACATCACTCATACATCCTCTCCGGCCGTAAGTGGGAAGGTCAGTCAGCAACCTGCGGATGGTCGTGGGTTTCCCCCCCACCATAATGCTGGCCGCCGTCGTATAAGTGAAATATTCTTGAGTACGGCGTAAAACACCAATCAAAAAAAAAAAATCACTCATACAACATTCTCGGTGTCAAAATTAACTGATTACAATTTAATATCACTCATACAACAGGTTCGGTATGAAACTTAACTGATTACAATTTAACATCACTCATACAACAGGCTTGGTGTTAAAATTAACTGATTACAATTTAACATCTCTTATACAACAGGCTCGGTATGAAACTTAACTGATTACAATTTAACATCACTCATACAACAGGCTCGGTATGAAACTTAGCTGATTACAATTTAATATCACTCATACAACAGGCTCCGTGTCAAAATTAAATGATTACAATTTAATTTCACTCATACAACAGGTTCGGGATGAAACTTAGCTGATTACAATTTAACATCACCCATATAACAGGATTATCAAAATTAACTGACTACAAATTAACATCACTCCTACTCTGACTTGGTGTCAAAATGAACAGTCTTGCAGCAACCTGCGGATGGTCGTGGGTTTCCCCCGGGCTCTACCCTTCTTCCACTCACCATAATGCTGGCCGCCGTCGTATAAGTGAAATATTCTTGAATACGGCGTAAAACAACAATCAAAAGAAAAAAAAAAATCAAAATTAACAGACTATTTTTTCAGTATATAAAGATGTATAATTATACGTATTGTCATATATAATATTTCCAATGAAGTTGCACTTTAGGACAAAGAGGTCTGTTAGTTACCTGGCGACGGTTGGTGTTTAATCCTGAAGGTTTGTTTAGGTTGGTGGCAAAATATGTCGGTTTTTATGGGTCCATGGTCACCGTTTACTCCTGGCACTCCTGGCAAAGGTCGGTGTTTACCCCTGCACTCCTGGCGAAGGTCTTTGTTTATTCCTGACACTCCAGTTCACAATTTCTCCAATCACAAAATTGTCAGCCGTCATACAAGTGAAAAATTCTTGGGTACAATTTTAAAAAGTAATCAGTCACTGCGTTATGTTGTTCAATCTGAATATAGCCGATTGTAATGAGTTATTTGACGTCAAAAGCAAAATATACACGTCAACATTTCAATAACATATTGTATGAACCTGGTGCAACGTCCGTCTCCGATAATTCTGCGTGTGAAAATGGTCCTACGTATCAGTGGTCATGGTGACTGAAATATATTGTGTGGAAACAGTCATGTCTTCAAAATGGAATGCAGTATTCTATATTACTAGTGTTACGGTATTGAAAACAGCAACAGAAAACACACTCAGTGACTCAATATTACAATGTAAACAATGCTTTATATATATAAAATGAGACGTACAGTTTTACAGACAGTTCAACAACAACAACATAAAAAAACATACACATCAGTATTACCGGTCTTTAAAAGTTTCCAGTTCACCTTTGCATCCCAAGGAACGTCTTCCATGAAATCCGACGTAAAGACCATGGGATAAACACACAATTCACAAATTGTCCCAGTCAGGTACTTCGCTAGGTTAGCGAACGCGAACACAGTACACAGGTTACACAGAACTGGAACAGTCAAGCCTTTGAATGACGTCACACCCGCAGAGCACAACACAGGGTAAATACAGGCATGGAGGTATAATCCCCTTTAGAACAGTCACAGTTCCCGCAGAAGCTCACAAACGAGCCGTTCAGAGACGTAGAGTAATGTCACCTTGTGGCAGAACGAACGTCCTTTGCAAAACTGAAAACTTCAGTTTAGAGTCCTTGATGACCTTGTCGGTCAGGTGAGGTCAGCGTGTTAAATAAATTACACAGTCAACACTGTATAATCATAATAAAGATCCGAACACCAATAAACGTGACTTCCGCAGAAATTCACATAAACCAGACATCAGTACTACTGTGGTACACAAACGGTGCCGGCATAAAAATCTGTCCTCCCAAATGAAACTGGCATCACCAGCTCATATAAATATAATGGACTCGATACGAGAGCGTCGCACACTCTCCTGGCTCCCAGTGGATGCAGCAAAAATACCTCCACTCTGCACAGAAAACACAGCTTATATACGTCCCAGGTGGATTCAACTATTTTTAAACACAGAATTAACAGCCAATGAAAGGCCAGTTAAATAAACAGTGCATTGAACAAGGTGCTTTCCATCAGGTCCGCGCTGTACATATATAACAGGGCCTGTTATGCTTTCACAAAGGTCCGCAGACTAACAGTACATGAAAACGTTAAATAGTCATACATAACACTAGATTTATTATTAACCTGTTGCGTAGAAATATTTGTAACGGTAAACATTCAGCAATAATATTTAGTTGATGGCATCCTATTCTAGAACTGAATCCCGCATTTTACAAGCAAGAAAAACAAATAAAAACATCAACTCTGGTATTACGTGTAATTAACTGTGCCACAGCATGTATAAACGAGGTATCCGACAACAACAGAGCTCGCAATATTTATTTGCTTATTTATTCAATTGGTGTTCTACGACGTATTCAAGATCACAATTTCACTTCACAGCATTGAAATGGTTCAGTCAGAAACTTTTCATATTTACATAAGAAATATCATTTAAATGCGTAATTAGAGTTGTGTAATGCTGAAAACAGAAAGGGGTGGTTGACAGAGCTTCAAACCGCTAATAAGGCGCATTTTTCGTATCTCGAAACAACCTTGAATGCCCTCTTACCGGTTAAGTGAGATCATGAATTTGTAACAGCGTGCAGTCGGAAATGAAAGTAATGAGGTCTTCCGTTTCATCCTTTTTTATTTGTTGACAGAGAAGTTGGATTCAAAAACTGACATGCTTTTGTGCTGATAGACGTTTATGTCTCTGTTATCAATGAATTGGTGGTTCTTCGTCCCGGGATTTGCAATATATGGCTTGGAGTGCCAATGCTGTACAGGAGATTTTCAGGATGACATGTTACCTATAGTTAGTGAGACGTTTGTCTCATGATCGAGATACCAGTCGGTCTAACCATTTGTTGCATCATCGAGGAGAGCTTGTTTTTACCGTGCAACCGATTGCTTGAGGAACCAGTTTTCTTTTATATAAGGCAAGGGAGTTGTTTTAGCTGCTATAAATAGGCCTTTTGAATTAACGAGCAATATCTTGTGCTTAGAAAGTAGTTGTTGATTTTCCATGATCATTCAATGGGTGGAGCTAGTCAAGTAGTGAATCGAATCAAGTATGGAATAAATTTTTCGCAAAACTGTTATGTACCTAGTTACATTTAACATTATGTAATGGGTTTCCATGAGTGAAACAAATTGCATTCTTAGGAATACTAAAGTTGGAACGACTTACGTTGATTATTGACGTAAGTGTACTGTTACATATTCCTCGTTCCCAGTACGGTGATGGTATATCGTTTCTTTCGTGCAATTTGTTTTGCCGAGAGTTTACTTCACGAATAATGTTAATATATGTATTTTATCTTGTCAACAGTAAACGGCCTGAAAGCCTGCCATCCATCAGAAGATAAAAGCCTAAATGCTGCACATATCGACTAGGTGTCTCAAGGATTCGTATGATCATTTCTAAGAATCGGAAATCTCGTAACTTGCAGTGAGTTTGATTACCCGGTGTACATTTTATCATCAATGTATTATCAGAATTAGCATCATGTGAGTTTGAAGAGTTTAGATTGAAATTTGTGTGTATCATAAACTCCAAAATCAAGATATGAACAAAAAAAACTTGCATCTTTCCTGGACCTCAGGCCTTCATTGAAAGCAAACAATTTTACACACGGAGCTTGAATACAAATAGCAGTTGAAGTATAGCTACGTTTGAGCTCTTACGTCTAAACCAAGAACCAAGGTCGAAATTATTCTTTGTTGTAGATGCGTAATATGACGTTCAAGTTTCTCTGAAGTTCGCTTTCTAATATGCCACCCTTCTAGAGAAATCAATAAGGAATTATCTAAAGATGATAGGTTGTTTCTGAAGATTTCAGTTGGTGGAAAAAAGTCGTTACACAATCCGTAAACAACCATCTTTGCGAGAATTAATGAACAGCATAAAAACAGGTATTTTCTTTGTAGACAACATGATCTTTGAACACCCTTCAAATTACATTTATATATTACGTTTTGCTTTTGTAAATTTAAGTGATGACTTGACAGTGTTAATTATAAACTGGTGAGGACAGGTTGTGTTCCACGGTTTCATTTTACTGGTGTTTTTCCTAAAAGTCTAATACGTCGTTCTGTCATCATTTAAATCTGATTTGACCATATAAAAAATTTGTGGCGTTCTTTCACAGGACCATAATGCCTCACTGCATGCTTTTGGTTTAACCTACTTGTGCTATAGTATAGTATGGATCAGGAAGTAGTAAATTGTCATTGTAATTATTATATTTTCACGCTGAGGTTAATTCAAGTTTCTGCCTCCATATTGTAGACCAGGAACCGATTGGCACATACTCTCTTCACTACTAGCCTTTATAAAAGTAAGTTTTTCACGAATGTAAAATGTGGTTTTACATTACTTTCTTTCCAGAATATCCCGTTTGTTCAGGACTTGAAAGCACGTTGGGAAAATCAGAAATTTTGAAAATTAAAACCTGGTTAAAGGTTGGAATAGGTGTAGAAATTCGGGAGTTTGATCTGCACATTGAAGAACGTGGCTCAAGCTCTGAAGCACAGTTGGCCATCTTTACAACCACAGTAGAGTTTATCGTACCGTATATTTTGTGTGATTTTTCTTATTCTAGGATATGTTTTACATTTATTTTTGTTTAATGTAGCTTATTTATTATCAACGCACCTTTATTGCATAAAGCTGTGGAAAATATTAAGTATTTATTTTTTCACAGTTATATCAGCTTCTTATTTGCTCAACCAGTCCTTATAAACATGGCAGTCCATATTTAGGGAATTATACCTGTCGTCCTGTTGAAGTGATCAGTTTATACAATAATTGTTTATAAGGCTGATTTCAATAGGTTTAAATAAAATGACAAAACTACACTCCCAGTGCCAGTTCTACACAATGCTGACATGTGGGAAATATTAACTTCCACTTAGTCAAAACTTTCGAAACTTGGATAGTTGACAATTCAGATTGCACTGAGTGAAATACATTTTATGGATCATGAGCATCCAGGTTAGCCCGCGAAATCGAATATTCTCAAAATTATAAGACGTATATGTCCATCATCTACTAAGGGCCACCACTTGGTATATCAAGTTTCTGACGACTTTTACAAAGTGTAATTTCCCAAACTTATCGGTTCCAATAAATATCGTAATTGCATTATTTCTGCAGTGGATCCTGTAAATCACAAAATATACAAGGACCGGAAATTGATTAAAACAAAACAATATCATCCACAGAGAGTTGTCCAAAGTTAAAGTATAACAGCAACATATTTATAGTTCATAATTGATATAGTGTTACGCAATTATTTTTGTGCTATGTACTAAATTGATGATTAGGCTTAAAGTTAAATATGATATTATGTCTTAAAACAGTTTTGAACAACTGGACCCTAGCGGACCTCATCGGTCATGATATTAGAGTGTTGGCCTATAGAGAATTCTATCGATTGCCACCAGAAACTAAAGTCTCAAAGCTGTTACTGGCCTTGGAAAGTGGTCAGTTAAAGGAGCAATCATGCCTGAATTTAAACACCATAGAGATTTAGCTGGACGAAAGTATCTACTTCATATGTACGGCGTTAACTATAAACATTGCCCTTTATACTTGAATACCCTGTGCTTCAATGTCTTTGCACCAAACCTTATTTCATCAAGGGGCCCGCAAGTGGTCAATATCTTGCTGCATCAATACATCTCACTTGTTTTTTATAGTGTCCAGCAAAGACTAGGATAGCCAGTTTCGACCCACCCACTTACTTGGTGACTTATTTGTCCACTAATATTTATTTTATTGGTGTTTTACGTCGTGTTCAAGAATATGTCACTAATGCAAGGGCGGCCAGCATTATGGTGGGAAGAATTAAATCAGGCAGAGCCATCCGCACTGGTGACATCTTAAAAGTGAAATTACTGTTTTCCTCATCTTATATATTTTCGTTGTTAATATGTACTGTTCTAGAAATAATGCTTCTTAGTGCAAGAACACTGAGAAATTTTACATTCATTTTTTTTACAGTGTCATCATACTATTGGAATGCTTACATAAGGTAAAGGGTTTAGAAACAAATTTTTGAACACAATTCATAATTCATTCAGTTCACAGTTCAGATTAACAATCATAAAATAACATCAGAGAAGCTCTTCTGTTTAAGGCGAGGAGTGAATGTGAAATCTCTCTTTAATATCTTGTTAATTTTTACTAATGTTTTGGCATTTTATCCCTGGGCTTTTTATGTAGCAGGTAAGACAGTTGGAGAGAGTTTTGAAAGTTTGTCAGTGGTTTACCCCGGGCACTCACATGTCTTCCATTCATAAGATTTACCACTGGCGTCACACAGCTGTCAGTCATAGTCAGTCATTGAAGAGGATATAAGGGTTTCATGATTTTTTTTCGTTGTCCATTCATCAAGGGCGAACAAGGTGAAATGACCTTGTACGGATGATGAACGAATAGGAGTCTACACGCTCTCTAAATATAAGCGTCAAGTCCGACATTCCTATACCATTCGTAGTCCGTAAAGGGCGTTCCAAGTCGATAATCGCAAGATCCATTTCCACAACAACGTTTAACACTAACCCCCGAAGACAAAGGTATGTAAGAAATTATACAAATAAGAAATAAAGCCCGTAACACACAGGAGAGAAGCGGTCATCAGTTTTCAATGATGCCGGGCAGACAATGAATATTCCAGGCATGAATTCCATATCAAAGTTCAAATCCGTAGTGCGTGAATGCGTTCCGTGTCAAATAACAGCTAAACAAGTATCTCGGTCGCGCTTTAATTGCGACTGTTCATAAAGGCATCATGCTGATGTAATTAGCATGGCTACCTTTACGGCACCTAGCCCCTGATTAAGCAGTATTAGATACAGTTTGAAAATGACGAGCGTTACAGGCCCTAACCGATCAGATTATGATTCAAAAGTAACGGACGATTACATCTTTCCCGTTAATATGTAAAGATCTCATGCTACAAGAGGCGCTCTGAAGACCAAACCATTTTGGATAAACTTCCAGGAAAGAGAGAGATTGATGCTTGTAAACAATATGAACCTGTCTTCAGTGGAAGGTCATGGAAGAATATTAAGACTTCATTTGAAACAGAATGTAGTCCTCCAAACCCAAAAAGTTTTTTTAATTTCTTTTGTGTCATAACAAAAGCTGTGAAAGATATTTACCCACCTTCGTCGGATTTAAAGGAAACCACAGTCTTTCCAGATGGTACATGTTATCTGTACCTATATTTGTACAAAGACCAACAGACTCATTACAACAAGAGGGATAGTTACATTGTAAATTATCCTTACTTGGACAATAATATACCGAAGGGTCCTGCGTATGCCGTGTACATATCTCGCCTTGTGAAAATTGTTAGATCCTGCGTGTTTTGTGACGATTTCAGTCAACATCACAAGTTATTACTTGCAAAAACTAGTGCGTCAAGGTTATTCCATCAAACGCCTTCGCTGGACGTTTCTTAAGTTTTACAATGAGTATAATTCTCTTTTAAGTAAAGATGGACAGAGTTCAGAATCTCTGGCGCTCTGCTTCATGATTGTGTGTAATTCCGCTTAACCCGGCACCAGGAGCTGTATATTCATCGTGTTGAATTAGATCGTCACGTTGGGCATATGAACAGGTGCAATCAAAGGGCAACTGAGATACATATTTTGTTATCGGCAACTGATATTCTAGAATGGTACACTATTTCTTCACTAAGCAATCTAGAACATACCTCGCGTCTTTCCAACATCATTGAAAACTGTTGTCTGATTTTCTTTGTGCGATTCCATCCGATTTTCGTACTTTATGTACTTTCTTAGTTCTTTGGTGCTTTGTGTTATACGTCCTTTTGGGAATTGGCCTTGCGATTATTGGCCTAAAACGTCCTTATTTTTTAACAGCTGATTTAGGAATGTCTCTTTCGGCGCATAGATTCAGTTATAAATCTTATTTTACAGTTGTTTAGATGTACACAAGTAGAAATCATATATACAGGTTGTGTCTTCAAGATGAAGACTGTAAACCTACATTTAGCTTTGCTACTTGTAATATATGTAATATTTAAAATGTTGAAATAATCTGTGTGTTTCAGGCCTGGCAATCACCAATGGCTAGTCTACCGTGCTTACATCAGATATTATACAGAATTTTACTTACTTCAAGTTGAAACTTGAGGTCGTATATTAACATATCTTTTGTTTAATAAGCTTGTGGTAATTTTTAAGATTTTAGCTGTGTATAAGAGTGCGGTGCAAATAAGCTAATACTTGTTACATTACAACACTTTGAGGTAATGCAAACAGATTTTCTTTTATCTTGTATTTAACTCGTGTGTACGGGTTAAAATTTCATGTTTTGTGTTCTTACCAAAGAGCAATAAGCCAAATAGTGACCTGTTGAGAATGTTCGCAGTGTTTAACATTGTTCAATTTCCATTAATCCCAGATATGATTGCAGTTTATAGTTCGAAATCTGAATCTATCCCAGTTCGATTTTGGGTGTGGCTTAATGCATCACTTTTTTTTCTCGAAATTCTGGTTTTGGCCTTGTGCCTCCTGGTCTATACAGGAGAATCGAAGTTGACTCTGGTCTTCTTTGATCCTCATTGTTTTCTCTGATTGTTTTCTCAGACCAAACATTCCATACTGTCCATCAGACATCTTCTATGGTCGTTAAGATCTTCTGAACACTTGCTTATAACATACTACATAGCTCTGAACCCGTGCTTCCATTTCAGCCCACGACACTCCAGCCATGCTTTGTTTTCCTCTGCAAAGTCAGCTGCTGTTCTCATTAAGGTTCACGCTCTACCCTCATGCATACGACGACTCGCCCTCAAAGTAGTACCCAATCCTAGCCTAACCTTAGTGCTATATACTGCCCATGTCAGCATAAGCATACCCTACAGTCAAAGCACATAAGCTCGAGTTAACCTATGTGACTGAAGCGCGCTTGCTCACCAGGAAATGCCTTCAAGAAGATTCTCTTGCAAGGCTAAGGCTAAACCCCGTAAGGCAAAATGTACAGAAAACAAAGGCGAAAGCGCTGGACACTGCTAAGCCGTTGATCAGAAACCTCTCTCGGAGGACTATAGTCTTCTCCTATCTAAAAAAAGGAATGAATGAATGATTATGGCTTAACGCCACATCGGCAATATTTCAGCCATATCGTGGCCTTATCTAAAAGATTCAACCTTTTCCCAACCCCATATATTGGTCCAGTATATCTTATGTCGGATTTTAGGGCTTTTGAAAACACATGAGAACTAAGTTCCACTTACACAATGCTAAGAGAGATATTAAGCAAAAGGACACTCCTTTTAAACGCAAATATCAGATTGTCCAGCCTCTAGCTAATGACTCTGTGGAGAACTATCTGTATGTAACCAAACTACTCATATCCAATGTGAGCCATGGACTCGCCGGTATGAACAACCTTTCGAAAGGAGAAAAGACGTCTCTTAATAAATTATGCTTGCTCGACCGTGTAATTACTATTACGAAAGCTGATAAGAACAAAACCACGGCATCTCTCCGAAACGATAAGAGATAAACATTCTTATTTAAAAAAAACGGATTGTAAATAAGTGCTTCCCACGTTTTTGACACTACCACTCCATTAGACACCATGTGATAGGCCTTAGTTCAGTCTATAACATAATCAGCTGTGGTAAATATTGAAAAATCATACTTAGTGTTTCCTCTTCAATAGAGAAGTCTTTGCTGTTTGTAGAAAACAGGACATATTTATACCGTTTGGATGCAGGAGCGTTATAGACTATCGTAAATTGCCCTCTGAATAATAAAATACTGATGACAGTATCTGAATATTGCAAGTTCTCAAACTTAGGCGTGATAACAGTGAATAGTAAATCTTAATAGGAAAGACTTATTTTGACTCATTATTTACGCACTTCCTTTTGCCATCGTCAGGATTTGATCCGCTATGATTAAACATTTTATGTCTTGCAGTGGCTACACAGAATCCACACGCCTGAAGCCTGCTTCACCACAAGGACCACTGAAGCAATGTACTGACACCCCGATGCCACCTAAAATCTCGATGAACCTGCTATATACTGGAAAACAAGGAGAAGCCTTTGTCAAGAAATTTGCCAAAAGACTTCAAAGACTAAAAGGAAAACCAATGAGTTTAATTGTTCA
Source organism: Liolophura sinensis (assembly GCF_032854445.1). Taxonomy (NCBI): domain Eukaryota; kingdom Metazoa; phylum Mollusca; class Polyplacophora; order Chitonida; family Chitonidae; genus Liolophura; species Liolophura sinensis. Next base: position 7,016,514 of record NC_088302.1, on the reverse strand, counting down.
GTGACAAACTACGAAAGTCTATTTCTTCACCAACACCAAGAAACCCACTCTCAAAGAACACCGCAGCTCTGTTGTATACAGATTTTCATGACCTGCCTGTAACTGGGAATATATTGGCAAAACAGATCGTTGTCTCATCACAAGAGAGGCAGAAATCACAGTGAAATATTTCATCATGTAAAGAGCTGCAGTGGGTTTAAACATATGCATGATTTACTAAGCCTTCCAGATAATATAAGTAACAACAACCCAGTTGAAATGTTTGAATGTATTCCACCAAACGCGTCAGTCTGTGACACCGCATGCCACTGGTCTACTTTGTTGTTTAAAGAAGCATTGTCCCCACTTACTTGACAGTATCTTGCTGAAGATTCCAGACATGAGACTCCATCCAGTCACACTATACTGACACCAGGCCAACCAGTCCTGTTTCCTTTGTTCTAACCTCTCAGAGCTGAGCGCCAAGCGAGGCAGCAACAAGTACCATTTTTAAAGTCTTTTGCCTCTTGAATATGAGGTCATTAATGAGCTGTACCATGGCAAAGATGTTAACCTTTAAGTAAATGTTACATATTTATTGCATTGCAGTTTAGAGCCAAAAGTCCATGTGCGCTGCAGCAACATGTTATTGTTTCACGTTGATTTTATGTACTGCTAATTTGTTTTACTTTACAATGCCCCGGTTTCCACCCACCATAATGCTGACCGCCTTGGTATAAGTGAAATATTCTTGAGTACCTCATAAAACACCAATTAAAAAAATAAAATAAAATACTTTACAATGCGGATATAATGTTAATGGGAAGTTTTCCTTCCTATCCAAGGAAGACATTGTATAGAACACAAAACGCGAATGTCTTTTGCTGCGTTGATATTGACGCAAATGTAACGTTGCCCTTATTTGGATGCCTGCAGATTTATTTCATTCCTTCTGGCAACAATGCTGCTAAAATACTTATTTTTTATCAGATTACTTTTGTAGTTGCGAAGGCCCATGACATCTATTCACGCACTGTTCCAATTTCTGTACTGATGTCCTGGTAGCAAAACACAGATTCGGTCATGAGATGTCGTAAAAGGGAACCGTTTTTCTCTGTCTCTCTCGTATTGATTTGGATGGGGATTTATAATGGTTTCTGGATGTCAGAGTAATTTTGATCCCGACATTATGCCCAATCACATACCACTTGAGTAGCTATGGTGTGTTTCAGCGAGACATACAACACGTGCAGAAATGCCACAGCCATGCATGTTACGAAAACGCCCCGGATGATCGTGTTTATGTATTTACATTAGCTTCTCTTTGACATGCGCTTTCACGAATAAGATGACCATCAGTATCCTGATTTCTGGTGCGGTACACATGCACATGTGTGAATACATGCTAATTCCAGGTGTTTCAAGCCACCTGAGGTCAAAGCATACACTTGTGATATAAATCTGTCTTCCGGTTTGTCCTTTATACTATATAAATAGTCAGCCCCTGTCGAAGTCGAAGTGACGATGATGGATAGCCCGGATGAAAAACTCCATACAGACTCTTTCGCCTAATGGATTCTTGACTATTTCCCCATTGTTTTGTGGAAAGAAAGGTTAACGCCAGGTCTACTTTATCGATCTCTGTCAATGCTTACCTTCCAATTTTGTTATCATGTGTTTGTTGTTTACATTCTCGTGACTAGTTTGTTCATTTTTACGTATTCACGTTGATCGGTTGTTTCTTTGTAAGAGAAATAAGAGTCGATCTGGTATAAATGCACCACCTTTATTTTCTTATGACTTTTGTTTCACACCATACTTCATCCTATCTTTTTTGAAGCAGCGGTTAAGATGTCATGGCTGCAAGCTTGCATAAATATAGCCCCAACAAAACGAAGAAAACGATACGTAAATCTGCGCATATACCCGGCTGTCAATTAGCAGTGTGGTTTATGACATCAGTATGTCATGTTTACTTGAAGATAAACACGCGCAGTATTCGTTTAAGAGCATGTTTTACTAAAATTGTCAACATAAACAGTCTTTCATTACCATATGACTTTCTTGTGGTTGTATAACACTACTTGATGTCCGGGTTTGTCATCATATATTTGAAGTTCCGAAAACCTTCTGAAGAGCGCTTTATTGTGAACCAAATTGCTGCCAGACCATTAAGCTTTGATGAAAAGTTTATTTTTTACAGTCGTGACTAATGCTGGAGCAGCCTCGTAATCTTCTTATGTTAAGGGCGAACTGAGGCAAGAGCCTGGTTTGAAAGTCTTACACGTGAATTGGACTGCCTGTTGAATTCCCGACTTATCAGTTCACATGTAAGACTTTCAAACCTTGGTACTAGCTCACTTCGCCCTTAGCATGAGAGGATTACTCCGTGTAGTGGTTAGTCTAGTCCGATTACAGTGTGGTGGGGTGCTGTGTATGGCGCCTATGGCATGGCGTGCTAGACGTGATAAATTATTATGAACAACGCGAATATACGCAACAAGTCACATGACTAAGAGACGTAGGCAGTGCAGCTTCAAAGTGAAACTTAAAGAAATTCACTGAGGCTGTGAGCTGAGTGGTGTTCCGTCACAGTTTTCGGCGACAGACATTTAATTCCTGCCTATTCTAACAGCCTGACAATGTTTTATCTGAAGTCCAAGTTGTTATCACAAACGAACCATCTACTATATGCTTAACAGTCATTTAGTCGCCGTGCATAAGCTGAAAAGTTCGAGAAAGTGATTCAGGGATATTGTGCTACCTCTTCGCGACATAGAGATTGAAAGGTTTTCGACCACCAAAAATTTTTCCACCAGTGTACTGTTACCTTAATAGAAAAAGGCAGTGAACACTGTTGTTTGTATGCACAGTATTGTAAGTAAAGTGTATGTAAATGTTCTTTGGGTTTTTATTTTAGTTACATGACGACGAGGACTCAGGTGCGTGTACGTATGCTGTGACTGTTTTGACAACTGGAGCCCATGCAGCCGAAAACACTAAACATGAAACCCCACTCTGTCACATTAAACTGACAGCGGACCAACTATTATTTGGTCCGCTGTCACTTCAGTGTGACTGAGCTTATTTTAACTTTATTTTAACATATACTTGATACCAAAATACCACAAACTATTCATATTGATATGTTGGACGTCCATATTTTTACGAAGGAAATGCCGTTAGAATACGTTTTCTAATTCATTATTCTTCACTCCATAGGTATTGTTTCTACACCAAGAACTCATTGCCTCGGCGGACATCATAATTATTTAAAACAAGCGGCATGTGTTTTTCAGTGGCTACACCAAGTAACACAGCCTACAATATTGTCTCTGCGAACAAATTACTTTGTTTCTCATATCAGCATTTCCTAACACCCAACTCTAAAATCACGCATACCTCGTTTGATCATATACTACGAAAGATAAAAAAATCATCTCCAAAGGTTACATTTAACTGTCACCGTCCGTCAAAAGATGTTAAACTCCGCGCAATACCCATGAGGCCAATGGTTTTGTAACAATTATGACATCACGGCAATAACGTTTTGCCGTCAAAACTGAGGTTATGACATCACGAATTTAAAAAGATATTCTAACTTCATTTTTATTTCAAGAATCTGAATTTGAACATATCCATATGTAGAGTTTGTGTTGTTAAGTGTCACTGACTAAGACAGTTTTGCTGGCTAGTATGACAGTTTTCACAGACAGCTAAACATAGGCGACTGGCTAAACGAATCAGATAGTCCTGTATCCTTGTGATATGCATTATCATCTTTTCCATAAAACCTAACTTACAATCCAAGTATTTGTCTGCATTAATTCAGTGAAAAAAATGAAACAAATTTTAACCATTTTTAGATATAGGTTTTAATTAATCTTTCTGTTGATGTTGACTTCGTTTTTATGCTGTGTTACCCTTTAACCGTAGGCAAATATTATATTTACGTTTAATAAGAGTGTTACTAAAATGCCTCAAAGGTAAAAAGGTACATTATTATAATATACTTCTTTTAGAGAGTCGCCTGTATTCAGCTGTCTGTAAAATCAGTCATGCACGCTTCCAAAATTACCTTTAGTCACTGACACGTAACAACACAAGCTCTACACATGGATATGTTGGAAGTTCATATTCTTCCAAAGAAAAGCAAATTAGAACACTTTTTTCTAATTCATAATGTTGAATTGCATCAGTTCAGTTTCGACGCCAAGAACTCATTGCCTCGGGTGACGTCATAATTACTCAAAAACAAGTGGCATGCTGGGGGAATGGGAGTGGAGAGTAATTTGTTTTAGAATAGGTGCACCAACAAACTCTACGCAGTACCAGAATCTAAACTACACTCTCAGCGAATAGAATACATTGTTTTTTTTATAACAAATCTCCTAATATCTAGCTCTAAAATCACACTGCCGTGACATCATATCTACAACCAGCAAAATTAAATTCATTTATTAAGGTTATATTACACTAAAACGTGTAAACATTTTAAAATATGGCAGTCAGAAACAGGGTTTACCATAAAATCGATAGCAGTTTAGGTAACTGGTGTCGCCCTCCGTCAAAACGTGGTAAATTACGCCCAATATCAGCATACCACTGTTTTTTTTTAATAATTATGACGTCACTCGACGCCAAGCTTAACATTATGAACTAACTTATTTTCCTTGAAATAATTTGAGTGAATGAATGAATGATTATGGCTTAACGCTACATCGGCAATATTTCAGCCATATCGTGGCGAGAACAAGGTGAAAACACGAGGCGGTTAAGGTTTTAGACATAATAGTCGCAATAATGTGAACGTCAAGCATATTAACGTGTAGAGCTTATGTTATCCATAGTTGAGAGGAAATAAAATTGCACGAATCCTTAACAAATCTACGACAGTCTTGGCCACACCATAATATACGGGTTTACTTTTTGGGACTTTTGTTGTTAATTATCGCTTTATATTCACATATTCCTTGTGTTGTGAGCTTTCCTGCCTTTCTCCACTAAGCACTTGGGTTACTTTAATGTTACATAATTTACGCTCCACTGCAGTTATGCACCATCTGTGGTCCAAAATTCTGAATATGATTAAAGATGATCGAAAAAGCCAACCACAAAACCAGTGTCTATCTGCATTTTATTCTCTGTATACAATGTTAAAAATCATGAACATCATATTTGGAATCAGCAAGAAATGGTCTTTTCCATGATTAAAGGTGGTCTGTTTGCTAGAGTACAGCACCTTAGTTGTAGGTTAACGGCCATATATTGATGTAACTCCATATACTGATAACCCACCTCTCATCCAATACTTCCAACCTCAGCAGGGTGTTGGTTTCTTTTTGTACATCCCTTACGAAGACACTCATACACAAAATAGTATTCATATGAGTCACCGTCTTTTTTTCGGGTCCTGTCGCATAGTGCTATTGGTGCAGACTCATGAACTCGTTGCCAAAAGGTTCGATGATGTGGTGTGTATTCAGGCTGGACAGAATGACTGCCGAACGTGAGAAAGTCTGCAGCTATCTGCGGATGGTCATAGGTTTCCTCTCATCATAATGCTGACCGTCGCCGTATAAGTAAAATGTTCTTGAGTACGGGGCAAAACACCAATCAAATAAATAAATAAATTCTGATATTAACTAAATCCGGCAAAAGTTTAACACAGTTCAGCTTGCTGCTTCGCCTGTATTAATCTACATATTTATCAGCCACTACAACATGGCTATACCTGACGAGGCTCATAACGAACAAGCGTCTGAAGTGTTCTAGGAAAGCAACGTTCATCACAAGGACTGGATTAATGCATGTGTATATGTATGTATTCTTGAAGTTTTACGTCATAATTTTTCGGTTTGTGTCATTAGGTGTGTGTATACATACTTCTTGTGCTTATGTAGTCAATGTGTTGCTGTCACTGAAGCATCATGCCAAGACACGAGACATGACACCCAGTCACATTATACTGACATCAGTCCAACCAGTCATGTTTCCGTAGATCCAGGGTCAATCCTGGGTCAAGTCACACCTAAGACCTTAAAAAGAAGAGAAGTTGTAACTTCCTCGCTTGGCGTTCAGCATGAAGGGATAGTGCAATGACTGGTTGACCCGTATCAGTATAATGGCTCGGGCGGGGCAAGGCGTCTCAGTGAAGCAGCACTAGATAAAAGAGCGGTACAAATCCGTCCGGCAACAAGGAGGCACATTATATGCACTCTAAAGATTCCTTCGTCGTCACATGACTGAAAAATTGTTAAGCACGACATTAAACCCCAAGCACTCACTCATTCACTCAGTACTGAGCGCCAAACGCGGCAGCGGCAAGTACCATTTTTAAAGTCTTTGGTATGACCTTACTTCGGTTTGACCCGGGTCCCCTAATTTCGAGGCAGACGCTCTAGTCATTAGGCCACCGAAGCGGTAACTGGATTAAAGTTTAGTAATAAAACACCAACATGGTGCATTTTTATGGTGGGTCAATCGGGAACATCGGCAATGAATATGTTTCATGATGAGTGCATCTTGCCTATATCATAAGGGAGTATACACATTGTTTGAGGTGAACATTACTATACGCTGTCGTGGAACCCGATAACATTTTGTAGCCACAATGTACACCATCTTACGATTTTGAAATTCTAGTCTTGTTCAGTCACGTGTGGAGTATAGGTTGTACATTTTCAGGTACAACCTGGAGATTAGCCAGAATCATTGTGTGTTATTTGCTATTGTGGCGTAAAAGACATTTTTCTGTTATTAGCATTTTCCCCCAGGGTTCTGTTTCCTGCAACCATAATACTGGCCGCCATCGTATAAGTGAAATATTCTTGATTACGGCGTAAAATATAATAAACAAATCAATCAAATAAACAAATCTCATTAGCATACATAAGATTAGAAGAACATGTTGCATGGGAAAATGATATTGGTGCTGCCTGCGCTCAGCGTTCTTTGCAGTAGACATGACTAGCAGGATTCTTTCTAGTTGAAAATATTGTAAGGACAAACTCGTCATTGTCAAGAACTGAATATAGAGATTCAAAGCCTGAGCCGCATATGAAAGGTTATACTTTCACACCCAGGGTTTAAATCGCCATATACCCATCTCAGATAACTTACAACACTTTTACGCCGTGCTAAGAAAAAGATTTATTTGCTCGGGAAAGTGGACACCTGCCCGATAAAAACACATAAAGCCTTTCCACGAAACTTCCGCCAGAGGCCATTAATACCCACGCCTAGGGATGGTACACAACAAGAGCTTTTGGTTGTGGATCATTTTTTTGGTTTTGTTTTTATAGTTTCGTGTACATGTGAAAGATAGGGGGCCTTTGTGGCTGAGGGTGGTTTACACGCCAGCAGGGCGGAATGATCCTGGAGCCTTTCAGCAATGAAGTCTCTGCAATGAAGTTCAGCTCATGCTGGCTTCCTATGGCTTCCTCTCCGCCCGTACAATATTTACAAGACTATGACGATGATAAACGATTTTAAGTTTTGCTGTTGCCAGCTGGTGCCTCGTATGTCTTTAAATATCCACACATCCAACACGCGGATAACCTACGATGTTTTGTTCAGATATGTCAGATATGTGGATGATCTTGTTTTCTTCACAGGCTCTGTCCTGTTTCCTCCCATGATAAGGCTGTCCACTGTTGTACAAGTGAAATATTCTTGAGAACATCGTAAAATACCGTTGAAAAAATAAATAAATTAAAGTTTTGCAAAACTGCAAGAGCTTTAAATGCAAGCCACCAAATATAAAGCCTTTACTTCTAACAGTATTCAGTAACATACAGTGGAATTGTTTTGATCAGATAGATTTATTTATTTGATTGAACTCACAGTGGCCGCATTGGTGAGAGGCTTATGAGTCATTGTTCTGCTATAGCCAACTGACCGGTAGTCCAAGGGAAAATAGGCAAAATAGGTTACCGAACGACTGGGATCTTCCGGAATACTTCCATACATCATAGATTTTTAATTAGGCGGCAATATTGGAAAAAAAAGCAACTATATGTACTCGTACTCCAGTCTCATTGTTACATGTATATGTTGGAATCAGTGTAATTTAACTTGTCACAGGTGAAGGAATGCCATAACCTGGCAAGGTTTGTGGGCCTGATCAAGGATCATCGCTTTGCTGCAACTATCAACCTAACCACAGTTGTGAAACGTGTACCAGAATGAAGAACTCGTCGGGAAAATGAAATGCAACATATTAGTTGACCGACTTTGCATATACTCTTGAGGTGTCTGAACCCACAACTCTGGGGGACCATGTGTCATGTCAACGATGTAGACGCGACTTTAATCAAGCCACATGGGCCAAGGCTTGGGCGAAGTGCTTATTAGGCTTCCATGTTGACACCTACATTTGAAGGGTATCTGGACAATTATGTGACCCTTAACTGCCTTATCAACTACCAATGACTTCCAAAAGCAGAATGTGTATCTTAATGTACTAGCATTGATGTGTTGCTGTGTGACTTACATTGTCATGTAGCAAACTGCACTGAATTGAAGCAGAAGCTGAAAACTATTCGTGAAGAAAACTATTCGTTCAGACAGCTTAAAAAAGAGCATACCCACAATACATCATCACAAAAAACTCCAAGCAATTCTTGTTGGCTCTGTTATTTAGTCTTCTTTATTGCATTTATATGACATATTCCTTTAGCTCTTTGCAAGACATTTTGAAGTTATAAACTGCAGACTGTAATGTATTGAGATGATACACTAATTACGGGTTTAAACTGCTTGAGTGCTTGTTATTGTGGTTTCTTTGTTACTCTGGAAAACTAGACTTTATTTTCATGGTTATGTAGGTGAGATGGCTGAGGCATACGAGATGAATGAATACGAGATTTCGATATACATGTAGATGGAAGTATTTTTATCTGCCCTAATACTGGAAATTGAGAACAATAACTTGATTGACATTAAAACAAGCTTCGTGAATCACCCTGGTGTCTAGTGCAAATGCAGTAAGGCGCGGTGTTTTCTGTACTTGAAAGCACCAGGAAATTTCGCCAAATCCACCTAGATAGGTCCAGGACGCCAGACAATTCTTGGTAAAACACAAAAGGCAAAGATATCGGTAATGTGATAATGTCTGGCTCTACCGCGGCTGACTTAATGTCTGACAAGCCAGCATGTCTACTTCTGTCTGTTCGTGCTGTGTTGTTTATGTACCGATAACAGCCAGAAAAAATCGTCATGTTTGTTCATTTCCACAGTTGAGCTGTATTTTCGCTTTACCACAAAATATACTACATATAGTGTACAAATCACATGTCTGTCAACGTGTATAGTGAGTGATAAATAACTAAATCACAAGTACATGTGCAACGTAAAACCCCAAGCATACATGTAAATACATACATACTCTGACAAATCACAATTACATGTACAACGTAAAAATCCGAGCATATATGTACATGCATACATACATATTTGAACAAATCCCACAAGAACATGTACAACGTAAAAACCCGAGCCTGCATGTGCATACATACATACTCTGACAAACCACAAGTACATGTACAACGTAAAACCCCAAGCATACATGTATATATATATATATGCATACATACATACATACATACTCTAACAAGTCACAAGTGTCTGTCCACTTGTATACGGGAACTTCATAGTATTTTATTAATGATGCTCTGACAAAATGAACGCGCTTGTTGACATATTTACTAGCTTTGGATTACCCGTATATCTTCGGTGCCATCTATGTAGTAAGTGCGTTATCAACACTACTCAAAGTTAACATTCTGAAAGGGTCCCAAGCAAATGTTCTATTCCGGATTGCTTCATCCGATCGGTGGTGTGTTTGGAGCCTGCATTTGACACCAGTCACATAATAAATTATTAACAGTTTAATAAGGGTACACTGAATTTCTCACTTAATGTGACCCATAGAGACAACAATTATACCTTATTTGCAGCAGGGCTTTAATGAGCTCTTGTCAACATTACTCCGGCTCATACTTAATGACAGAAGGCAATTTGTCTTGCTGTGTCGTAAATAGCCATGGCAGGCGCCCTCCTTGCTGACTTTTCGATGAAAGGCAGCAGTTCTTCTTTGAAGGCAAATATCTCACATTCAAACACATTAACTAAAATGTATTTACGTTATTCAATATGGCTATCGCACGAGTTACTATATATCTGTTATTGTATTGGTCAGGATTACAAGATCAGGATTGACCGGAAGCCCACACCGAGTCTCGGGTCTTCTTCCTGGGCTGATAAACGAAAACCATATTCTGACAAGTTACATGTGCGTCTTTTGACTGTATCTACGGCACGTTGTATGTGAAAGGAGCAGCGAAATATGCGCATAATGCAAACAAATAACTCAGGCTGTCAATCAGGTAAGCCCAGTCTGTAAATCACATTTATGTGAGTTCAAGTCCAGCTCATGCTGGCTCCCTCTCCGGCCATAAGTGGGAAGGTCTTCCAGCAACCTGCGGATGGTCGTGGGTTTTCCCCGGGCTCTGCCCGATTTTCTCCCACCATAACGCTGGCCGCCGTTGTGTAAGTAAATAAGTACGGCGTTAAACACCACTCAAATAAATAAATAAATCACATTTATGAGATCCGTTAAATTTTTAATTTCTGTATTTTTTATTTAGATTGTTTTACATACCTGAACAAATTGGGGAAACCGAAGAGTCCGTATCGTACCTCGCCGCCATACGCTAAGTGCGCGGTATCTTTTTGAACAACATTACGCAGACCTAGTGAGTTAATAGCACCTCACTTTACCAAATTTTACATATCATTTGAACAAAACTCCCTAAGGAAAGAAACCTCAATAATTTTAATGATTTAAGAAAGGCATGGTCTCTTCACATTGTTTTAATGCTATTATATGGTAAATGTGATGACAACACAGCATTTTGAGTAAATCGAGACCAGTGACGTCTAATAAATTGGAATTACCATCACTGCATTTATGTGCAATTTACTACTGTTAAATCATTGTCATGGACGGTTAGAATAAAACCCTGACTGAGGTAAATTGACAACATTCAGTATTTCACCGGTTTGCTAGCTATCACACTGTTGTGGATGCTCTGGTTTTTCTCTCTATGCTGCACTTCTTTAATTATATCACATACATTTAGGTATATAAATAAAATGCACCTACAACACTTTCAAACATGTTAGAACTTGCCAGATTCACCACTGCTTACTTCCAATAATAAAGCAATCGATTAATACACACAAGTATCTGATTAATAGAAAGCATTTATGATTGAAATAGAGAAAGCATATGCATTGAATGCATGCGAGTTGATAATTAAGTACGAAGAACTCGTCTTTGAGGTTGTAAAAAAAAAACGCACTATATAGTGAGTTATGGATGAACGATAACGCTGATGTAGGATCCAGTCAGTTTGAATGTCAATGCGCATTGGTAGATCATATTGCGGTAGTTATTACGTAATCTGCAACCCGGAAAGCACATAACGGGAAGCATTCACCAGTGATAGCCATTATAAATTAATGATTATGGCATGACTCCAGCATCGTCATTATAAAATGCTTTGTGGGAAGGTTCCGTATACATTACTTCAAATTCTATATATGTCCTTCCTTTCATTTAAAGAACAAGGAATCCATTACAAAAACGTGCCAGAACAAAGGTAAGCACAGAAATTCATTTATTCATTGTCAAAAATTTACGCTAGATAATCGAAGACGACCTTCAAGTCGCAAAGATATCGATGAAGTGTATAGCTCGCAGCGACAGATAAGTAGAAAAGGCTTTGAAGGGGTACTAATATAATTAGCAACATATGTGACCCGAGTCCAAGTATATGTAGTGTAGAACAAGTACATGCCAGTTTTCAGGAAATACGTATGTTTAGTTATAGAAAGACCAAATTTCGTCTGGATTTTCCTTACGGGCCTCGCCAGGGTCAACATTTTTCACAATGAGGGCCACTTTCCACTATAGCCGACATTTTCAGCTGAAAATCTGTACTTTTTCTGATGTATCGATTTAATTAATTCCTGTGTCAAATATATACTTTTCGGTAGTAAAATACATAATACTTTGTCACGGTAAAGATTTGTGAAAGTATTTAATTATAATCAGGACGACAGAAGGGTGATGGCGCTGAGTATACAGGGAAGACTGGTGTCATCATTATCCAGGCCCAGTTACTCCAAACTCTATTGGCTAATACTGGCATTAAGTCATGCTTTATATTCAAATTGTTATCCAAACTCTGCAGCCAGTGCACCTCCCCAAAGTCAAAAGTATAAGGACAGCAGTTTTAGTTCGTACGTAATATAATGTTACACAATTTTTTAGGATAAGTGCAAAAAGGGATGACTTGGCTTACAATTAAATCTGGCATTAAGTTTTAAATCAGTTTTAAACAACCGCACCCTGAGGTTCATAGGGTATCATCGACCCGCGTGTAAACCGAGCCAATGATGGCGGGGCATCACATATCGGGATGGTGTACAGAACATTTGAAAATGACCATGGATGACCGAGCTACACCAAAATGTGGTGGATGCTCGATCAAAAGAGCCCGTGTCTCCTTTGGTGTTTTTAGAACCTGTTGCTTTCATTATGGACAAAAGGAACAATAGCTATTTGTCCAGATGTGTTTTGGCCTGAGAATGTAATGTCCTTATATGTATATACATTCAGGCAGAGATCAGACAAACTATATATTTTCATTTGATGACAACTCTACACTGGTGGACAAGTTTAGCTGTAGAAATATCTGAACAGAAATATTACAGAAGAAGAAGCGATATCCCTCTTTGCTTTAAGAAAAATATTCGTCAAAGGTTCTCCGACTTTTCTGAGGCCATTGTTCTCAGAATATCAAGTAGAGACATAAAATTTTATATTCTTGAGTACGGCGTTAAGCCCCGATGAAATCAATAAATAAACAAAAAATTCTAATTAAAATTTTATTGCATCTGCCCTGTAGGTAAAAATTGTTTTAAACCAGGACACTTTATAAACACATATTTGTCCCCGTTATGATGCAAGGAATATCCCTTCATAAAATTGTCAAAGAAATGAGCATAGCGTGGATTATGCATTTCTGCTAAGAGCTCAAACAGAGGGAAAAGATTGATGCCCACTGCAAATCGGAGTTCATTTCCACATTTTAGGGCTGAAATGGATACGGCGTGAAGTCATGGTAACAGCTTAAGGGTCCCCAGGTACATGTAAATCGGTGTTCAAACTATGGCATATCTTGGTTTAATTTACACATAAAGGGCTCAAAGTAATCAAATAGCGAATACATAGAACACAAATAAAACCATCAGTTATTAAGGGTAATCTATTATGCTCCAAGACAATGGCTCGGACTAAAATGAATGAATGAATGAATGTGGCTTTACGCCACATCGGCAATTTTTCAACCATATCATGCGAGAACATGTTTTAATCTATAAATCAGTATACGCTTTTCAAGAAGAGAATGTGAAGATATAAAGCAAATAAAAGGCCAGACGTGTTTAAAACCCGTTAAAACAACCAAACCTCCGTTAAAACCCACAATCATGTTTTAAAATTCTAATGTGTATATATAAACAAGAAATAATGTAAGAAGAGCTATATCTTATAATAGAGATCTATATGCTTAAAGTAATCAATGCCATCATCGCCAGCGACGCTGTCAAATAAGTCACATATAGAGCTGACAATGTAAAATCTTTGCCAAATATAAGTAAGGTCTACACAGTCAACAAGGACATGTTTGATGCTGTATTAACCACCGCATCCGACACGCTCCCTTTCAGGATAAAATTGTGTGTTACAGGAGAATGCCCGACACGGCATCTTGTTATATCTACTTGATCTCTACGAGACATGCCAAGAGTATAAGAATTATAGCCATAGACAGGATGAATAGCATGCAGCTGGTTATGGACCTGCAAGTTCCATTCACCCTGCCAAAGGCGACGAATATATTTAAGAATATTAGACTTTATGTCAAAATACGGGATTTTAGTCTTAGATATGGGTTTATTGAGGGCAGCTTTCGCCTCCCTGTCTGCGACTGAGTTTCCATGGATACCAATATGACTCGGTATCCAACAGAATATATTTATTTATTTATTTCATTGGTGTTTTACGCCGTACTTAAAAATATTTCATTTATACGACGGCGGCCAGCGTTATGGTGGGTGGAATCCGGGCAGAGCCCGGGGGAAACCCACGACCATTCGCAGGTTGATGACAGACCTTCCCACGTACGACCGGAGAGGAAGCCAGCCAACAGAATATAATATCTTTACCTCTTCTAATTAGTTTCTATGTATGGCTAAAATTTGAAGGACCAACGGATTTTTAAATTTTTTATTCTGAATTGCCAAAAGACAAGCAAGCCAGTCTCTGCATATCACAGCCCTCTGGGCAAGCCCAGAAGAAACATACGATAAGGCCAGGAGTATAGCCCTCTGCAGAAAAGATTGAAGATGAGGATGGAAGACGAAGGGAGGTGACCCGATGTTCTAAGACAGCTGCAGCGGCAACCCTGTCCCCATCCTTCGACCCGTCAGTATATATAAATTTATAATCCGGATAATCAGCCTTAATTTCAGCAAAACTTTGCTGAATTATCAGAGGGTTTGTATGTAATTTATTGTGTTGACGTATATCAAATATCAATTTAGGTAGTGGAAAAGCCATGAAGGAGAGTCTGGGAAAGATACCGGAGCTATGTCCTCAGGCTTGATGTCGGCTTCCAAAATATGGTCTCGAACACGAAGACCGAACGAAAGGATACTGTTGGGACATTTAGTATATTTGTCTACATATACAGATTAAAACACAGTCGTAGGCAGGTTTTGTTGGACGTTTTTTAAGCTTAGTAGCATATTGAAGGCCCAGTTTTATACGACTGATTATTGTTTAAGGCCAGATCGGCAATATTTCAGCCATATCGTGACAAAAACTGCGAAAAAATGAGGCGGTGGATGTTTTCGTTATGGTGGTGAGAACATCAAAAATGAACCGTAAATGTTCGGACTTGTTTAAACTCAGATAAGAACAACCAAAAACCAGTTAAAATTCGTAAACCAGCATATTTTAAAAATAGTATATCAAAAAATCTGTATGTATATATAAATTTTTATCTATAAATATTTATGACAATTACAATTAACATCTTCTGATAAAGGCCAATGGCCTTCAAATAATTTGACAACATCGCCAGTGATGCAGTCAAACAAATCATTTATCGAGTTGACCGTGTAGAATCTCTGCTGAACATGGATAAATCAACACAGTCAACCAAGATATGTTTGCTGCCGTATTCTGCATCACATCCAACACATTCGGGGGCACTGCTCCCATCTAAGATGAAACTGTGTGTCACATGAGAATGCCCAATACGACACCTCGTTCAAAACTACTTGGTCTCTACGAGACATTTAACAAGGAGAGGCATTGTAGCCAATGACAGGATGAATAGCAAGCAGTTTATTACAAACCTGCAAGACCCATTCACCCTGCCAAAGGCGACGAATATATTTAAGAATATTAGACGTCACGTCAGTATAAGGGATTTTAACCCGAGATACAGGTTTTTACAGGGCAGCTTTCACTTCCCTATCCACTACTGTGTTTCCATAGATACCAATGTGACTTGCGATGCAACAAATATAATATCTTTACCTTTTTTAAATGTTTCCTACATGTGGCTAATATCTCAAGTATGAATGGATTTTTAAATTTCTTACTCCGAATTGCCAAAAGGCAAGACAGCGAGCCGCTGCATATCACAGCCCTCTGGGCAGAAACATATGATAAGGCCAGGAGTATAGCTCTGGCCTCTGCAGAAAAGATAGATGAAAGTGGTAGACGAAGAAGACTGACCGGCTGTTCTAAGACAGCCGCAGCCGCAACCCTGTCCCCATCATTTGACCTCTCAGTATATATAAATTTATAATCCATAAAATTATCCTTGATTTCAGCAAAACTTTTCTGAATAAGAGGATTTTTATTTGATTGATTACATTTGCGTAGATCATTAGTTTAGGTTGTGGAAGAAACCAGGGAGGAGACTCTGGAAAAGCACCGGAGCTATATCCTCTAGCTTGATAGAGCTCATAGGTAGGAAGGTCTGCCAGCAACCTGCGGGCGAGGTTTCCTCCCACCATAATGCTGGCCGCCGTCGTATAAGTGAAATATTCTTGAGTACGGCGTAAAACACCAATCAAATAAATAAATAAATAAATAAAAAAATCTAGCTTGATGTTAGCTTTCACAATAAGGTCCCGTATAGGAAGACCAAACGGAGGGATCTTCTTAGGACATTTTTTAAATTGATCTCCATTAGATGGATTGAAAACACATTAGTAGGCAGAGTTTGTTGGATAAGCTTTGAGATTTGTAGCATATTGAAGGCTCAGTTTTATAGGTCGGTTATATAAAGAAGGCGCTTTTGCCTCCGCGTGTAAACGCTCAACTAGTGAGGTTCTAAAAGCACCAAGGCTGAGCCTCAAACCTTGGTGATGAATATTATCTAACATTTTAATATACGACTTCCTAGCGGAACCGTAAATGGTAGACCCTTAATCCAATTTAGACCTCACCAGAGAACGATATAAATTAAGTAAAACTGATCGGTCAGCACCCCCATCGGTGCTAGACATGACCTTAATTATCTCCAGAACCTTTGTACATGTAGCTTCAAGCATTTTTATATGAGATATAAAAGATAACTTACTATCAAATAGTATACCTAAAAATTTTGTTTCTCCAACAATTTTAATCTGTTCACCACAAAAATTAAGCTCGTGGTTACGATGAAGTTTCCGTTTGTTACAAAAATGCATACTAACGGTTTTAGCACGATACCATATAAGGAAATCATCCACGTATAAAGAACCCTCTGTGCCAGATGTTAATGTTATTGCTAGGCTATTTATTTTTATGCTGAACATAGTTGCTGATAGAATACTGCCCTGGTGTACACCCATTTCCTGCTCATGAGTTTAAAAAAGTGGGCCAACCCGTACCTTTAACTGACGATGTGATAAAAACTGAGTTATAAATAAAGGTAAGCGACTCTTTAATCCCATATCCGCGAGGTCTTTTAAAATAACATATTTCCGTGTGGTGTCGTAGGCCTTTTTAAGTTCAAAAAATATCGACACCACATGTTCATTATTAACAAAAACATCACGAATAAAACCTTCAAATCGAACAAGGTGTCTAAAATAGTTCGACCTTGACGAAAACCACACTGAATATTAGATAAAAGAAACCAAACAAGTCTATCGTTGATCATAGTGTTAAAGACACAGCTGCTAAGAACTGTGGGACGGTAATAAATTGGATCAGTATGATCCTTACCCGGTTTGGCAACCGGGATTATACACGCCTCCCTCCACGATGGTGGGAAATTACCGGTTATCCAAATATTATTAAGCAAGTCCAAGAGAGTCTACAGTGGCTCTGTAAATGATCCAGAAACTTAAAATATATAAGTTTATATATGTAAGTGTCGGATTATTGATGTTATCAAGGCCAGAAGTAGTATCGTGGGCCTTTTTAATGCAGTTTAACTACCTCAATATTAAGAGGACAATTATAATCTTCTAAATTCTTAGAAAAAAAGGGCTCCTTCTGGTTTTTAATATGTTGGAATTTTGAAGTATAATTCTCAGAAGAAGAATTCTTGGAAATCGTTTCAGCTAATTCATTAGCTACATCGTGTGGTAAAGTTAATATACTCTCCCAAAAAAGAAACGCAACATTCCCCCCTCCCCCAAAAGATCAATCATAAATTCTTCAAAAAATTGGCGTGATTGAGACATGACAACATGATCATATTATAATGTAAATGTACGATAATTGAATTTAAACACCAGATAGTGTCTGTTGGTCACACGTGACTTAAGGGTCGGCCTTTGTGTAACGCTGCGCGAGGGATTCGTAGAGAAAAACTTAGGACAGTTGCACCTGCGAATCATGCCGTATTTTTAAGCGGATTTAATGGGTATAAAAGACACATAACCGTTCCGTTGAATTCAGTCACTAAGTTGCTTCTCCAACCTGCCAAGATATGCCAAGACTAGACACCGCTACCCGGAACATCGTCATTGGTCGACTCCTCGCCGGTGAATCACAGAATGCAGTCGCTAGACTTTATCATGTTCACCGGAGCACGATTTCCCGGCTCTGGCAACGGTACCAGCAATCCGGTTCAACAGCTGACCGTCAACGTTATGGCCGACCTAGGGTCACAACAGCAGCCCAAGACCGTTACATCCGGTTACTTCATCTCAGAAACCGAACCGTAACAGCAACAGAAACAGCATCAAATGTCCCAGGTCTCCGACGAATATCGGCACAGACAGTCAGGAACCATCTCCGTGAAAACGGCTTACGTCCCAGACGTCCTTACTTTGGCGTAGTACTGAGACAACAGCATCGACGCGCAAGAGTACGATGGTGCAACAGATTAAGGGACTGGAATCTGCGAAATTGGAGGCGAGTCTGGTTCAGCGATGAATCCAGATTCATGCTGGAGAAAAGAGATGGCCGTACACGCGTCTACAGACGCCGAAATGAGAGGTTCGCAAGGAACTGCGTCCTTGAAGTCGACAATTTCGGTGGAGGAAGTGTGATGGTGTGGGGTGCCATATCATACGCCCGAAAATCTCAACTGGTGCACATCCCAGGCAACCTTAACGCCGCTCGATACAGAGATGAGGTTTTGACGCCACACATGCTGCCCATAATGGACCTTCGTAGGGAAGTTTTTCAGCACGACAACGCTCGGCCGCATACAACTCGTGCTACGGTTGACTTTCTGGAGAACCAGAACGTAACAGTGCTGCCCTGGCCGTCCAAATCACCAGATTTGAACCCAATAGAACATTTGTGGGATGACTTGGGAAAACGCTTGCTCAGTCGTCATCCAGCGCCCCAAACTCAGCAAGAAGTGCTGCAGGCTCTTGACCAAGAATGGAGAAGAATTCCGCAAAACCGTATTCGCCGATTGATCATGTCTATGCCGAGACGGATTCGCGCTGTGTTACGGGTTAATGGTGGGCATAGCAGATATTGACTTTGCAGTGACGTCATCTGAGTGCTATGGACTTAAATGTGATAAATTTTGACATTGTAATTAACTTAAAAGTCTGAACAACCAGTGTGGAAAATTTCAGTGTCATGTGATGCTTATTTTTGTATTTAAGATGATGTTGAAAAATTCATATTTGGATAAAACGAATCGGATGTTGCGTTTCTTTTTTGGGAGAGTATACATTATCTCAATCTTTTAAATGCTGAACTCTTGCTTTATTATTTTTGCCCTTAAATTTCTGAACCATGTTCCAGACCTTATGCATTAGTGTTTTTGACGTAATGCCCGAAACAAAGTTCCGCCAACAAGGTTGTTTTTTGGACTTGAATAATCGACAAGCCTTAGCTTTTAGTGATTCATAGTGGCTTTGCGACCTTATCATACCAGGGTTCACTTTTGGATTTTGGATTTGTCGAGGTTTTAGTGATAGTTCTGTCGGCAGCGCGTAGAACAAGCTCGTTAAATTTTAATATAGGATCATCTACTGCATTGAGAGTCTCTGGAGTGATATCAGCCTCACAGAACATCTCAAATGCGATCCAATCTGGTTTTTCGAACTTCCACCTAGCTACATATTATTAGAAGTGAGATGCTCACGGATAATAGGAAAATGATCACTACCACAAAGATCGTCATGCAACTTCCAAAAAAAAAACCAAGAAGTGATGGATCTGTGATAGTGAGATCTATAGCAGAATAAGTGCCGTTACCCGGATGTAAATAGGTATTAGAACCCCCATTGAAATAACACAGTTGCTCCTTAGAAAAGAAGGCTTCCACTACCTTTCCCTTATTATTTATGTTATTACTGCCCTAACGGGTGTTATAGGAATTAAAATTTACCAGTATTAAAAACGGTTTAGGTAATTGTTCTTTTAGATTATATAACTGAGAAGCTGACAAAAAAGTGTTCGGAGGTATATACATCGAACATAATGTGACTGTTTCAGATAATGAAACACAACAGGCCACAGCCTAAAGCTCTGTATCGGGAGCAATAGGGCTGTGAATAATATTGTTATTTATGAGGATCGAGGAGTCGCCTGTAACTCGCTTTTCTTCGATACAGTAAGTGTTATAAAGTGAATAATTTGTTCAAGTTATTTTATCTTTGTCAGATGTCTTCAGGTGAGTTTCCTGAAGACACAGGGCAACTGGATTGAAAGATTGAACTAGCTGTGTTATTTCAATAAAATTTGTCTTAAGACCTCGACAATTCCACTAATTGTATAATTTTGTCTAAAGAAAACATCATGGAGGAAGTCGTACGGGGATTTCTCTTTTCATTTGGACCAAAAACGACCCTTCCTTAGACATCAGCTGCGGGTGATTTATCCATCACATGCGCATCTGATGTTGAAGGACCAACGACCTCCAACGATCCAAACTTATAAACAGTTTGGACAGGGTCCCTAGTGGCCTTTGAGGGACGCTCCCTGGGGCCACTAGGTTTATTATTTTCATTATGATCATTATTATGAGATTTCAATTCATTTGCTGTACTATAGTGGTCTGGGTTGAGCAGGAATTACGAGCAGATTGAGGAGCAGGCTGTAAAGATATAGAAATAAGTTTGTCGTTTCGAATGGACCAATTCAAAGAGGTTTGGATAGCAACAAATGCTACTGGCTTGACCACATTGGCAAACGAAGTCTGCAGAGAGGTATTAGAGGATGAGACCAATTTTCGGGCTTCCTGATGTGATATATTGCTTTTGACTTTAATATTGGCTATTTGTTTTTCCTTCGCAAAAAGCGGACATTCTCTAGACGAGGCTATGTGATCTCCATTGCAGTTGTAACACTTTAACTGTGTTGCTGCAGTCAAAACCATCATGACCCTCACTGCCGCATCTGAAGCAACCCAGTTTATTTTTACATTGGCCCTTGCCGTGACCACATTTGTGGCAAGTGAAACAACGTGTCGGATTAGGGATGTATAATTCCACATTAACCCTATACGGGCCAATGTAGATATGCGACGGTAGAGAGGTGGCATTAAATGTCAAAAGGTAGGCATTTAATTTGATCATGTTGCCAGCTTTTTTGTTGTGAAACGTTTTACTCTGGCAAGACCTTGTGGTTTTAATTCTGTACAGATTTCTTCTTCAGTTAAGTCTGTGATATCACCATCCCTATCACGTATTATTCCCTGACAGCTATGAGGGAATTGTGTATAAATAGGTATATCAGAGATTTTGCTTTATAATAATAAATTTTTAGATTGTTGTTTCCGGAAACATTCGATGAGAATGTCTCCAGATCGTAGTTTTTTAACAGTTTGTTGCTCCTTCTAATGCCATTTTTAACAAAAAAGGATGGATTTTAGAGGCCGGCTTTTGTTCACAACTAGTGGAGAGGGCAATAAAAGCCGGCCAATTGTACTGTTTATTATCAAGTAAAGTAGATAAAACTTCTAACTTCCTCTTTTTATCAGCACTTGATGTGGGCTGAGAGGAAGGTCGGATAGATAGATTAGAAATGTTTGATGATAGGTTGAAGGAAGTCATAATAAATATTAAATACAATTTCACCCTATGTGTTCCCCACCCACCGCGGAGTGCCAACAAGGGCGATGCCTGAACCTGGGGATACCAAACAGGAAACGCACCAAGGACTCCACAAAGGTATACTCGAATAGATGGCCTTAATGAGCAAACCCCATTAAGTGAATAAGGTCACATATCAGACACATACTACTTCATTGACCCATGACTCAACGACTCAAAACGTAGCCTCGCAACCAAAACTTGAAAAGAAACAGTTATTCTCTAGGGATTAAAGTTTAATGAGAAATGTTTGGGACCACGCAGAGGCAAGACGTGACCAAGCCGATTGATCGAACCGGGCCCATCCAGCCTTCCGTCTCTCTCCAAGTAAGGCTTTTAAAGAACCGTGGATATTCATTAAGATAACCTAACAGAAAACACTATGTATCATGGATGAAAGGGAAAACAGAATTCACATGATGGGAGTGGTTTGTTATTTAATTGTCCCTGTTGGTGCACTGACATTTGATAAATAGGTATACGTGATTAGAATACTCAGCACGCACACTTGTGTTTTCACGGATGGTATGATGGTTGTTTTCTATCCAGGGATTTCATTTGATATGTGACTGGTCTAGTATTACTAAAAATTTCGTGTTGTCATCGGGCTTCCCATACAATAACATAAAAACAATAAAAGAAAAGGTTTTTCACTGTTAATGCTCTGATGAATCACAAATGACTTGAGCTGTTTGTCGTTTCAACAATAATGCTGTCAAGTCAGAACTGTCTCTGTCCTCTTATATATTGGTGCAGTATGGTGTTTTGCTAAAGATACAAAGCTAACTTAATGTGGATCATGCTGTGCATGTTGTAAGTGCATTATTATTACTAAATGGACTCTTGTCAGCATTACTCTCTGACATAATGACAGAAGGCAATTTGAACGAATGATTATGGCTTGGCGTCACATCGACCATTTTTCAGCCATGTCGTGGCTGGAACAGGTTGAAAACACGAAGCAGTTCAGGTTTTCGATATGATAGTGGGAATATCAAAAACGAAACAAAGATGTTTGAACATGTTTAAAATCAGATAAGAAACCAAAACAGCCATTTGCCCTACTGAGCCATAACTGCAGATGACGTATTTCCTTTATCGTCAAATGTCTCCTTCTCTTCTGACTTTTCGATGAAAGGCAACATTTCTTTGAAGGCAAATTCTCGTATACAGACGCATTAACATAAATGTACTTACCTGATTTAATGTAAGTGTCACACCAATTGATCTACGTAATCTGTAATTCTATTGGCCAGGATTAAAAGATCAGGACTGACAAGAAACTCCAGAGAGTTTGATCTACTTCCTGTGTGATCGACCTCGGCTAATAAACGGTGATAATTCTAACCCTTATGTTTAGTTCAGTTTCTTCTGTACATTTTAATTGAAAGCCGCGCCGAAATATACCGAAAAGACAACCAATAACTCGCGCCGTCGACAGGGTAAAACAATGTAATTCTCGCCGATCAGTTGGAATTTTTTTGTGGGGGGGGAGGGGTTGATTTGAGCTTAAAGCCGTTTCACTTTCACGACTGTGGTCAGATTAACGGATATGGGGAACTGAAGAGCAGGACCACCTTGCACCACCAAAGTGCCAGTCATCCTTTCGATTTAAAATAGCATAATGACTGGTTGGCCTGATGTCAGTATAATGTGACTGGGCGTTAGATATCCATGTCTTGAGCATGATACTTCAGTGGAGACAGCACTTTGACGGCATAGGCTAGCCCTGCTACAAGAAGACACACTATATGTATGCACACCTTTGACTCCTCGTCTTGATATGACTGAAAAAGTGTACGACATAAAACCCTGAGCATACATACATATATATTACCTAGAGCAGTGATTTCGCAACCCCAGCCGCGGAAGCAAATGAGGTGAATTTTACTATATCATTATATTTATAAACTACCAGGCAAAAGCAAGGTTTCACCGTATTTTTTGTCATAAAAAAAATAAAAGCGCGGTTCCGGATTTGATTCTAAGCAGGACATGGTGTATGACTGCATCGTTTCCTCTACCAGAACGCACCGTCACGAACGCAGCAATTGGAATTGTAAAATTGCCACCACATGCAAAACGTCCTTTTGAGGCATGGCTCGTGATGCACGTGCGGTAATGTTGTATAAATACTCTTGCTCGAAAGAGCAGACATTCAGTGACCGAAAAAACACCAACAGTATGCCAAGACTTACGCAAGCGCAACGAGACCAGGCCATCGGTATGTCCACCATGGGAGTCTCGCAACGTCACATTGCAAGAACGTTCAACTGCAGCCAAACCACCATCAGGAGGTTGTTGATACGCTATCAGCAGACAGGCCAGACTCAAGACAGGCCAAGATCGGGAAGACCGAAGGTAACAACTGCGGCTGAAGATCGCAACATCCGGCAGATCCACCTCCGAAACCGATTCGTCACGGCGACGTCAACAGCGGCGACGGCACTAGGCCATGTCATCAGCCCCAGAACAACACTACGTCGTCTTCGTTCAGCTGGTTTACGACCTTACCGCCCCTTCCGTGGGATGGCATTGACCCTTTTACACCGTCAACGCAGATTGCGATGGGCACGTATTGTACGTCGGTGGCAGTGACGTGACTGGGCGAGAGTGCTGTTTACAGACGAGAGCAGGTTCTGTCTATTCAGGAACGATGGCAGAGTTCGAGATTTCCGACGAAGAGGCGAGCGTCTCGCGCCAAACTGCGTAAGAGAGGTTTATCCGTTTGGAGGCGGAGGCGTCATGGTTTGGGGAGGGATTTGTGACCAAATGAAGACGCAGCTGGTTATTGTGCGAGGTAATCTGAGTGGCCAGCGATACCTTGATGAGGTACTGAGACCTGTCGTCGTTCCTTTCCTCCAATGACAGCCAAAAGGATCGATCTTGCAACACGACAACGCAAGACCTCACACTGCCCGCATTTTTACAGACTACCTGGAGACCGCAAACGTCATCCTGTTGCCCTGGCCAGACAACTCACCAGACATGAACCCCATTGAGCATCTCTGGGATTAGCTTGACCGCCGTTTGAGACAGTTGGTGCCTCCTCCAACTAACCAACAGGAACTTGAGCAAGCTCTGTTATACCTATGGAACGTTATCCCTGCTGACATCCAGCGACTGACGACGTCAATGTGGAGGCGTGTGCTTGCTTGCATTGATACCCAGGGTGGCCACACTCGCTACTGATGACTGTAGTCCTTCATTTCTGTGGATACTGTGACTTTACATGCACTTGCCAGTTAACTTTACATTTGTGTAATTTTTTTTTCTGACCCCATGTCTCTTTCATTGTGTTTTGTGGCCAATTGAATGCCAGTATCTTAAAGCCTTTTTGAGAGAATATTTCACAATGATTTCTGTTTATAAACCAATCTTCTTAATTCTTATATCTGACTTTGTTTTTGTTTTATGGGCTCAAGAAGTGGGTGAAACCTTTCTTTTGCCTGGTAGTTTATTACATAATGTTATTATATTGTTACACGGCGTTTAGCTGGCACTTTCCATTTACATTTCATTAAGCGACTTATAGTTTGTTAGGACAAGCAATTCATTGATAAAATGTTTTTGTAAAAAAAGGAAACATGCAAATCCATCTATCAATGTCAAAAATTTACTCTAGAAAATCGAAGACAACATTCAATTCGCTTAGATATACATGTACAAGTTTTCTATTGTATTTTAGATTAGCCAATTCAATGAGACTTGGGAGGCAAGGGTAGATAATGAATCTACACAATACTTAGAGCTTGCAGCGGCAGGATAAGTAGAGTAACTTTTCTGTAGTAAATCACTGCAGTTTAGGCCACAGCCGAAACGTTTGGAGCCGTGCCAGACTCCGGTAAAAATGGGCAGAAAACATTCTTTAATAGTCAATAGCTACCTCAACCAGGGCGACTGAAGGACGACTGTAAAAGGATAGTGTTTATTAGTCCTCGGCACACTTCATTTTCTTTTCGCTCCTAACAATGCCCTTACGATATAGCTGAAATATTGCTTACTGCCATAGATATTCATTCCTTTTTGTACATTCATCTTGAAGATGTGTTGAAAACCGGCTGACGATGAACTACAGTTGTATATTTCATAACTAATGCTTTTTTTTGAAATCTTAGCTATAGCATTTTAAAAATTCATGATGGTTTGAAAGTATAACCTAGGGCGTGGCGTTGTTAAATTTGCGTAACCATGTCAGAAATCAGCGGAAAAATACCTTTTTATTATTCACAGAAGTGAGAGAGAAAATACGTGATCACATTTTTTAGCAGTACTGAACTTTTACCGGTTTGATATCACAAGCAATTTACCCATGACATCATCCGACCTTCCAGTTTCCAAATGAGTCTCCTTTGAAGATGAACGTGGGTGTTTCATCATGTAGCACTGGTCAAAAATCATAGGTATGATGTTGGTAATGGATTCAATGTGAGATTGCTCCTTATGTCAATCGGTTTTTAAGCAATGACATTTACACCTAAAGCTACATAAAAACACGTACATTTATTTTAAATTCGACGGTTATCGTTTTTGTGGTACCCATTGTGCTTTCCAAAATGAATAGTGGGGACAAGGTAATTTCATATGATCTTATTTTGTAGAATGCCTTTTGACAAGCGCTAGGTGTGCATTAGGCTTTTTAGATATGCCGCGATTCTTGTCAGCAGATTTTTCGGGTTTCGGGTGTACGACATAAAGCCCTGAGCATACATATATATATATATATATATTACCTAGAGCAGTGATTTCGCAACCCCAACCGCGGAAGCAAATGAGGTGAATTTTACTATATCATTATATTTATATTACATAATGTTATTATATTGTTATACGGCGTTTAGCTGGCACTTTCCATTTACATTTCATCCAGCGACTTCTTGTTTGCATTTATAAAACGTCCTCTACTTATTTTTCCCCGACATGTGTAATATAAATGCAGGATTTGTAAGAAATGAATACCAAAGACCTTGGATGTGGCGTTAAGCCATAATCATTCATTCATTCATTCCAAAGACCTTGCCCATACTGCGACTATGTCGACATTAGATACTACTCAAATATAGCACATTTGCCTCTGCGTAGGTTCAAATTATCTTCCTGGAAACGATGTTCTGCTATCAATGTAAACGGGATTCTTACGCAACCTAGGCTTAGGGAGAAATTCTGTATTTTAACAATGTATTATGCAATCATCCAAGCTTACATCATAGCAAATAGCTATGCCCTAAACATACTTAGAATTATGTTATATTTTTATTTTGTTTCAGAAAATACTTATTAACTAAACGAAAAAACGGAGAAAACATAGCGTTTGATTGTAACAGGCTGTATAGCCCATCAGCATTTATTCGAACAAAGCGTAGCACTAAAATCCCGATGACGGTTCAAACTTGAGAAAAACCTAAAAAGCTAAAAGCTTTATTCGGTGATGAAATTTTGAAACAGTTGTCTTCAGGTAACGCTTCTGAATAGGTCACAATTTCAGATTGTTGGACAGAAAAATTAACATCGTATTTCAAGTTTTGACGCAAGTGAGAAGTGGCAATGAGAAATTTGGAATCGGATCTCTTGGGTCATAGATTTCCACTTTAAATTTTTGTTGACGCGATAACTCACAAAAAACGTATGATTACTTTCATCCTATAATTTCGAGCTTTTCTTTTGGGGCAATGTGTTGGAGAGTGCAAGAAAACATTTTAAGTTGAGGCACTCTAACACAATGCCTTTTGGCGTTTGAATTTTATTACCCTACGACCTAAGGTATCTTAAGCTATATCTGGTGGGTATGTATCTAGATCGGGGGGGGGGGGGGGTGGCATTGCTGGCTTAGACATTTAAAGCACTGGCTGGCTGAGATTGACAGGTTCTTGGCCAGTGGCGGCATATGTTGGTATTCAGTTTTTATCTGTTCTATTACGAATGATTCTGACAGCATACTTTGTGGATATGTACCATGTTCAGTTATTTATTGATTACCAGTACAAACTACTCATATTCAACTCTTATTAGGCTTCCTGGGTGTTTGTCTATTATTTAATTTACTGGAGTTACATTAAAGGTGTAACTGATAATTTAATAAATGCATCTCCTTGTGTTTCAAGCCATTCGGCAGATTATTATTCAATGTTACCAATTCAATAAATCAGAATTATTACTAGAAATTTTAAGGATTACGGATTTTTAGAAATTAACAAAATACGCCTGTTCGAGCGAAAAAATCCATCTAGTGTTTCCCCAGCTTCAGGTCAACTTCCCGATTGACAGGAGATACCAGTTTCTCCGCTGTATATCGCAGATCGGTAGGGCTCGTCCGTTATACTGATTACATCACATGGTGTTTCCATTTCAACCTTTACTCTTAATTGTCAAACTCTGCGACAAACAGTTTTAGTCGTGACCGGCTAAGCGTTTGGGTGGATAGAATAACCATAAAACATCTTGCAGTTGACGTGTTAATAGGAAGGGCGGAAATGACGGTGTTACACTGTTGTGCTGTTAAGTACCGGAAAATGGCATGAGAAAAATGTAACAAAAACCACCATTTATCATGGGTGAAAGGTACAACTCATTTCACAGCATGGGAGACGTTTGTTTTTCAGTCGATACTATTTGCACACTTACATTTGATTGATCAGAATACTCAGCACATAGTTTTGCTTAAACGTTTTACGTGGTATGTAGTTCATAGGAATTGCAACTGGTAGTCTGAATACGCTGAATCCTGGATCCTACGCTGTTTTGCTTTCTGTTACTTAAGTGGGAAGGGATTATTTGATCTCATGGTACATGTATATCCCTTCCTAAGATTTCCTGCGGTGGATTTAGTTTCATGTGTACAGACAGTATTTCTTACACTAAATAATGTCAACATATACTTCGCTTTTTGCGTTTTGCGTTTTAGGTGATTGACGGTTGGGAACACTTTTTGTGTTATAAAGTCATATCTTTCCGTCGTGTTAAGAGGTCATTAAATTGAACATGATGTCAGCCACTAAATCTGAATTAATTAATACAGTAGTATTCCAGAAATGTTCTAAAAATATTCTACACCGCTTATCAAAAAAAGAAATAGCAAACAATATTCAGTGCCTCGCCACTCATTTGCTGACACCATTTTGCTATGTTATAGCTATCTAGAGTGACGTCACAAAATCTAGGCGCTCTCCCGTACCATAGGTATTAAACAATGTGAAAATGAGAAAATACAAACAAAAACGCCTTGTACCCAACCAAACAGTATCAGCTGTGTTCCGTGTTTAAATGGCCGGTGTTTCTTTTAGTTTGTCGCTCGGTAAGGGCGATATTCGTGAACACAAGCGTCTTGTTTAAGCAGCCCTGTTCGTCCTTGTCCTGCATGGGTGTAAGTATTAGGCACCCATTTAAAACTTAAACTGCGAAATCCAGTTTAATGCATCGATATATGTCTATCCACTATAAAAGAGCTAATAGGTTTTTGACGTGGCGGCCAGTTATCAAGTGACGTTTTGATTCCGCGATAGTGACTGAGTTCATACCTGCTTCTACAACATGGCTAGTTGGAGTGAATTGTCCGTCAGCGTGATATCCCCAATACTGAACTTCATCTTCTCGGCTTTCAAAACTTTACACAATTTTTTACATATTATATAAGGATAAACAGATCTGTTCTATTTAGAATCAGGGTGTGGACAGGTGTCACCGCTGATCATCGTATCTCTTTTAACCACATTTTAATCTCATCTATAACACCGTAAGTAATACCGTAAACGGTTAAGTGATGCAAGATTATTTTATGAACAATATTTTGAGATCACACTTTTTGATGTACATATAATGCTCTATATTGTAAGGTAAATACTAGCTAAGGACTACCCAACAAAAGACCTCGGGTCAGGTACCTTAAATCAGCTAAACATATTGACCGCCTAGATCATTAGGCAAACCGGCCTCCCTCTGATACAGAATATGGCGAACATCCATTACCCCTTGCTTTATTTTCTTCATTGGTGGTTTACGCCCTATTGAAGAATACTTGCATGAGGGCGGCCAGCATTATGGAGGGAGGAGACTGGACAGAACCCGGGGGAAAACCACGACCATCCACAGGATGCTGGCAGGCTTCCCACGTACGGCCGGAGAGGAAGCCAGCATGAGCTAGACAAGCTCACAGCGACCGCATGGATGAGAAACTCCAGGGTCATTGCGGCGCTGGCGTGCTAATCACCTCGGCCACGGAAACCCCCACTGACCCTTCAATAACATGATAGCAAAGTAATAAATCCCAATTCAACATATAGTCAGTGGGTAAGTTACATTGGTGCCTTACAAGCT
This sequence comes from Liolophura sinensis, assembly GCF_032854445.1. Classification (NCBI taxonomy): domain Eukaryota; kingdom Metazoa; phylum Mollusca; class Polyplacophora; order Chitonida; family Chitonidae; genus Liolophura; species Liolophura sinensis. Next base: position 6,986,577 of record NC_088302.1, on the reverse strand, counting down.
GGAATAAGTCAGCAACGGCTAAGGAGAAGTCGAAGTTCACCTGATCCGCTTAGCATGCAGAACCTTGACAGCTTAACCCCACTAACTCAGTTAGCAACGGAAATGTCATTGGCGAACAATCGTGAACTTCATTTCCCTGGGATACTGAGGGGTACAAGTAGAACCATTTCGAGTTACAGCAGCAGGAATTACAAATTAGCGATTAAATAGTAAACAAATCAAGCCATTATGTAGATTTCATAAACGTAACAGGTACAGGCAGACCCATCCCTTCTCATTAAACTTAATAGGTGTGACGAGAACTCGGTCTTGTCCGCTTAGTCCCCATAAATACTTAACTAACTTCCATGCTCCACACCGCTTGCAAGGCGTCACCGCTAAGAGACTTCGGATTTTCAGCGTACGGATGTCAGGGCTTTGCAATGAAGTGCAATCAGCTACTCTATACCTAACAAAATGTTGTTGTGCTGAGAAGCAGACAGCTAAGTCAATGTGTTGTAATTCTACATGTATCACATATTCATAAGTTTATATTATGGAATTTTGGTATATATTCTTTATATTCACTATTGAATGAATGAATGAATGAATGATTATGGCTTAACACCACATCAGCAATATTTCAGTAATATTGTGCCGAGAACAAGGTGAAACACGAGGTTTTCGATACGACAGTAAGTACATCAAAATTGAAACATGCAAATTTTAAACATGTTTAAAATGAGATAAAAGAAAAATAAGAGTTAAAACTTAAAAACCAGAATATTTTAAAAACAGTATATTTAGAAATCTATATGTATATAATTTATCTGTAAATATTTATTACAATTAAAATTTAAATTCTATGATATATGCCAATAGCCTTCAAATACTTTATGACAGCAGCACTCACTATGCTGTCAAATAGATCATATATAGAGTTGACTGTGTAAAATGTTTGCCGATCAAAGTCAACCAGGATATGTTTGATACCATATTGGGCATCACATCCAGCACACTCGGGAGCATTGCTCCCATCCAAGATGAAATTGTGTGTTAGGCGAGAATGCCCAATACGACACTTCGTTAAAACTACTTGGTCTTGAATGGAATGAAATCCCATTTGTCCTGCCAAAGGCGATGAAAATATTTAAGAATATTAGACGTTATGTCAGTATACGTGATTTTAACCCAAGATAGACGCTTATACAGGGTAGCTTTAGTTTCCCTGTCCACGACTGTGTTTCCATGTCTTAGTATCCAACAGAAAATAATATCTTTACCTCTTTTAATTAGTTTTATATGTAAGGCTAAAATTTCAAGTATCAATGGATTTTATTTATTATTCTGAATTGCCAAAAGGCAGGAGAGCGAGTCAGTGCATATCATTGCCTTATGGGCACGCACAATAGAAACATATCATAAAGCAAGGAGTATAGCACTGGCCTCTGCAGAAAATATTGAGGATGGAGGGGGCACACGGAAAGAGGTGACCTGCTGTTCTAAGACACGCGCAGCCCTGTCCCCATCCTTTGAGCCATCAGTATATATAAATTTATAATCCATATAATTAGCCTTGATTTCAGCAAAATTTTGCTGAATTATAAGAGGATTTGTATTTGATTTATTATATTTACGTGGATCAAATATTAGTTTAGGTTATGGAAGGAGCCAGGGAGGAGACTCCGGAAAAGACACCGGAACTATTTTTTATACGAAGTATACGAAGTTCGAACAAAGGGGTTGGGACATCTATTAAATTTGTCCACATAAGATGGATTGAAAACACAGTCGTGGGCAGGGTTTGTTGGATGAGCTTTAAGCTTTGTAGCATACTGAAGGCTCAGTTTTATACGTCGGTTATGTAAAGAAGGTGAATTTGTTCACCACAAAAATTAAGTTCGTGGTCAAGATGAAGTTTCCGTTTATTACAAAAATGTATACCCACGGTTTTAGGCATTGAAAACCTAAAACCGTTTTCAGTTGCCCATTTTTCAATCTTATTGAGACAAAGCTGCAACTGACGTTCCATGTTATTCATATTTTTAGCTCGGTAGAATATAAGGAAATCATCCACGTATAAAGAACCCTCTGTGCCAGATGTTAATGTGTTTGCTAGGCTATTTATTTTTATGCTGAACAAAGTTGGGGATAGAATGCTGTCCTGCGGTACACCCATTTCCTGCTCATAAGAGTCGGAAAGAGTGGACCCAACCCTTATCTTAAACCGATGATCAGATACAAATTCGGATATAAATATTGCCAATCGGCCTTTAAGTCTCAAATCCGCTAGGTCTTTTAAAGTAGCATATTTCCATGTGGTGTCGGAGGCCTTTTTAAGGTCAAAAAATATGGACACCACATGTTCGTCATTGATGAAGCCATCGCGAATAATCGCCATCAAATCGAACAAGGTAATCCACATTAGATCTAACTTGCCGGAAAACACAGTGCATATTAGAAAGTAAATTGTTGGTTTCTAAAAACCAAACAAGTCTATCGTTAATCATCCGTTCCATAGTCTTACAGACACAGCTGGTAACAGCTATGGGACGGTAATGATAGGGATCAGTATGATCCTTACCCGGTTTGGGGACCGGGATAATACACGCCTCCCTCAATGACAAATACTTATACGTTGTCAGGGCCGCTAGCAGTATCGTGTGCCCATTCTCTAAATTTTCAGAAGAAAAGGTCAATTTAATTTTTTCCTTCTGGTTTTTAATATATTGGAATTCTGAAGTATAATTCTCAGAATATTTCTTGGAAATTGTCTCAACTAATTTATTAGCTATATCGGATGGAGAGGTTAATATATCATCTTTATCTTTGAAATGCTGGACGTTTGCTTTATTATTTTTGCCCTTAAACTTCTGAACCAAAGTTTCGCCAACAAGATCGTCTCTTAGACTTGAGTAATCGACAAGCCTTGGCTCAAAAAATACGAACCTGGTTTAAGTTATTATCAGTAAGACGTATATTAAAACGTCGATCGGTCCTTAATGGCTTTACCACAGTCATTGTCGTACCAGGGTTTACTTTTGGATTTGGGATTTGTCGAGGTCTTAGGGATAGTTCTAATGGCCGCTTGTAAAACAAGCTCATTAAATTTTAATATAGGATCATGTGCTGCATTGAAAGTCTCTGAGGTGATATCAGCCTGACAGAACCTCTCAAATGCGATCCAATCTGCTTTATCGAACATCCACCTAGCTACAAGTTCTAAAGAATTAGAAGTGATATGTTCTAGGATTATAGGGAAATGGTTACTACCACAAAGATTGTCATGCACCTTCCAAGAAAAAAACCAAGGAAAAGTGATGGATCCGTGATAGTGAGATCGATAGCCGAATTGGAGTCATTACCTGGATGAAAATAGATATTAGAGCCATCATTAAAATGGCACAGTACCTCCTTAGATAAGAAGTCTACCACTATCTTGCCCTTATTATTAATGTTATTACTACCTCATAGAGAGTTAGGGGAATCAAAATCTCACATTTTTAGAAAAGGTTTTGGCAATTGTCTATTGAATTATGTAACTGGAGAGGTGACAAAGAAAAGCCCTTCCGTGGAGATCGGCTGAAAAATGTCCCCGGTGCGGGTGATGTATCCATCACACCCGCATCTGATGTTGAAGGAGCAACGTCCTCCAACGATCCAAGTTTGGATAGGATCCCTAGTAGCCTTAAAGGGACGCTCTGTGGGGCCATTCGGTTTAATAGGTTTATCATTATTTTTAGGTAGATTGGGTTGAGGTTTGGGAGGTTTTTCTGCACTGTTTACTATTCTCATTTGTTGTGTTGAAGTTGTCTGGGTTGAGCAAGAATTTAATGCAGGTTGAGCCGAAAGTTGCACAGAAATAGAGCTAGGTTTGTCGTTTCCAATGGGCCAAGTCAAAGAGGTTTGAGTAGCAACAGATGCTACTCGCTTGACTACATTGGCAACGAAGTCTGCAGAGAAGTACTACAGGGTGAGATTAATTTCCTGGTGTCATGGTAAGATATACTGTTTTTAATTTTCAAGTTTATGATTTGTTTTTTCCTGAAGGAATAGCGGACAGTGGGGAGGCCATGTTGTCTCCACTGCAGTTGCAACACTTAACTGTGTTGCTACAGTCGAAACCATCATGACCTTCACTGCCGTATCTGAAACAAGTATGTTTATATTTACACTGACCCTTGCCGTGATCAAATTTTTGGCAAGTAAAACAACGTGTCGGATTAGGGATATATCAATACACATTAATCTTATACGGACCAATGTAGATATACGACGGAAGGGACGTAGTGTTGAAGGTTAACAGGTATGTATTTAATTTAATGATGCCACCAGATATCTTTATAGTGAAGCGTTTAACTCTGGGAACACACTGTGAAGTCAGTTCTCTGCAGAATTCTTCCTGGGTAAGGTCACTTATATCGCCATCCTTACATTGCCCTTACAGGTGTTCAAGGAATGGTGATGGGAACAGTTGCATCAGATATTTTATTCATTGTAAGTAAATTTTGTGATTGTTTTTGCCGGAAACATTCAATATCTCCGGATCTAAGTTATTTAACATTTTTAAAGAGCCTGCTACGCCATAAAGGGCCCTGTTTAGAAGAAAGGGGTGGATTTTTGAGGCCGGCTTTTGTTCACTCTTTGTTGAGAGAAGAATGACAGACGGCCAACTGTCCGGTTTATTATCCTGCAAGTCCCACAAGGCCTCCAGCTTCCTGTTGTTGTCAGCCCTGACAAAGTCGGCTGAGAGGAAGACTTGACGGATACATTAGAAGCCTTAGGGACATTAGACAAAAGGTTAAGGGAGGACATAATAGATGCATAATAATCATTCGCCCCATGTGTTCCCCACCTACCACGGAGTGCCAACAAGGGCGATGCCTGAACCTGGGGTTCACTAACTTACTAAATGAATAAGGTTGCACATGAGACACATACAAATCGATCGACCCATAAGCCAGCGCCTCCCAGGTATTGGTGCAAACGAAATTAGGGAAACAACATTTATTTTTTAGAAGTGGTGTTATAGAGAAACCTGCCCATCCGACCTCCAGTCTTTCTCCACGTAAGGGCTAAAGTGGCGTGTTGGGCGTGAGGATCTTGCAAGACCAACACGCCCTCAGCCACCGGAATTTCGTCCTCGGAGATTACAGGTTGCAACCCACAGCAAACAGGTTCCACACAATAGAGAAGATGTGAGCCTATTGTATTCACCGGGCCCACACGGGTGAGTTCTAGGTTAGCCGACAAGCTTGCCTATAGGGCTGAGGTCCTATTCTTATCACTCCGGAGACCCCAAGGGGGAGAGTGGCGGGGGGGGGGGGGGGCATCATATTTATCAGGCGGTCAGATATGTTTTATCGGGTTAATTAAGGGGACGGGGCTTTTGTCCGCCGGAATTTTTATCCACCAAGGTTTTTGTCCGCCGGTGCTTTTATTCTGGATTCGGCTTACAGGCAAACATGCACCTGTGGACAATATGTAAATCCCTCGAGTCGTATTTGTAAAGGTTTGCTTGCTTCAATTTAAGCATTAATTCTATTTTTGACTGTTGAATAGGCTAGTTTATTGACTAGTGATATGTTTTAAACCCACGTGTATCCGTTTTATTTTGATTTTGGATGCTAGCACTCTCGCCTTGAAACATACATTGTTTCTGGTATCTGACCTCGCCACGATATAGCTGGAAGATTGCCGATTTGGCACGACGTTATAATCGGTTGTATATTATATTGGTATCACTATGTCCAGTATTTGAATTCATTTGGATGGATACTTTTACTGACACTGTCAGTTTTCTTCGGGAAAAAAAAAATGAAATATTATAATAGAGCAGATGAAGGACTTTGGAATTCCTCGAATGTCTGCTCACTTGAGCAGAATATGTTTGATTCCGTCACATATTCCGTTGATATACTAGCAACTCCACTTTAGCTGCGCTGATAGATGGCACGGTTTCGGCTATAGCATCCGGTTTAAAAATCCAGATGTGGCCGTTAAAGTAAATTCTGCAAAATGCATCTTGACTTTTTTCCCTGAAAGATTAATTTGCCTGAGGAAAAATAAATCACCGTACGTAGCCAAACACCGTGGTAAACATTTCATTGTGTGAAAATCAATCTACACTGAGTGTATTAAAATATTCATACTTACGGTTGTTACAGCAGACTATGTACACCTAGCATTCGAAGTAAAATTCCCCATCAAACATGACAGGAAGGACCACAGCCTGTTTGATAAACGTCAACCAATCAGCATATGACAGATAATATCAATTCCCCCGCAACGAGTCTTTTCAAGGCCACATGGGATTCAGTCCCAACCTGCGATAAGATTGTTTGACATCTGTGAACCTTAATGGCTTTAAGCTACTTCAACTCGTCCGGAATGTCGTACTCTATCACCCAGAGGGCACTCTCGACTTTTCTCTAAAAGAGAAAGCAACATACTTAATTTGTTTTCAACAGAATAGGAGGAAGACGTCATATCAAATGGAATGAACAAGACAATATTTATATATTTCATTGGCATTTAACGCCGTAATCTATATTTTCACTTGTACGATGGGACCCAGGTTTATATTGCCAAAGTAACTGGCAAATTCCCTGACTTACAATCGCATCAGATTGAAATTCGCCATAAGATTGGTGCTGGGCGCGGCAGTTTGCAACGAATTAGAACTTTAGCTGTCCGACTAAAAGATGTATAATACAAAGGCCAATCATTATTCAAAGATCAATTTTATTGAGATTACAATATTAATCCTAATTTTTACGTTTGTCACGTTCAAGTAACTTATTTGTGTAATAACGTATGTATATATATGCGGTTTAACGTCGTACTGAACAATTTTTCAGTCCTATGACGATGTGTGTACATGTATTGTGTCTGCCAACGACACCAGACACAACACCGCACACAGTCACATTATCCTGACACCGGGCCATCCAACCCTGTGTATTTGCTCTAACCTCGCAGTGCTGAACTCAAAGCGAAAAAGCAACAAGTACCATTTTTAAACTCTTTGGTATGTCTTCGGGGTGGACGCTCTAACTATTAGGCAAGCGATCCTGACCTTCTGGAATTATGAGAAAAGACACTCGCGTAATTTGTTCATTTGACGTTTTTTACAGATTTTCTGTAAAGGTCGATAGATCTCTCCAGCTTCTTGGAATCAACCTAATCTTGACAAATCCGGGATTTGTCTTTATTTGTCGCAAACAGGTGTAATAAATCTGAGGTTAGGTTGCAAGGTCATTAATTTAATAAGCGTGCTAATTAGCCTTGGAAACTCGTGCTTGGTAGTTAAAGTGCTCTTTGCAGCTAATGCCCAGCTCACGAAGTCCATAGTAGATGCAGCAATAGCTTCCCCAAGACTCGTTCGCCATTAAAATAGAAACAGTCCCTTGTACTTCCAGCTCTCATACACATGTGTACATGTGACATATTCCCCAAAACAAAATCACGTCACGGGCACGGACTCTAAATCAATGTCCATCATTTGAACACGGAAGGCGACACAGACAGTAAAGCAAGAATAGCGAAGAGAGTGTGATTGTTGGCAAATAACCATACGTAAGCGATGAAATACGCCCTTGTCAATTTACCTCACTTAGAGTTTTTTTTCTAATTGTTCATGAAAATGCCTAAATAGCAAATTATTCGTCCCCTAACACTAGAATTAGAGCAAAATTAGAACAAAATATGTAGCCATGTTAACTGGAATTTACTAGACAATAATGCAGTGACTTCAGTCTTGTTTTTAATGCACTGGTCCAGCTAATTTTTAAAAAAATCGTCGGTCAGAAACCCTGCAGAACCTGTCAACTTGTTTGATGCGCCTCGTGAATACGCATTCAGTAATCAACAGTTCACTTCAAGATATTTGTCTGAAGAGAAATGACAGAGCTCCAGGAAGTCTTAATTGCACCTTCTGAAATTAATGGAGCAGTATATATAAAAATACCTGGAAAACACTGCCGTTGTAAGCACAAATGACGTATACCTTACATTTGCAGACCTATAATGTAGCACACAGAGCGATGAGCCCAGCAAAGTGGGCATAGTTTATAGAAATGCGTGGTAAATTATTTTGTGGCTATGATCAAAAATCCAAATACTGTTAATGAAATCGCCTGGTCTCTTGACTGTCATAAAGTCTAAGGTTACACAATCGCCTTAACAGCCGCTTTCTTCAGGAGACCTTTGTTCGCTGTTGTCTATAAGAAGTCTTCACTCATTGAAATCCTTGTGCTGTGTCTTTCATCTCTTCTATCCGTTTGTTCCTTGTTAGATTTTTCTGTTATTTATCGTTCAGCATTAAAAACTTTGTGAAGAGAACTACTCAACTTCTCTTGAAAGAGAATATTCAGTGCGATACCTGTCAATGCGAAGAATTAATTAATGTTGCGGAACTATTGCTTTTCAAGATACATTATGTGGTTGAGGCTTTGGTTTATAGTTGGTCCTTATAAGGCCGCGATTGAGAAGTGATGTGAGTGCAGCGGTTACGACATTCGTCCGTGGACACTGGATTTCGCTGAGGGTGGCGGTGCCTTTAACGGAAGACATGTCGTAATTGGCTTTGCAATAGAGAGGGTTTGCATCAAACAAATCAATATCCGATTGATTAAACTGGGGTAGGCACGAGTAAACTACACAGTATGCGTATGAATGGCCTCCATGTCATTGTAGCATACAGTGAAGTGTTAACAGATGTATAGTAGTCTTCGGGCGTGGGGAAATCGCAGTACCCGGCCACTTACTGTCATATGACTTCGTTTTGGGGTTTATCATATCGGGTCCGACTGGCGATAGCGGGCAGCACAACTCTATTGTCCAGACTCGTCGACTGATTATAATTATTAGGCCCAAGTGGGACTCTGTACAAGCTTTGTACAAGAATTAGCTATAAATTACAGGATAATTGGCGATTCTCGTGGTACCAGACCAGAATACAATTTGCCCACATTAGAATGGATCATGCTGTTCGTTGCCAATGAGTAATTAGACCACAGTTTCATTCCATGCCCTCTAATTTCAGGGCAGTGAGCTTGTGAAAATTATCCAGCTGTTACAAAAGATATGTATGGCTGGTAAGAAAGACATGTCGTTGGATTGCAAATGATATTCTTGTTATTGTAGCTGCTGAAGTAAAAGCAATGGGAATTAAAACAGGGGTAAAAGGTTGCAAAGGGAGAAACCAAGGCTAAACTATTGTTGCCTTACACCGCTAGTGTCTAGTTTCTTACTAAAGCTGTACGTCGTAAGGTATCGTTTTAAGCAGAGAAAAAGGACCTTTAATCCTTGACACTGATTACGCCACATCTGTGTGTTAAGCGTGCATCACCCTCCCCCTCCCCCTCCCCTGCACCCAACCTTCCCACTTTTCCACCTTTTCACCTTCCCACTGCAAGATAGAAGCTTTGATAACTTGCCCATCGCTCTAAAATATTAGCGTAATAATAGCTGGGCGAATGTCAGCTGTTTGTAAGAGTCTTCACTTGATGTGTTTCCAAGGTCGGTACTACATCCCGTTGAGGCATAACACACAACCCTGACTTAATTATGTAGGTCACGACAAATGGCCATCCACGCGGCTAACCAGTTATTAGGCATCTATTTCTTTTAAATAATGATCTCACAAACACAGAGGCAAACATCTTACGATGCAATTTACCTAAGACTAAGTAAAAGCGATGTGCCTCCATCTACAAGCGCCATACAACAACATCCGTACATCTCCCATCAAACCATTACACAGAGTGAAAGAATTACACAAGTGCCTCGAGCCAGTGACATTCCCGGTGGTTTTCAGTGACGTGCATAATAGTGACATTCATGTCTCTTCACATGTACTAACACAAAATCGGAATTGCTCTGTTGTTGACTCTGGCAATACCATGCCAAGTATAGCCAAGAGGCTACGTCTCCCTTCACTATGAAGTGGAAGCAAATTAAAGTTTTTATTTTGCGGAAAGTTCTTTTAGGATACGGAACTGAAACCATATTTTTCGCTGCCTTTGGTTTTGTTGGTCGTCTTTTAAATCCAGGCGTTTGTTAATATTACAAAAGAGGTTACCAAAAGAATTTATCAAATCAACGACATGGGCAGATTGGGGTGAAACAGGTGTATGTGTATGACCACAAAGTTGCTTTCTGTATGTTTTTCGGGGATAATTCGACATGCATTTCTCTATAAAAAATAATATTTCTCATTCTAAGCTCTGACAAAGTATGTGAATGAGATATCTGAGCAACCCCGGCCCATGACGATAACAGTCCCGATACGTTTTTCTGAGCAATTCTAGACCACTGACGTCTAATAAATTACCATAAACATCACTGCATTTTTTAACCTAATTCTGCGTAAGCCATGGTGCTACGGGGCGTGTAATTGGCTACTATTTACGCATTTTCATGAAGAGTTAGAATAAAACCCTAACTAAGACAAATTGACAAAAGGCTGTATCTCACCGGTTACGTGTGACCATTTGTCAGCTATCACACTGTCGTCGGTGCTGTTTTTTCCTCTCTCTGCCGTCTTAATTATATTGTAAACTTTCCACAAGGTCTCCAGATACACAGATTGAACGCAAGTTAATTGCCTTGAACTGTACTTAAGCAGCATGATTTAACAATTTAAGATTTAAGTATATGTAATATTTACTTAACTTTCATAAGCATTAAACAATACATAAAATATAAGGGATTGATCCATTTGATTTGCGACATTATTTCCGCTCGCTTCTGGATAGGTCATGCAGCGCGTTTCTTAAAGGGGATTCGATTCAAACGTTAAACGTTCTGTGGAGCGTAAGCCTTTATGACTTCCACTTAATTCATGTCGTCGTAAATGTCGTTCTCTATCACTCAAGATGGGACTTAAGATCCTAACCTAACAACAAAGGTGTCCACTTGTGATACCATGGAATGAAATTGACACACACATATATATATATATATATATTTCATTGGTCACCACAGTTTAACTCATAATGTTGTGCCTGTTTTATCGTTGGAGGAAAGCGGGATGTCGGCAGAGACCCATCTCTATTTGCAGGGTCCCTGGCAAAGCAATGTCCCCAGTACAGCGAGATTCAAACATGCACAACACTGGCCATTAGCAGGAAGAAAGCGCTTCATCTATATGCGTATCTGATCTAACGCGAACTTTATAAAAATACCAATTTCATGCACACCGGTTTCATGGCGTTGTTGGACAGGTAATCTTTACAGCTTACCACCACAGTTTATTTCACATTTATCCCTTCGCTCAAACTTATTCCACATTTACACTACATTTGCAGACATATATTAAAGTGCACACACCAGTGCATACTGTAGTTGACATTTGCCACCAGATTATATAAATGCGCAGTCAGTGCGTTAGTCGCTGTGATATAAAACGCTAATGCTACGAATCGTCACCACGTCACTTTTCTAGTGTCATAAATAACTTCTACTGCATTCTGCTTTTGCCGATGGGGAAGTCTTCGCTCGTGTTCCATCTTTGATCTCTTCAGTCCACTTGGGAATTTTGAAATTTTTGCATTATTTATTGTTCGGGTTTAATAGCCTTGTCAAGAAAATTATCCATTAAATCAACTTGTCACGGAAGAGAATATTCGGCCTAATAAGTGTCGCTACAAAGACTTGGTTAGTGTTCCGGAAAATATATATATATATTCTACATAGTTATGGTTCTGATTTATAGTTGGTCGACATATGTCTTTTTTTCTTAAGCCAATCCTCCAGGATTGCTGAATAACAGGTAACACTGCTCCTCTCAAAAGCAGGCTTCAGTAGTGCGTTTTGACATTCTGTATAGCCATTGAAGGTTTTGTGATGGAAATATTATGAACTAAGTGAAGTGTAAGCGATAACATATAGGAGAAGGTCGGGAGAGTTTGGCTCCAGATCTTTCTTCGTTACACGAAACGCATTTGTGGTGAAAGATTTCAACTTTTTAAGCGATGCGACGTCGCATATTTTTAATATTAGCGTATTAATCTTAATAACACAGCAGTCTAGGAAAATAGTGTAGTTGTTGTTATGTATTTCAACAATCATCAATATTTGTATACAACCACACACTGTTCACTTAATGAGACACATGTCATGTTAAAGGATTAAAGGAATGACAGCTTCTCATGAGAATGCACCTTCCAACATTAAGCCGTAGATGCGTTCACCCAATAGCCGATATGACTATATAGATTACACATTGACTTAGAATACAAGTTTCTCAATTAAGGTTCTTCGAGATTTTCCAAAGATACCCGAAACAGATGGAAAACTAATACCGGAGCAGGATATACGGCATTGTTCTTCGCTTTGCAGGTGTGCAGAAAATTTCGCAAAGCAGCGAAAACCTAAACTTTTCTTTGATATCACTGAAGCTGTTTTTATGGATATATATATATATATATATATATATATATATATATATATATATATATATATATACACATATGCTAAATGGAGAGGATATTACCCATCTTTGTCTCTGCGCAGACGAGTTGAAACTATTCACTGAGTGAACTACACATCTAAGGAAGATTTGTGCACATTTCATAATTCAAATAGACCTTTTGGAAGAGGACTTTTGGGAAAATAGTTTTCCATTTGGCTTAAGAGGGATAGTTGATATATACGTTCGTCTGAAAGTTTGACTTAGATGACCAGAGGCAGTCACATGCACGCTGATGATAATTTTTGATCTTTTCTGTGACATCTATTTTTCAGTAGAACTTGTTACTCAGTACCAGTTCTACCTGTTTATGTATACCATATAGGGTTAACTGAACTCGTAGATAATTAGCATCCTGTAACCTTCGGACAGGTCACCCTTCCTGTCATAAAAAACACTTTACTAAGCCTAGCCTAGCCATTGATAGTGCCACTGAATGAAATGATCTATATTTATTTTGACTGAGGCCAACGCGCATTGAGGAAGAACGATGCATTGGGTGCAATCTTATTTTATGAACATAAATTGGCTGACCGCTGATGCAATGTAAACGCGAGATCTCTGGTAATTGGCTTTGCAATAATGAGAGCTTTCAGCTGACAAATCAATATGCGATTTATTAGGCTACGGTAGGCTGATCAGATCAGAGATCAGAATGTACAGGTGCCATTTTTCTCGACTGTCTCTACGTTACTGTACCGTAGATTGAAGGGTTAACAGGTGTACAGCAGCCTACACAGACATGGGGAGATCGAGGTACCCAGCTAATGGTCTCTGGGTGTATCATACTCGTTCCTGCGATCCTGAGCACTCGAGACTCTTCGTCTAAGTCCAGACGTGATGGCACTCTGCCTTGTAGAAGAATTGGCTTTAAATTTACAGGATGAATGGCTCTTACGAGACCAGAAAACAGTTAGACCGACTTAAGATGAATCACGCTATTTGTGGTAAATTAGTTACTAGACCTCAATTTGATTACATAATAAACATTTTAAGGGACCACGATGATGACCACAGCCGTTTAATTCCAGTGCAGTGAGATTCACACGAAACTGATCTCGCCACCCAAAAATGACAAAGGACACATGTGACTGGTAAGACGTATCGTTGGATTGCAAATGATTATCGCCTTCTTATAGCAGGTGAATGCGAAGCAATGATGACTAAATGGCTTGGGAAGGTAAAGCTCTTGTCTTACACCGCTTGTGCATACTTTCGTACCACAGATGTATCTTGTAAGTTGCCATTTTCAGCACAGAAAAACAGAGAAAAACTGCTTGAAATTATTTTTTGCACTTTACCACAAGGTGAGTCTATGTAACAATCCATTCGGGATGCTAACTCCTCTGGATAATCCTGTTGAGTCCCCTGACAACAGTGTAGCCGGCCACGCTTGAAATGATCAACTGCTGGGCCTCTATTTTCTTTTAAATATAACCTCATAAAGACAAACACCTTACAATGCAATTAACCTGGACTTTCCGCCTAAGACTTAAGCCCGGGACACACTAGAAGGATTTTTTCGCTCGCACAGGCGTGTTTTGTGAATTTCTAAAAATTCGCCTGGTGTGTCCGCACCGGCCACGGCGTATTCTGCAGGCGATCTTGTCTGCCCCGAATTCGCTTGTATCAAACATGTCAGATACCAGCGAACAAATACAAAGAAATAGTGTGTCCGCTCCAGCGAATTTCGGCAATCCAGACAATCAAATGATCAGCGAAAAAAATCACATAGTGTTTCTGCAACCATGCTGCGAATATGCTCGGCGTATTTCCCATGTGATTAAGTTCGTACCTACAAGAAAATACGACTAGTGTATCCCCGGCTTAAGTGAAACCGATGTGCCTTCAGCAGAAAGGCGGCATATCCAACACGTGTACAGCACTCGGCCCCATGCAGCCCCGGGTACTTTGAACAAACGGGAACAAGAAAAGTTTATTTATTTATTTGATTGGTGTTTTACGCCGTTCTCAAAAATATTTCTTGCAACAGCGACCGCATTGTTGAGAGGCTCCTGACTCCTAACTCTGCGCTAGCACGCTAACCAACTGTCATGTAGGCTCCAACAATATACCTGTTCCAAATACGTCACTCCAGCATATAAACAGAGTGAAACTGAGCAACTGACACTGTCAGCGGTTTTCAGTGACGTGCCAAGTAAAGAGTTGTGCTAACACAAAATGTGATTTATTTTGCTGTTGCTGACAATATCAAAATAAGATTAACCCAAAGCCTCTGTCCTCCCGACAATTAAGTGGACAAAAACTAACGGTTTTATTTCGAAGAGTGAGTGAGTCCTTGGGGTTTAACGTCGTACTCAACAATTTTTCAGTCATGTGACGACGAATGAATCCTTATGGTGTGTGTAATGTGCCTCCTTATCGCAGGATGGATTTCATAAAAATGAATTCACCCCGATAAATAAATTATCGTGAATGTAACAAACGGGACGCGTTCAGTCATTTTTGCCAGCCGAGAAAACGCTGAAGATTTTCGGACATATAAAAAATGTGTCGAACAGAATTTTATCTAGTTTTAGCCGACGTATAGCTGGGTACAACTGGTAGTATTTATAAAATGAGAAAGAATCGCTTCACATATTGAACGCAGCTCTTTGTGTTTGCAACCACTCTACTGACATCAGTCGTAATCTTTACATTTCAAGGTCAAGGAGTTTAGCGACATCTGTGGCCGTGGTGGTTAGCGTAGCAACGCGGAGCAATGATTAGCAGCCTGTCACCAGTGCAGTCGCTATCAGTGCGACGTAAAACATAAATCAAATAAATAAAAAGCAGTACTTGATGTGGTGCTAATTGTTATGACAATATATCCGACAATTTCTTTTTGTCACGACAACTTTCCTGAACCACCGGTTGTTATTCATTATTCGTTGCTCTTACTTATTCCACTTGTTACTTGTTGAGTTTTTGTCTGTTAACTAACAATCCTGTAAAAGTGTTTTTTTGCTCCCTGTAATCTGTGTCTTTAATTATAATGTATTATTTTGAATATTATGCAGAATGGTTTCGGAGAACATGTGACAACCTGTTCAGGATACATCATTTCTGTATTTGTTTCTCTTTACAGGCTTTATGTTAGCGATCATAGACTGCTCCAGTTTTGCTAAATCTAAATAACAGAAACAACATTCTCTATTCTCTCGTTCAAACATATCCCAGAGCTGATGGCTGTGACTGTTGGTGTTTAACTCGCTGAGAAAATACCGCTGTGTTCTGTCTACAATCTAATCCAAGGCGCTCGAAACATCCAAAAAGTATGAGTTTTAATATTCCGAAATTACATGAGCTAAACGATTACAGAGTTCCTCCGTCACCGAATCTTGTGGCTTGCGGTAACTGTTGTATTTCTTACTCCGCGTATGGTTCATGAACGTATACTCGTGTCTGTCACTCGTGCAGATTTGTATTACTGATCATTTGCCTTGAAGATCTTCACTAAGTCTGAGCAGAGATTCCGATTTCATGAACTGAATGAGACGTCTTCGCAATCTTATGTTGGATCCTAGAAGTGCCCAAAGCAGTTGCTGACTTAAACCAATGCAGGTCAGGGCAGCTGCTACAGAAGCTCTTCAAGATTCCCCCGCTGCTTAAATCGATACAGCCTGTTGGTGGTGACATTTGTTTCATGGAGAAAGTCACAGACCCATACGTGGCTGGATCAATCAAGACATGGGCAAGTCAAAAATTTACTGAACACGAATTTTTGTTAATGAAGATTTTACAGTAAATAAAGTGAAAGGACAGATCTCCAAGGCATTGTACGTTTTATCAGTGGAGCAGTATAGCTATTATATATTTCACGGAAACGAGTCCTCTACGCAAGCTTGTCGTCACAGACGACTAACCTAGAACTCACCAGTGTGAATCCGGTGAATATAATAGGCTCACATCTTCTCGGTTGTGTGAGAGGCAACCGGGAAGCGACCTGTTTGCCGTGGGTTGCGGCCCGTAATCTCCGAGGACAGGATCCTGGTGGCTGAGGGCGTGTTGGTCTTGCGAGATCCTCACGCCCAACACGCCACTCTGGCCCTTACTTGGAGACAAACGGGAGGTCAGATGGGCCCGTTCTACTCAATCCGCTAGGTCACGCCTTGCCTCTGTGTGGTCCTAAACATTTCTAGATAACATCAATCCTTAGAGAATAACTGCTACCTTCTAAGTTTTGGTTGCGGGATTACGTTTTGAGGCGGTTGCTGATGAGTCAGTGGAGTAGTATGTGTCTGATGTGTGACCTTATTCACTTAATGCGGTTTGCTCATAAAGGCCATCTATTCGAATATACCTTATGTCGAGTCCTTGATGCGTTTCCTGTTGGGTATCCCCAGGTTCAGGCATCGCCCTTGTTGGCACTCCGTGGGGGTAATTCGTATTTAATATTTATTATGACTTCCTTAAACCTTTCATCAAACATTTCTAATCTATCTATCCGATCTTCCTATCAGCGCACGTCAAGTGCTGATGAAAAGGGTAAGTTAGAAGTTTTGTCTGATTTACTTGATAATAGACAGGACAATTGGCCGACTTTTATCCTCTCCACTAGGAGTGAATAAAAGCCGGTCTCTGAAACTCATCCTTTTTTGTTAGAAAGGGCCTTAGAAGAGACTTCAAAAACTGATTAAAAAAACTACGATCTCGTCGAATGTTTCCGGAAACAACAATCTAGAAATTTATTATCTCTAAATATAATGTCTGATATATCTGTTTATAAACTACCGGGCAAAAGAAACGTATAACTTTTAAATGAAGTTTTTTCTATGGAAAAGTAAGTTGAATAAGTTTGAACGTTGTGCAAATACGTTTGCACATAAGCACTCTGTGTACACGTCACTTTTTAACGAGATTCATTGAAATTGGTGTAAGACATCATGAAAAATCGGAAAAAACAGAGTTTGGGGCCCTGTTGAAAATTCTCGATAATGACCGCCGTATAAATACCGATGTAGCACATGGTAAGGGTGCAATACCATGAAAAACATCTAAGAGATGCCGAGACTCACACAAGCAGAACGTGATAGAGCCACTGGTATGGCCGACATGGGGCCAGCCAACACCACATTGCCAGAACATTCAATTGCAGTCAAGCCACCATCAGCAGACTGTTGGGTCGTTACCGCCTAACAGGCAGGACAAAAGATCATCCAAGATCGGGCAGGCCAAGTATTACAACGCCTGGCAAAGACCGGTACATCCACACAATCCACCTGCGTAACCGGTTTGTGACGGCGACGTCAACGGCGGAAACGGCACTGGGACACCCCATCAGCAGACGCACAGTCTTACGACGACTCCGCGTGAGTGGTATCGGAGCCTATCGCCCCTTCCGTGGAATGGCATTGACTCCTCTACACCGTCAAAACAGGCTGCGTTGGGCAAGAGTTGTACGTGGATGGCAGCGACGAGACTGAGAAAGGGTGCTGTTCACTGATGAAAACCGATATAACCTCTTCAGAAATGATGATCGAATTCGATTGTATCGACACAGGGGAGAGCGATTGGCACAAACCTGCATTCAGAATGTCCACCCTTTTGGTGCTGGTGGGGTGCTTGTGTGGGGCGGAATTTGTGGACAGGTGAGAACGAGACTGGTCATCATCCAGGGAAATCTGACTGGCCAAAGATACCGAGATGAAAAATTGGAACCTGTTGTGGTGCCATTCGTGCATCAACAACAAAGGGGTATCCCTTTGCAGCAGGACAATGCACGACCTCATACCGCCAGAGTTGTACTAAATTATCTGGACACCGTTAATGTCAACGTACTGCCTTGGCCAGCACGATCGCCAGACATGAATCCCTTAGATCATCTGTGGGATCATCTTGATCGACGTCTGAGACAACGCATCCCTCCCCCACAAAACAGGCAACAGCTCGAACAGGCTTTATTTCAGGAGTGGGACAGAATTCCTGATGACGTCATCCGATGGCTGACGACTTCCATGAGGAGACGTATTTTGGCTTTAATTGATGCAATGGGTGCTCACACACGCTACTAATGATCTGTCTTATGACACGATAGGACATTAGGTACACCTTTTTAAGGGAGTCCCTTTACTTTGCATTTGTGTAATTTTCCAGATTTACCCCATGCCTTCTTTACTCGGCCTGACAGCAAGTGTAATATCCATATGGCTTTGAATTTTTGAACAGAACTTGAAAAATGGTTTACTGCAATATAATGCACATTATGTTGATACTGTCTGTCTTTTTTTCTCTTTCTTGTGGTGCTGAACAAGGTTATACGTTTCTTTTGCCCGCTAGTTTATATCCCCTCACAATTGTCAGGGATTAATACATGATAGGGATGGTGATATCATAGATTTAACTGAAGAAGAAATCTGTACTGAATTAAAACCACAAGGCCTTGCCAGAGTGAAACCTTTCACAACAAAAATAATCTGGCAACATCCATAAATTGAAGACCTACCTTTTGACCTTTTAATAGTACCTCTCTACCATCGTATATCTACAATGACCCGTATAGGGTTAGTGTGGATTCATATATCCCTAATCCGACACGTTTTTTTACTTGCCAAAAATTTGGTCAAGGCAAGGGCCAATGTAAAATAAACTCGTTTGCTTCAGATGCGGCAGTGAAGGTCATGATGGTCTCAACTGCAGTAACACAGTTAAGTGTTGCAACTGCGGTGGAGATAACAGGGACTGATCGCTTTTCGTGAAGGAAAAACAAATAATAATCATTAAACATACACAATATATCATATCAGGAAGCCCGAAAATTCGTCTCACCGTCTAATACTTCTCCGCAGACTTCGTTTGCCAATGTGGTCAAGCGAGTAGCATCTGTTGCTACTCAAACGTCCTTGACTTGGCCCATTGGAAACGACAAACTTAGTTCTATATCTTTACAACCTGCTGCTCCACATGCCCGTAATTCCTGCCCAACCCAGACAACTACAGTACAACGAACTGATAATCTTAAACCTGAACCTGATCAAAATAAAAACAAAACTGCCAGAGGTAGGTCTGGAAATGAATCTCATATTGAAAATAATGAACCGTATGACCACCACGGAGCGTCCCTCTAAGGCCACTAAAATAGGCTTCAATCGTTGGAGGTCGTTGGTCCTTCAACATCAGATGCGGGTGTGATGGATACATCACTCGCACCAGGGAAATCTTCCAGTCGATCTTCACGGAAAAGTCGTCCACGGTCCTAACATAAAGACAAATCCCCTGTACGGCTTTCCGGTCCAAGCATAAAGAGAAATCTCCTATATGTCTCCCTTCATGCTGTCTATCAATGACAAAATTATACAGTGGAACTGTCGAGGTCTTAAGGTGAATTTTCATGAAATAATACAGCTAGTCAAGTCATAAAATCCTATTGCACTTTGTTTTCAACTCACCTGAGGACATCTGACCAAGATAAAATAACTCTAAAAAATGTTTCACTTTATAGCACCTATTGTATTGAAAAAAAAGCGAGCTGCAGGCGGCTCCTCGACCTTCATAAATAACAATATTATTCATAGCCCTGTTCGTGTTTCAATGTCTGAAACAGTGACAGTATGTTCAATGTATATACCTCCAAACACTTCTTTTGTCAGCTTTTCAGTTACATAATCTAAAAGAACAATTACCTAAACCGTTTATAATACTGGGAGATTTTAATTCTCATAACCCCCTTTGGGGCAGTAATAACATAACCAATAAGGGCAAGATAGTAGAAGACTTCTTATCCACTGTGCAACTGTGTTATTTCAATAATGGTTCTAATACCTATTTAAATCGGGATAACGGCACTTATCCTGCTATCGATCTCACTATCACTGATCTATCACGTCTCCCTGATTTTTTTTGGAAAGTGCATGGTGATCTTTGTGGTATTGACCATTTCCCTATAATCCTAGAACATATCACTTCTAATTCTTTAGAACGTGTAGCTAGGTGGCAGATTGGATCGCATTTGAGATGTTCTGTGAGACTGATATCACTCCAGAGACTCAATGCAGCAGGTGGTCCTATATTAAAATTTGACGAGCTTGTTTTACGAGCTGCCGATAGAAGTATTCCTAAAGCCTCGACAAATCCAAAATCAAAAGTAAACCCTGGTACGCTTTACTGTCGCAAAGCCATTAAGGATCGGAAAAGGCCGAGCGAAATTTTAATATATGTCCTAATGATAATAACTTAAACCAGGTGCGTATTTTAGAGCTAAGGCTTGTTGATTAGCCAAGTCCAAAAGACGCGTAAGGTCTGGAACATGGTTCAGAAACTTAAGAGCAAAAATAATCAAGCAAAAGTTCAGCACTTAAATGATGGAGATGGTATATTATCTTCGTCACCCGATATAGGTTATAAACTAGCTAAAACAAGAAATCTTCTTTCAAAATTATACTTCAGAATTCCGACAGAATTAAAAGCCAAGAAGGAGACAATTAAATTGCCCTTTTCTATTAAGAATTTAAAAGATTATAATCGTCCTTTTAATATGGAGGTACTTGAACTGCATGAAAAAAGGCCCACTATACTGCTTGTGGTCCTGATAATGTATATTATAAGTTTCTGAATCATTTACCACCTGAGGCCTGGGGACTCTCTTGGACGTGCTTAATGATATTTAGATAACTGGTAATTTCCCACCGTCATGGAGGGAGGCGTATATTATCCCTGTTCCCAAACCGGGTAAGGATCATACTGGTCCAAATAATTACCGTCCCATAGCTCTTACCAGCTGTGTTTGTAAGACTATGGAACAGATAATATTTGATAGGCTTGTTTGATTTTTACAAACAAACAATTTAATATCTAATATACAGTGTGGTTTTCGTCAAGGTAGATCTACTATGGATCACCTTGTTCGATTTGAAACCTTCATCCGTAATGGTTTTATCAATAATAAACATGTGGTGTTGATATTTTTCGACCTTGAAAAGGCCTGCGACACCACATGGAAATATGGTATTTGAAAAGACATTGCTGATATGCGCCTGATTGGAAGAATACCGATATTTATATTTCAATTTTGATCTTATTGTCAGTTTAAGGTACGGGTGGGGGTCCACTCTATCTGAGTCTTGCGAACAGGAAATGGGTGTACCCTAGGGCAGCATTCTATTGCCTACTGTGTTCAGTATTAAAATAAATAGTTTGGCTAAAACATATGATACAGTTTGGTGGTACAACTTGTTGAACCCACAATAAATCGAGCCTTGTATGAGGATTTATGCATTTTAGGAATCCAGTAAAATTGTGGTATATATGACTTGTAGGTATATTTAGGCGCCTTTCTTAAAAAAAAGGTTTTGCGTTTATTAAATACTTCCTCCAGAGTACATGTAGTAGCAGAATACAAGAAGTTGATAATAATAATCCTTGCAAATAAAGATGACATTATTAGGAGCCTTGTCTGCTACAGTGATGACATTGATTTACTATGAAGGTCAGCGAGTGTTTCTTACACAGTGGAATCCTTCAGAACCTGTTTAGCTTTAGGTAGAGCATCAATGTTCTCTCGATATAATTATGGTCGTGTCTAGCCCCGACTGGGATGCTGACCGATCTGTTTTACTCAATTTATATCATTCTCTGGTGAGGTCTAAATTGGACTATGGGTCCATCATTTACGGTTTCGCAAGGAAGTCGTATATTAAAATGTTGGATCCTGTTCATCACTAAGGTTTAGGGTTCAGTCTTGGTGCTTTTAGAACCTCACCGGTAGAAAGTTTATACGTGGAGGCAAATGAGCCCTCTTTATATTTTCGACGTACTATACTGAGCCTTTAGTATGCTACAAAGCTTAAAACTCATCAAACAAACCCTGCCTACGACTGTGTTTTCAATCCATTCTATGAAGATAAATTTAATGAAAGTCCCAATAAGATCCCTTCATTCGATCTTCGTATACGGGTCCATGTTATCGAAGCTGACATGAAGCTAGAGGAAATAGCTCCGGTGTCTTTTCCGGAGTCACCTCCCTGGTTTCTTCCACATCCTAAGTTGATCTACGTAAACATAACAAATCAAATACAAGTCCTCTTATGATTCAGCAAAGTTTTGCTGAAATTAAGGCTAATTATATTGATTATAAGTTTATATATACTGACGGGTCAAAAGGATGGGAACAGGGTTGCGGCTGCGGCTGTCTTGCAGCGGTTGGCCTCTTTTCTACTTCTGCCTTCATCTTCTATCTTTTCTGCAGAGGCCAGTGCTATACTCCTGGCTTTATCATATGTTTCTATTGGGCGTGCCCGGAAGGCAATGATATGCAGTGACTCACCCTCCTGCTTTTTGGCAATACAGTATAATAAATTAAAAAATCCATTGATACTTGAAATTTTAGCCTTACATAGAAAACTAATTAAAATAGGTAAAGACATTTTTTTTGTGGATACCGAATCATATTGAAAACACAGTCGTGGACAGGGTCCACTTCAACCGTTAAAATCCCATATACTGATTTTAGATCGAACATTCTTAAATACATGTATATTCGTCTGCTTTTGCAGGGTGGATGAGACTTGCAGATGGGACATAATAAACTGCATGCTATTCATCCTGTCATTGGCTACAATTCATATACTTTTAAGAATGCCTCGTCGAGATCAAGTAGTTTTAACGAGGTGTCGTCTTGGGCATTCTCGTCTAACACACAATTGCATACTAGATGGGAGCATTGCTTCTCAGTGTGTTGCCCAGATGTGATGCCCAATATGACATCAAAGATGTGGTTGACTGTGTGGACTATGTCCATGTTCGAGATTCTACACGATCAACTATATAGGATTTGTTTGACAGTGTCGCTGGCGATGTTGTCATAAATTATTTGATGGCCATTGGGCTTTATTATAAGATTTAAATTTTAATGTTAATATATATAGATAAAAACACATGTTCAGTTTTCTAGATAAGCTATTTTTAAAAATGTAGTGGTTTTCGAGTTTTAACTGTATTGGTTTATTTTATCTGTTTTTAAACACCTGTCCACACCTTTTTCTGTTATGTTTGATTTCTTCTTTACCATATCGAAAACCTTAACGACCTCGTGTTTTCAACTTGTTCTCGCCACAATATGGCTGAGATATTGCCGATGTGGCGTTAAGCCAATAATTCATTCTTTCATTCATTCAGGGAAACGACACGGTTGAAAGCACATATGACTTTTATTTATTTGATTGGTGTTTTACGCCACACTCAAGAATATTTCACCTACACGACGGAGGTCAGCATTATGGTGGGAGAAAACCGGGCACAGCCTGGAGGAAACCCACGACCATCCGCAGGTTGCACATACGGCCGGAGAGAAAACATATGACATTTACCCTACATTTGTGTATAACAAAGCACACACAGCACAAAAGGAAGGAAGCTAGGCACCGCGTCGGTGACATTTTGCAGAAGATTAAGCTTCGGTAGCCATCAGATAAAATTAGAATACATGCATCATTAACCAAATCACCTGATCTCTAGTCTGTCATGAAATATACACAATCGCCTTAAAAACTCTAGCTTGCGCGACTCTTATGTAGCACTTAAAGCTGCTTTACGTGGCTTGGGTTTGGAGTTGCAGGTGTATGTCATCTGTCTGCGCCCAGGGATCACCCATGCTGGTTTCACCTCAATATAATAAAAGACTTACAGCACAGGGTGAAACAGAAGAACGAAGATCGAGTTACCAAGCCGTATGTTTAGGTCTGCAGAATAACATGTAACACTACTTTACTCATATATAAGCATCAGCGAACGCTCAAATATAATCCTAAGGGGGCGGGTAACGTGTTACAATTAAGCCATTTACATGAACAGATGGAATAAAACCCACACTTAGATGAAATCAGTCGTATATTACAGGTTACCTCTGACCATTTACCAACTATCACACTGTCGTCGCTGCCCTCAGTGCCGTAAGTGTTTTTTTTATGTCGCATAGTTTCAGCGATCTGTATTTACAGAGATGCGAATAACAGGTAAAACACTTTCCCACTGCCATGTAAGCATCAGCAATGCAGATATATTTATTTATTTATTTGATAGGTGTTTTGCGCCGTACTCAAAACTATTTCACTTATACGACGGCGGCTAGCATTATGGTGGGTGGAAACCGGGCTGGGAAACCCACTGCCATCCGCAGGTTGTTGAGAGACCTTTCCACATTAAGATATGGTTAAGCTAAGTCTTATACAGCAAATACTGAAAACTAAAAAAAAAGTAACTCGAGCACGAGTGAGGTGATTAAGCATGGTCCCGTGATAATTTAGCTAAGAGTCTTCTTCAATTTATATGAACCATCAAGTACATTTGACGACAAAGATATCAAGAGATGCGACGTCATGTTTTTTTAATCAATTAGTCACATTCTTGTTGTTTAAGTTTCACGTAATGGTTTCATGAATGTTTTCATATAACTGAAGACCGTTCCTCTGACCGGAAATGCGTCGGACGCTCATGTATCTAATATACGGTTACTTATACTATTAGACAATAGGCCTTCAATAAATGTCGGACTGCCGACAGCTTCCTTCATAAAAAGTGACTGCTCATGCAACTTTGCGATAAGGGCATTTTTACCGTACTTGTCTAAATTCAAGAAACGGATCTGCAAATGTAGCCTCAAGGCACAAGGCAGCCTTGACAGTGGTACTGAACGAAACATATTGCGCTCACTAAAACAATGCCCAGTGACAAAGAGCCACCAGCCTATCGGTCACAGCCTTATAATTCCTGGACCGTGCAAATAGGCTAATACTGCCGTGTCTTTAACACAAAATTTTTGGTAATTGGCTTTACAGTAAAGACAGAAATCGATACCCGCCTGGCTGAAATAAGCTCGGCATAGTTCAGCTAGGCCAATGCGCAAATGCCGCCTTCTTGAAATGTCTGCACGTTATTGTAACATAGGTTGAAGAGTTAACAGGTGTACAGCCCCTTGCATGCATGGGGAAAACGAGGTACCCGGCTAATCACCGACATGTTTCGTCGTCTCTAAGTCCATTATACAGTTTCCGGTGGGTGACACTGGAAAGCGCTCCTTTCGATGGACTCTGTGTCTGATCCAAGTTATTAAGTCCAAACGGGAGGTTACTCTGTTATCTGCAAGAATTGGCTATAATTTACAGGATAATTGGCTCTCATGCAGAACGTGTCCAGAATATAGTTAATCCACCTCAGTGCCAAGCTGTTCCTCTCTAATGAGTAATCAGAGGTAATTTGATTCCACGATTAACAGTTTAAAAGACAGCAATAATTATGTCAGCCTTCCTGTTCCAGTGCAGTGACATTCACAGAAAATTGCTCCCGTCAGCCAACCATCACCAGGGACATGTGTGGCGGATGAATAAGATGTTGAATTGCAAATCTTTATCTTTTTGCCATCGCTGCTAACTTAGAAGTAATGAGAAATGAAATTCGGTTAAGTTTGTCCAGTGAAGACAGTGGAAAGGTAAGGTTTAAATGTTTGACCTGGTCTCAAATCCGAAGTAGCCCCAGACTCGTCCGAATGCAAAACAGACGCTTTTACAACTTGACCATCTCCAACTGTATCACGCTAAAAGCGGTAATGCACATATTCCATATAGTGTTCTAGTATACCATCAAGATCTAAATATATTATATAGTAAGACATAATAGCAGCGTGACTTTTATTGTTTGTTACAGGGAAAAGAAACAGGCTACCGATCACTACACTCGGACAGGGGCTTCTTGGTACCAAAATGGTTATGTTTTTGGTACACTGGATATATAAATTTATCTTCATGAAGTGTGGAAAAACAGCCAGGGTTGGTGAAAGGAAATAAAACACTTGACACTGCACGCCTAAAACTAAACTCAAAACACAAGTTCAACCGTCATTGCGTCAACGACAGCAACATGCCTCGGTAACACATTTTCCTGAAGTTAAACACCTACAAACTTACCCAACTACTTGTTTTTAGATCTACGTGTAGTTCATTCTATATGCCATATCGAATACGATAACTGTTCATACTGTGACCCTTTGATCACGTCTACCATCACACCTAAAGCCCTCAAAGGGGCTAAAATAAAGCCCATTGAAATATCGTAGACACTGTTTTGTTACATTCTCCAAGTCCGATGATGGTTAATAAGATCAGCAAATAAATATTGGAGTGAACTGGTCGCGTTAAAAGCTTAAATTTGAATATTTCGTTTAACATGATTTTCGGAATCATCGCTTCTCGCATCCTGCAAAGTTATAACCTAGATTTAGGTCGCATTTTTCAGCCAATTGTTTCGATAAATGAGCAGTTATGAATGCTGATATTTTCCCAGTTAAAGCTCGTTATCCTGTGGTATGCTTTCTGCTCGCAGAAATCACAAGTTTCCTAAATGTTTACAAGAACCATATTTAGAGAAATGTGTTTCACGTACATCGATAAACAGTACGCACCTAATTTACATACTTGTAAAAACAACCATATGTTGTCTTCTATATCAACCACCTAAAACCGTTCAAAATAAATTATGGAACAAACAAAATATATTTTCAGGCTGGGAACAAATGAAAACTACACCACGCGTTTAATATATTGGATGTGATGGGGCACTAATTGTATATCCTCTATTTATATCCTTGAAGTTTACTATTATATAACACAACTGCTAAACAACTGACAAAAACAATATCCACATGACAGGTCACATGAACGGACACTAGGTATACATGTATGGGCGAAATGAGGCCACCTGAATACAAGTTACAGTGACGATGTAAAACGCCCAGAAACAAATAAGACATCACGGAGGACACGAGGGTTGACAACACAGAATGCATGCATTGTCACAACACCATTAGGTTAGTGTACAGGACAAAAGAATTTTCCACACATTGGCAGTTGTAGTTTCTGATTATTTGTACATAGTATTTGGATCAGAGTGGCTGCAATAACGGGATAAGTCCTGTTGATAAACAGTATTAACCTTCAGTCTGGTTACATTGGTGATAAAACTCTGATCTCTGGAGTTATCTTCTGTGTTTTCTACTCGTTTCTATAAAGATTCTCGATCTACTCAAAGTTTTTGTTTTGAACTACAATGATGTACAAGCGAAAACAGCAGAAAGAATGACTATGGGTTAAGCCCACTTCAGCAATATTTCAACCATACAGTTGCGAGAGCCAGTTTAAAAAAGCACCAGAGTATTCAGCGGACGGTACATACCATAGATCGACAACGCTCAGGGCAACCACGTGTGACAACATCCAGGGTAGAACGCCAAATTGTGAGGGCTCATCTAACACTGTACGCTGGCAACTTTGCGCTGTTGGTTTAAGTGTCCGTCGCCTTACGTAAGCGTGATTCTGACCCTAAGACACCAAAATGCACGTGTATTATGATCGCTTAGGTACAGACAATGGTTACTTCTCTTCTCTGATGAAAAGGCGTTGTGTGGTATGCATTGCAAACGGGGTCAAACATGGTACTGACTTTGTCTTTTGATACTTTGTGTGTTCCATTTCCTCTACATTCAAATTGTATACTTTCCATTGACATTTGTCATCGCAGACTAATCTGAGTGTGAATGTAATACACAGCCAACACGAAATAAAACTTGGTTTAGCGTCAATTTCACGTTTTTCCCCTTTTGTATTTTTTAATGCGTTTCAGTATATTTTCAAGGTATTCGTTTCAGATGCATGTGTGTTCTACCAGTTTTTCCATAAATGATGTAATTTCGAATGCTTTGCTTTAATGTCAGTACAGTTCCTTGAACATTTTTAAGTCCACTCTCTTTTTTATTGCTGAGTCGTTAATAACCCGGCATGCTTCAGTGCCGTCATTTTAATAATGGAGGCTCTTTCAGCAAAAAGTCTCAAATTATGTATGTGTTTCTTAGCAGGGAAATAGCTTTCTTTGCCTGGTCGACCAAATTTACCTTCGTCGTACTAAGTAATCCCCTGGTTGAAAAACGTCATATCTAGATACATGCGTATGTAAACGAACTAATAATTAATAGCCAAGGTGGAATCCTCATCGTAAAATACCTTTTAAATCTGAGCGTCGAAACAGACATTCGTGTACCAGCCGTCAACCAACAAGGACGTACCAGGTCCACAATCGCAAGGCTAATTCCCAAAACCACTACCAAAAAAATAAAAAAAACAGTATACAAAATCAGAAATTAGGACGGAATCCTTCAAAAGAGAAGCTTTCAATGATGTTTTCAGTTTTCATTGATGTTAAAAAGACGCAAGGTAGGTTCTAGAATGAGTGATGTCAATATTCAAATTGTGTAATGTGCATATAAGTTGTCGATAATACAATATCTTTAGTTGCGCACACACTGCAACTGTTCATATATTGCTACGTGGCCATCTGATTCATCTAATTCAATCAAAGGTATTTAAACTCCAATGATTGTAGTGCGTTTTTAGAATACTCTACTGTTCTGGATCTCATATACATTTGCTGGAAATATCTGTTACCAGCATATAAAGGCGTGTAGGAATAGTTTCATCCGTTATATAAATATTCCTCAGCTCTTTAAAACATCATCCTAAACTGCATAAGCAAAAATGAGATGAAAGACAATTGCCTTGACAAACACTTGTCCAGCAAGAATATTCGTGTTCAATTTCATATTTTACTCTCGATTTTACTAACTGATACACAATATGTTATTGGTGATATGTTGTTCAATATTTTGCATCAGAAATTCAAAATAATCATTTTTTTCAACAGAGTATACCTGGCGACAAATGCGAATGCCTTCGTTAACCCATAGCTTTGGCAGTAGACCACCGAACTACTCTGTTTTTAATTATTCTTGTTATTTTCCTCGGCTACTTTGCGGTAATATTCCTCTACCTTGCCTATGAATGTAGTTCCTTATTATAACGAAAAAGTTCATTTTAAAACTTTGTGGACAACTAAATTTATTTGTACCTTACATATACAGGTGAAAATGGTTTCTGCGAGGTGATTACAGAAAAATCCCCACAGTATGCATAATTTGTGACCTAATCAGGTGGATATACACACACAGAGCTGTCACCATATATGTCTGGCACACACATGACCCTGGCTTAACTATGCACGGGATTATTAGGCCTCCTTTTTCTTTGGATAGTGATTCTGCAAATAAAGAACGCAAACACCTAACGATGCAATTTATCTCAATTTGTCTGCTTTCCCTAAGTAAAAACACCATTCTTCCAACAGAATTGTCGATAAATGATCTTAGACTCAGTCTCTTGTACATCACTGGACCCATCAAGCTATTGATCGGACCGATGCAAACAAGATAAGTGATCAGAGTAAATAATGCCTACCACGTAACTCAGGCACATAAAAACCTGGGTGAAAGGAGTAGACCGATAATTTCAGCGGCTTTCGCTCTTTGCAGATTTTAATGACGTCCGAAATCTCAACGGAAAACCGGTACATGCTGTGATAAACGGTGATTTACTTCGAAAAATACATGGTCATATCTCCGGGCGAACAAATGGACTTATTTGATTTATTTATTTGATTGATGTTTTACACCACACTCAAAAATATTTCACTTATACGACGAGGACCAGCATTATGGCACAGCCCGGGGGAAAGTCACGACCATCCGCAGGTCGGAGACAGACCTTCCAACGTATGACCGCTGAGGAAACCAGCATGAGCTGGACTTAAACTCACAGCGACCGCATTGGTGAGAGTCATCTGGGTCATTGCGCCGCACTGTCGTGCTTACTCCCCTCGGCCACCAAAAAGAAATGGAATGTAATAACGAGAATTAAACACATACCATTAATCAATATGGATGTGAAGAGTCTGGTTAACCACTTGTAATCAAGTCATTGCTGTAGGCATAAGGATTAAATTTTAGATGAATGATAAAAGGCGACGATACAATTGCACCGGTTTTCGCAAAGCCATGGATGTGATATAGCATGGCGAATGAATGAATGATTATGGTTTAACGCCACATTGGCAATGTTTCCGCCATATCGTGGCGATATAGCAAGATGAACACTTCTGCTAAATACAATGTTTGTAAATGTACCCCCCCCCCCGCCCCCCACCCCCGTGCGGTCTCCGGGGTGAAAAGAATAGGACCTCAACATTCTAGGTAAGCTTGTCGTAGAAGGCGACTACCCTAGAGCTTTCCTTACGCCCAACACGCCACTTTGTGCCCTTACTTGGAGAGACAGAAGGTCTGATGGGCCCGGTCCGATCAGTCGGCTTGGTCACGTCTTGCCTCTGACTGGTCCCAATTTTCTCAATAACACTCTTTAGAGAACAAATGTTATTTTTGAAATTTCACTTGCGGGACTCATGAGTCAATCGATTAGTACGTGTTTGATGTGTGAACTTATTCACTGGGTGGGAGACGGAGGATCTGATGCGGATGTAATGGAAACATCACCCGCACCACGGAGATCTTCCAGCCGATCTCCACGAAAGTGTCGTTCTCGGGCCAAACATAACGACAAATATCCTATATATGTCAATTTTATTTATACAATGGAATTGTCGAGGTCTTAAGACAGATTTTATCGAAATAACACAGCTAGTTAATAATATTAAATCCTATTGCCCTTTGTCTTCAGGAAACTCATTTGAAGACATCTGGCAAACATAAAATAACTCTTAAAAATTATTAATAGTTCATCTCTACAAAATCTGTGCTGTCCATGGACGTTCAACTAAATCAGATGGATACGCTGTGAACGATCAGGTGTCTCCTATTTGGACGGTGTTTGTTTGTTTGTTATGAGCTGCAGCGGAAATAGCCCTTATGCTATAACCTATTGCTGTTATGTAACTACGAAGTTAAAATATTGTTTTCTGTTTATTTCTCAGATCATGGTTGTACATGCCATATACAAATATAGTATAATTTCTAAAATGCAGTTCATTTTTTTGTGTGGGGGAGGGGGGAGGGGTCTTTGATGTTTACCGACCCGCTTGAAGCTACTCTTTCACATGACATCAACCTCACCTTTACAAATTCCGTTTGAAGTCAGTAACTTGTAATATGACATGTAAATTTCAGCATGAGGCACACACATTTCATTTATTTATTGAAAATTTTTTAATTTCTTCATCCTTTTTTCTGTTTCTGGGTTTATCTTTTTTATCTATACGTTAAGAAACATTACCTACATGAGTACTATATGCGCCTGTAAGCTGCTCTCAAATAACTGATATTAGTGGAAACTCTTCATTTTCGCCTGTCGTCAGTCTTGGCACTTTCATGTGAAAACCATATCCCACCACCAAATACCTCACCCTCTCATCAACCAAGTCAGTATAATCTTGAGATGTTAGATAGCATGTGTTTTAATCCAATTGATTTAATTGCCACTGAACATATATTAGTATCAACTGAAGAGAACGACTATGAGATAGCGCAATGGAATAAAGCCAATTCACATATATTGATTTACTTTTCTCAACTGTCTTTTAATTCTGAACCTCGGCTACAAAATTTTGACACTACAACCAATCTATTATTTCTTCATTTGATTGCCAGAAGCTTGAGCAAGCATTTCATAGAAATAACTGCCTTTATTCATAGTCTCTCTTATCACTTTTTTGTCCTTGGATTCCCGGAATGTTATCTTAACTCAACCACTGAAGAACTGTTTGAAATTCCAGGTTAAAATATATTCTCTTTGCAACGTTCCCGTCGTAAGGGTGGAGGCATAGCTTTCTATATTACAGTCCGTATATCGTATAGGTGTTGTATATAGATCACCTAGTAAAAATGTCAATGGTTTCAATAATCATATATTACATATTACAGAAAAATGCCGAAAAGAATCAAACAAACCGTTAGAATTGGGGACTTTAATATTGACCTTTTCAAAACTGAATATCACGCCCCATCAAAAGACTTTCTTGAAATGATGACATCAACTTACTTTCTCCCCCAAATTACTAAGCCAACTAGAGTACAATCTCGATCAGCAACATTAATTGATAATATATTCACAAATTGTCTTGGTAAGTATCTTCTCTCTGGAATCCTATTACCAGACATAACAGATCATTTTCCGATTTTTCATATGATTAAATCAGGATACTCTAGGAATAATACAGAGCAAAAATTGCAGTACCGGAAGTACAGTGCATCAGAGAAGCAAAATTTTATCGATGAAGTAGAAAGTACAAACTGGAACTCTGTTCTAAACTCAGCTGATGTCATTCATGCTATGGACACTTTTGGTCGAATGTTCTCAATCTATAATCGCTGTTTTCCCCATTACTCAACTCAAATTTCATAAGATCATAAAACCGTGGGTAACAGGCGGCCTTCTGACATCTATCTTTGAAAAAAAAAACAGATTATATCGCCAAACGTAAATATAGAGATGAAGAATCTGAAAAAGTTACAGATCCTTCAGGAACAAGTTAAACAATAGTATTCGCTTAGCAAGAAATCATTATTGTGATGACAAATTTAATAAGGTAAACAATGATATTAAAAGGTCCCTGGAAACTTTTAAATTAATTAATGAATCTCAGGAAGTCTGGAGAACTACCGTTGTCCTTCAATGTAAACGGTGCTGATATAACTGACACTGCTACGATAGCGAACAGCTTTAATAAATACTTTAATTCTGTAACCAGTTGTTTGGACGCAGAAATTCCTGCCGTAAATGAACAGTTTACATATTACGTGAGCAAACCATTTGCCAGTAATTATTCTTTTCCACATGTCACACCAAGCGATGTTACTTCTGTTATTTCGGACATTCAGGCTCTGCGGGTATTGATGGAATTCGAATGTCAGTCGTTAAACTTGTCTCCGGTCACATATTATCAACTAATCTTACGTATCAGGCAAAGTTCCTGACTGCATGAAAATTCCTAAAGTGTCGCCTGTATACATAGCTGAAGATAATCTATTCGAAAATTACCGACCTATATCCGTACTTCCCTGTCTCAAAATACTTCAGAAAATAACTTCAAATGCAGTATTTAGCCATGCAGAAACTAATGGTATAATTGATAAAAACCAATATGGCTTCAGAGCAAACCACTCCACATCTCTGGCTGCTTGTTCATTGTATGATAAATTAGTGACTGCCAAGGAGAACAGACTGTACAGTATAGTCACATTTCTCGACCTTTCAAAGGCATTTGATATAATAAATCATGCCATACTTTTGCGTAAACTTGAATACTATGGTTTTAAAGGTATAAGTAACTCTTGGTTTATAAGTTACATGTATTTATATTTGTATCACTTTCTGACACTTCATCATCAACTGAATCTGTACAGTGTGGAGTTCCACAAGGTTCTGTTTTGGGACCTTTTTTCTTTCCTACATATCTCGTGTATCTAACCTTCATTTTACTTTATTTGCAGATGATACCAGCACAATTTACTCCTCTCATAATATAACCGACCTCTACAATACTATGTTTATTGAACTTGACAAACTTGATACTTGATACGTCTATCCCTGAAGACTACGAAAAAAAAAATGTTCTCATAACCCCTCTCACTAAACAGAAAGTAAACTCACCACCCTCTCTTAAAATATGTGACAATAAAATAAAAAGATTATAAAATTTCAAATTTCTTGCAATGGTCAATTCCAAACTTCATTAGACTTCCCATATCGACTATATTAGTGCAAAGGTGTCTAGAAATCTCGGGTTGATAAGCCACATAAAGCATTCTGTTAACAAGAAAACATTATTTATTCTGAATTTTCCTCATATATCCTTACCTTTCATACGGAACCAAACTACGGAGCAATACACATCGAACTATCTCACATCCTTGCAGAAACGCGTCACTGGAACTGTAACTCATTCAAAAGGAAATGATCACGTGCTTCCTCTGTTCCGTCAACTATCCAACTTACCACTACTAGATGAACATTCTATTTGTATCACTCTTAACACACAAGTTTTTTTTGTAATCCCGAACTTATTCTGCTGCCTATCACTATGTGACTAGAGCAACTCGATTGGATTATAATAGACCTATGTACAGGACGAACTTAACGTACTTCTTAAGAACAATTTGCCCTCGATAATGGAATCAATTAGCCATCACGTATTATAAATTTTTAAATAGATAGGCGGCTCTTATATCTTCATAAATAACAATATTATCCACAGCCCTGTTGCTCTGCATAAAGAGCGTCAGGCTGTGGACATTCGTGCTTCATTGTCTGAAAGAATCACATAATGTTCGGTGTATGTTGCTCCGAACACTTCTTTGTCAGCTTTCCCCTTACATAATTTAAAAGAACATTCCTCTTTATTGTAGACAGCTTTTATACAGACCAGCATGTCATATTAACGTGAAAGACTTAATCCTCCGCTACTTTTGAATCACAAACTGTTCGATTAAGATGTGTAACGCTCGTCATTTTCGAACTGTATCTAATACCGCTTAATCTGGGGCTAGGGGCCGTAAAGGCAGCCATGCTCATTACATCTGCATGATGCCTTTTTGAATAGTTGCAATCAAAGCGCGACTGAGATACCTTGTTTAGTTGTTATTTGACCTGGAACTTATTCGTGGACTACGAATTTGAACTTTGTTATGGAATTCATGCCTGGAATATTCATTGTCTGCGAGGCATCATTGAAAACTGATGACTGCTTCTCGCTTGTGTGTTACCGCTTTATTTCTTATTTGTATAATTTCTTACATACTTTTGTCTTTAGGAGCTAGTGTTATACGTTGTGCAATGATCGACTTGGAGGACTACGAATCCTTGTGGTAGTGACCATTTTCCTATTATCCTAGAACATATCACATCTGATTCTTCAGAACGTGTAGCTAGGTGGAAATTCGATAAAGCAGATTGGATCGCATTCGAGACGTTCTGCGAGGCTGATATCACTCCAGATACTCTCAATGCAGCAGATGATCCTATAGTACAATTTAATAAACTTGTTTTACGACCTGCTAATAGAACTATACGTAAGATCTCGACAAATCATAAATCCAAAAGACAATCCTGGTATGATAAGGTCAATCGCAAAGCCATTAAGGAACGTAAAAAGGCGAAGTGAAGTTTTAATATATGTCCTACTGATAATAACTTATTAGGCCGAAGGCTCGTCGATTACTCCAAGAGACGATCTTGTTTGTCGAAAACTGTTTAGGCATTACGTCAAAAACGTCTAAGGTAAAAAAAAAAGATCTGGAACACGGTTCAGAAACTTAAGGGCAAAAATAATATATATATTTTTATTAAAATAAAAATAATAAAGCGATAAAGTCCAACAATTGAACGGTGGAGATAATATATTAACTTCCTCATCTGATGGAGGTAATAAATTGGCTGAAACAATTACTAAGAAATCTTCTTCTAACAATTATTATTTTTAATGGGATTGGGTTCAGGTTTATGTGTTTGTTCGATATTTTACTGGTTTAACTTGTTGCATTGATAAAGTCTGGATTGAGCAAGAAAGTTGCACAGAAATAGGACTAGGTTTGCCGTTTCCAATGGGCAAAGTCAAAGAGGTTTGAGTAGCAACAAATGTTACTCGTTTGACCCCATTGGCAAGCAATGTTTGTAGAGAAGTACTAGAGAGCGAGACCAATTTCCGGGCGCCCTGATAAGATATATTGTTTCAAATTTTTCAGTTGAACATTTGTCAGGCCACGCAGAGGCAAGACGTGACAAAGCCGATTGAGAGGACCGTGCTGATCCGACCACCTGTCTCTCTCCATGTAAGGGCTAAAGTGGAGTTTTGGGCGCAAGGGTCTTCCAAGGCCAACACGCCCTCAGCCACCAGTATCCCGCCATCGGAGATTACGGGTCGCAACCAACGTCAAACAGGTCGCTCCCCGGATGCCTCTCGTAGAACCTAGAAGTTATTCACCGAGTCCAAGCGGGAGAGTTCTAGGTTAGTCACCTTCTACAACAAGCTTGCATAGAGGGCTGAGGCCCTATTCTTTTCACCTGGGAGATAACACCGGGGTCTAATTCTTTAGAACGTGTAAAAAGGTGGAAATTCGGTACAGGTTGGACCACATTGTTGTAGACTGATGTTACGCCAGAGACTCTCGATGCAGCAGACGATCCAATATTAAAATTTAATGAGCTTGTTTTACGAGCTGCCGATAGCACTATCCTTAAGATCGCGATAAATTGATGAAAGAATGATTATGGCATAACGCCACATCGCCAATATATCAGCCATATTGTCGTGAAAACAAGCTAGACACACGAGGCGGTGCAGGTTTTCGATATAGTGGTGAAAACATCAAACACGAAACAAAACTTTTCGGACAGGTTTCAAATCAGATAAGAAAAAACAAAACAGATAAAGCTCGATAATCATTACATTTTAAAAAATAATTTATCTAGAAAAACTGTATATGTATCTTTTATCTGTATATGTTATTAATAATTAAAATTTATATCTTATTATAAAGGCCAATGGCCCCTAAATAATGGATGACAACATCGCCAGCGATGCTGTCAAACAAATCAGCTATGGAGCCGACTGTGTAAAATGTTTGCCGAACACAGTCAACCAGGATATGTTTGATACTATATTGGGCATCACATCCAACACACTCGGGAGCATTGCTCCCATCCAAGATGAAATTGTTTGTTAAACAAGAATGCCCTACACGACACCTCGTTAAAAACTACCTGATCTGTACGAGACATTCCACAACTATAGGAATTGTAACCAATGACAGGACGAACAGCATGCAGTTTATTCTGGAACTGCAAGTTCCATTAACCCTGCCAAAGGCGACGAATATATTTAAGGATGTTCGATCTAAAATCAGTATATGGAATTTTAACTTTTGATATTGATTTATTTAGGGCAGCCTTTGCCTCCCTGTGCACGACTGTGTTTCCATGGATATCAATATGGCTCGGTATTCAACAGAATATAATATCTTTACCTCTTTTAATTAACTTTATATGTAAGGCTACGGATTTTTAAATTTATTATTCTGTATTGCCAAAAGGCAGGGGAGCGAGTCACTGCACACCATTGCCTTCTGGGCACGCCCAGAAAAAAAACATATAAGGCAGAGAAGATTGAAGAAGAAGATCGAAGACGAAGAGATGAGACTCCCTGATCTCGGACAGCCGCAGCCCTGTCCTCATTCTTTGACCCGTCAGTGTATATAAATTCATAATCCATATAATTAGCCATAATTTTAGCAAAACTTTGCTGAATTACAAGAGGATTTGTATCTGATTTTTTATGCTTACAAATATTAATTTCGGTTGTAGAAGTAGACATGGAGGAGACTTCGGAAAAGACATCGGACCTATTTCCTCTAGCTGGGTGTTAGCCCCGAAAGCATGGACGAAGACCAAACGGAGGGATCCCGTTAGGACATTTATTAAATTTATCTACATATGATGGATAATAAACACAGTCGTAGGCAGGGTTTGTTGGATGAGCTTTAAGCTTTGTAGCATATTGAAGGCTCAGTTTTATAAGTCGGTTATATAAAGAAGGCTCATTAGCCTCCACGTATAAACATTCTACTGGGGAGGTTCTAAAAGCGCCAAGGCTGAGCCTTAAACCTTGGTGATGGACTGGATCCAAAAGATATAATTTCCTCGCGGAACCGTAAATGATTGATCCATAGTCCAATTTAGACATCACCAGAGAAGGATATACATTAAATACAACAGGTTGATCAGCACCCCAATTGGTGCTAGACACGACCTTAATTATATCGAGCCCTCTTGTACATTTAGCTTTTTTATATTGGTACTAGACACGACACAAACCCTCTTGTACATTTAGCTTTTTTATATTGGTACTAGACGCGACCTTAATCGTATCGAGAGCCTCTGTACATTTAGCTTTAAGCATTTTAATATGAGGTATAAAAGATAATTTCTGATTAAATATAATTCCTAAAAGTTTTTTTCCTCCACGATTTGTACAGGTTCCCCACAAAATTGAAGCTCGGGATCTAGATGAAGTTTCCGTTTATTATGAGAATGCATACCGACTGTTTTAGATGTAGAAAATCTAAAACCATTGGCAACTGCCTATTTCACCATCATATTGAGATTAAACTGCAACTGACGTTCGATGTTATTCGTATTTTTATCGCGGTAGCATATAAGGAAATCATCAACATACAAAGAACCCTCTGTACCAGATGTAAGACTTTTAGCCAGATTATTTTGATGTTAAATGGAGTAGGGGATAGTATACTGCCCAGGGGTACACCCATCTCCTGCGCGTGAGAGTCAGAGAGAGTGGACCTCCACCCGTACCTTAAAATTACCATCAGATAAAAACTTTAGATAAATATAGGTAAACAACCTTTAAGGCCTATATCAGCGAGGTCTTTTAAAATACCACCTTTCCATGTGATGTCGTGGGCCTTTTCAAAATCAAAACATATCGGCACCACATGTTCATTATTAACAAATCCATCACGAATAAAGGTTTCAAACCGCACAAGGTGATCTAAGTAGATCTTCCTTGACAAAAACCACATTGAATATTAGATAAAAGCTTGTTGGTTTCAAGAAATCTCCATTTCTTAAATGCTGACCTTTGGCTTTATTGCTTTTGCCCTTAAGTTTCTGAACCATGTTCCAGATCTTGCGCATGCCTGAAATAAAATTTCGCCAAGACCGTCTCTTGGACTTGAGTAATCGACGCGATTTAGCTCTAAATACACGAACCGGGTTTAAATTATTATTATTAGGACAATGGTTAAATCTGTGCCCTCCCTTTTTCAAGTCCTTTATGGCAATGCGACAGTCATTGTCGTACCAGGGTTTACTTTTGGATTTGGGATTTGTCAAGGTCTTTGGTATGTTTCTATCAGCTGCTGTTAACATAAGTTCATTAAATATGAACAAAGGGGCAACGCAGATTCTCTGGAGTGATATCAGCCTGACAGAACATCTTAATACCCACCCAATCTGTTTTATCGAACTTCCACCTTGCTACACGTTCTAAAGAATTAGAAGTGATATGCACCAGGACAATAGGAAAATGGTCACTACCAATCAGATCGTCATGCACCTTCCAAGAAAAATCCAGGAGAAGTGATGGATCCGTAAAAGTGAGATCGATAGCAGAATATGAACCATTCCCTGGGTGTAAATAGGTATTAGAACCATCATTGAAATAACACAGTTCATCTTTCTATAAAAAAAATCTTCCAACGTTTTGCCTTTATTAATTATATTATTACTGCCCCATAAGGGGTTATGGGCATTAAAATCACCTAATATTAAAAAAATGGGATGGCAGTTGTTTTTTCTTCAAGTTATGTAATTCATAGACTGACAAAGTAAATGTTTCTGACAAAGAAACGGACGGTCACAGTGTGAAGCTCATTAACGAGATCAACAGGGCTGTGAATTATATTATTGCTTTTAAAAACAGAGGAGCTGCCACAAGCTCGCGGAAAGCTTGAACTAGCTGTGTTATTTCAATAAAATTTGCCTAAAGACCTCGACAATTCCCCTGTATAATTTTGTCTAAGGAAGACATTATGGAGTGAGGCGTATAGGGGATTTATCTTTATGTTTGAATCTTGGCCACCCTTCCTTGGAAATCGGCTGGGCCCTGGTGCGGGCGATGTATCCAACGTCCTCCAACTATCCAAACCTATTCAAAGTTAGTACAGGGTCCCTAGTGGCCTTAGATGGACCCTCTGTGGGGCCACTAGGCTTATTATTATCTTTACGAGACCACATGGAAATATTAAATTTTAAAAGGCCTTCTGATTTGTGTCTTAAAGATAGATTACCGATATTAATATCAGAATATTTACCTGATCGTGAGTTGGGGATGGGGCCCACTCTTTCTGAGACATATATTGTTTAGCATTAAAATAAAAAGCTTAGCCAAAACATAAACTGTCACAGTGGATCCCTAATATGTTGACGATTTCCTTATATGCTACTGGGCTAGTAATACCGAACGTCAGGTGCAGAAAGGGGCAACTGAAAATGGTTTTTGATTTTCAACATCTAAAACTGTTCGTATGCATTTTTGTAATAAATGGAAACTTCATTTAGACCCCGAGCTTATATTTTGTGGTGAACCTGTAAAGATTGTTGGACAAACTAAATTTTTAGGACTAATATTTGATAGTAAGGTGTCCTTTATACCTGATATAAAAATGCTTAAAGCTAAATGTACAAATGTAAGCGTCATGTCCGACATTCGTAATCCGTAAAGGGCGTTCCAGGCCGATAATGTCCATTTCCAAAAGAACCTTTAATACTAGTTCCCAAAGTCAAAGGTATGTAAGAAATAGGAAATAAAGCAGGTAACACACAAGAGAGAAGCGATCATCAGTTTTCAATGATGCAGTGGATATTCCAGGCATGAATTCCACATCAAAGTTCAAATTCGTAGTCCATGAATGAGTTCCAGGCCAAATAACAATTAGACAAGGTATCTCAGTCTCCCTTTGATAGCAAGTGTTCATGAAGACATCATGCAGATGTAATAAGCATGGCTGCCTTTCTGGCCCCTAGCCGGAGGTTAAACGGTATTAGATCCAGTTCGAAAATGACGAGCGTTATAGACCTTAACCGAACAGATTGTGATTTATAAGTAATGGACAATTACGTAAGGATTTCATGGTACAAGAGGCGTTATGTATGATGTTACACATGACATTCTGGTCTGTATAAAATCTGTCTACAAGACAGACGTTACACTCGGCAACCAGCGCCATCTATGTTGTGAAATACCATGTACACGATAGATATGTACGTAAGGATAACAGCGGCGTCTATGTGGTTGATCACAATGCAGATCGCCAGAGATTCTGAACGCTCTGTCCATACCTGCCAACGAGAGTGTTATACCCATTGTAAAATTTGAGAAACTTTGAATGAAGGCGTTTGATGGAGTATCCCTGACACACTAGTTTTTGATTTTTTTTTTGTTTGATTGGTGTTTACGCCGTACTCAAGAATATTTCACTTATACGACGGCGGCACTAGTTTTTGAACTGGCAACTTGTGACGCAGATTAAAGTCATCACAATTTACGCAATATCTGACAAATGCTACAAGGCGAGATATGTACACGCCATATGCAAGGACCCTTTGGTATATTGCTATCCGAATAAGGATATTTTACAATATGAAAATTGAAATTATCCCTTTTGTCGTAAAGGCGGCGTACAAAGGAGACCTTGTTCGTCTTTGTACAGATATAGATCCAAATAAGGTGTACCATCAAGACTATCTGTTGTCTCCTTTAAATCCAATGAAGGATGATAGATTTCCTTCAACGCTTCAGCAATATGGGGTTTTTTTAACGCCAGTAGATCATCAATATACCGCTTGGTGAATGAAAAGGATCGAGCTTTAAAGATATTGCTTTTAAGGGATTTATGCATATAGTCGTATTCATATGAAAACAAGTATAGGTCTGCCAAAAGAGGCGCACAATTGGTACCCATTGGAATACCTATGCACTGTTGGTAAATGGTATCCTCGAATTTCACACAGATGCTATTTATGAGAAATTCACGTACTCCAATATATAATGTAACATCCCATGAAAGCCTTATTATTAAAGATACGTCTTTGTACGGTATACGCATATGAGCATCAAGTTCTTCTGTAAGACGTTTGGAGTTGTTCAGAATCCACATGCAGTTGACACCTGACGTTTTTGTTATGGCACAACAATACTTATTCCAAAATGACTTTCCTTCCTGTCACGCTCTCGTAAGTAGGGTCGACAAGAGTTTGGTGGTACAACTTCTTGAACCCGCAATACATCGAGCCTTGTATGGGGGTTTATGCATTTTAGGAATCCAGTAAAGTTGTGGTATTTCTGTGTGACGGGTAGGTATATTTATGCGCCTTTCTTTAAGAAAGGTTTTGTGTTTATTAAATAGTTCCTCCAGAGTACATGTAGTAGCAGAATACGTAGACGTTGTTATAGATGTACACAGCTCTTGAGCAAGAATTTGATAATAATAATTCTTGGGAAAAAAAAGATGACATTATTGGGAGCCTTGTCTGCTACAGTGATGACAAATTTACTATGAAGGCCAGTGAGCGTTTCTTGCACAGTGGGATTCTTCAAAACCGGTTTAGCTTTAGGTACAGCATCAAAGTCTATAGAGTGCATAGGTAAACTAACCTTTTTCACAATCTCAAGCCAATCGTTAAGTACCGAAGAATCCACTTTCTCCCGTTTTGACCATTTTTTAACATATTCCTCAAGCGCTGAGATGATAATTTTTATGTTGAATCTAATGTTGACACTTCTCTTTCTCTATACTTAGGACCTCTCACAAGGAGATTCCTTAGATCATCATTCTTTATAATATTAAAGTTACCAGTCAAGATATGTTTACATTTGTCGTAGGTAAAAACTGAGAATTCACAATCACAGTTATAGCCACCAGAAGTATACGTCGCCAAATCGAACTCCTTGATGGCCTGGGAATAATTGAAAATTTTGGAAGCGATAAGCTTTGTATACTCATAGGATATGCAAGGGGGCTCTTGGATATTGAATAATTAGGCGCATTAAAAATGCGTAGTAAGTTAATTAAAGGCCTCTGTCTAAATAACTTGTCTTCAGAAGGAGTCAATCGTGTTAACTTTCAATTGTAATTACAGGGTGATACAATCGAAAATACGAAATGTCTTGACGCAGACGTTTAAGGTGAGGTGGAACATTAAAATTGTGTGTGCTATTGGATACGTCTTGAACGACCTGTTTTAGCAAATTCAATGGCAGTGCATATAATACTGTGCATAGAGCATGCATGCTATTGGTGTCATATGACAATCCTACTAAATAGCTAACTGTAACGTGTTTGTGAATCATGTTTCTGTTGAACTTCCTCCTACCTTGACTGCGAGGTCTACGTTTATGGTATTTGAATAAATTTGTTATGATGGAGTCGTGTGGTTGGCTAGATTTTACATTGCCGATTCCCATAACGTTATCATTCAACCAATACTGGAAGACTGAACCAATTTCTGGCATCTAGAAAAGCTCATGGATTTTACGTTCAAATTTGACATCTGTCTCATTTGGTAATGGATAAACCGATTCTATTATTTGAATGCTGAAATGGTCCCAGTCATG
Source organism: Liolophura sinensis (assembly GCF_032854445.1). Lineage (NCBI taxonomy): Eukaryota > Metazoa > Mollusca > Polyplacophora > Chitonida > Chitonidae > Liolophura > Liolophura sinensis. The sequence continues at coordinate 6,943,115 of NC_088302.1, read as the reverse complement.
GTCGAAGGCAGAGAAGTGTTTGCCTATTAGCAATTGTTTCCGGCGCACGGACTTACGGTGCCTGTTCACCCGTAGATGTAGTTTCTGGGTGGTCTTCCCAACATACTGCTGACCACACTTCTTGCAAGTTACCAAGTAAATACAGTTGGAGCCAATACAACGTAAGTTAACGTATGAATTAACAGAATAACATTTATCAGTCAGTGAAGAAATAAAATTGGCGGATGTATCAAATTATGGACATGTAAGACAATTGGTATGTCCACATTTGGAAATAGTTAAATGTTTGCTTTGGGAATTCAGTGTCAAACAAACGTTCAGTTAGATGGAACACGGTTTTGTGGGAATACCATGTTTTACTGTTTAATGTTCTAAAATATATCCGATATTTGGATGGAAATGGGTCTTAGTGAAAACGAATCATTTATTGACTTGCCCTGGGATCATGCACCACTATTCCCAGCGTTAGTCCTATACATTTTGTTTTAATTCAGATTCATTGGTATAATTGTGCAGAGGCCTCGCCTCGGGGTAAAAAACCACCAGCAGAATCGGGGCATGCTCTCAATATAATTAAGATCGAGTCTAGCACCGATGTATTTTATTAAACTTTTACCGTTCTCTGGTGAGGTCTGAATTGGACTATGGGTCCATAGTTTATGGTTCCGCAAGGAAGTCGTATACAAGGATGTTGGATCCTGTCCTTCACCAAGATTTAAGGCTGACCCAGCAATTGAACCATACAACTGTCTGCCGTTTGATCAAACGTTTCCAAGAAACAATCAGTTGCTGATCGTGAGAGATGTGGGCGACGAATGAGTGCAACTAACGAAGAAACATTCTCCATGGTTTTCCGGATGTTGTTAAAAGTCCTGTGAAATCAGTCAGGAGAATAAGCCAGGAGGTAACGATTAGCAAATCATCAGTGCATCGTATTCTCATGACTCAAATTTCATCCGTACAAAGTGCAACTTGTGCAAGCTCTACATGGTGATGACACAGATAAACGATTGACATTCTGTGAATGGTTGCGTGATCACATGGATTCTTCACTATTCTTCAGTGATGAAGCAATTTTCCATTTGAATGGCCAAGTAAACAGGCACAATATGCGCTATTGGTTAGAAGAAAACCAAATTAGAGGAGGGACACCATCAAAACAACCCTAGGATCATGGTGTTGGCTGGAATATGGGAGAAAGAAATCATTGGGCCTTACTTTTTCAATAATTGTAATGTTACTGGTAAAACTTAAAGCTTCTGCAGACCTTCTTCTTTGACTACCTTGAGGAAGGTCCCATAAGTCGACGACAAAACTTCCTGTTTTAGCGAGATGGAGGCCCAGCACACTTTTCAAATTGCGTAACTACTTGAACCAGATCTTTCCTTAAACAATGGATTGGACGGAGGGGTCCCTTGGAGTGGCCACCCCTATCACCAGATTGACTATTTGCTTTGGGGACATCTCAAATCTGTAGAGTACCAGAATCGTCCAAGCACTCTGAATGATTTGAAGGATGCAATAACAACTGAGTGCCGAAGGATCACCACTGAGACCCTCAGGAGAGTGAAAAGACAGTTTGATGCAGAGAATCGATGAAAAGAATTGATGCGTTTAATATTGCAGAGCAGTTTGAGCATTTATTATGATTATGATCAATAAAAGTGTTTTTTTTATGGAAACCCGGATGGGGCGCGACGTCTGGGATACCATGTACATTTTAAAATATCATTCAATATAGTTCTTAATTCATTAATACAAATAAATCATACATACATACGACTTTCTAAATTGTTATGAGTATATTGTGGGTTTCCAATTTTAACTAAGGTTCGGTTCTTTTAAAACATGTTCGTCTATTGTGGTTTGATGTTACGTGTTCTCCATTGTATCGAAAACTACTGGCCCCTGTTTTAAACCTGTTTTGTCCACGATATGGTTGCAAAATTGCCGATGCGGTGTTAAGTTGTCATTCATTCATTTATTCTAAATGTAAACAATAAATATTTTTCATAAGTCACGTAAGCAACTTCAACCCACGCAAAATGAGGGAAGACTCAAATACAATCCTTAAAATAGGGGGAGTGTAATTTGTTACTATTTAAGCATTTACATGTACAGGTAGAATAAAATCCAATCTAAGAATGAATGAATGATCATGGCATAACGCCACATCGGCAATATTTCAGCCATATTGTGCAAGGTGAAAACAGGAGACGGTTAAGGTTTTCGTATTAACAGTGAGAACATCAAAAATAAAACAAAATGTACAGACATGTTTAAAATCAGATAAGAAAAAACCAAAACAGTTAAAACTCGAAAACCAGCATATTTAAAAAATAGCATATCTGGAAAGCTATATGTACATAACTTTTTATATATAAATATTAAAGACTATTAAAATGTATATTTTATGATATAGGCCAATGGCCTTCAAATAATTTATGACAACATCACCAGCGATGCTGTCAAATAAATCATATAAAGAGTTGACCGTGTAGAACCTTTCCCTAACATGGGCAAAGTCTACACAGTCAACCAAGATATGTTTAATACCTTATTCTGCATCACATCCAACACACTCGAGAGCACTGCTCCCATCTAAGATGAAATAGTGTGTGAGATGAGAATGCCCAATACCACACCTCGTTAAAACTACTTGGTCTCTGCGAGACATTTGACAAGTATAGGCATTGTGGCCAATGGCAGGATGAATGGCATGCAGTTTATTGTGGATCTTGCTATCCAACAGAATATAATATCTTTACCTCTTTTAATTAATTTTCGGTGTTTGGTTATTATCTCAAGTATCAATGGATTTTTAAATTTATTATTCTGAATTGCCAAAAGGCAAGACAGCGAGTCGCTGCATATCACTGCCCTCTGGGCATAGCCCTGGCCTCTGCAGAAAAGATAGAAGATGAAGGTGGCAGACGAAAAATGTGACCCGCTGCTCCAAGACAGCCGCAGCCGCAACCCTGTCCCCATCCTTTGACCCGTCAGTATATATCAATTGATAATCCATATAATCAGCCTTGATTTCAGCAAAACTTTGCTGAATTATAAGAGGATCAAATATTCGTTTATGTTGTGGAAGAAGCCATGGAGGAGTCTCCGGAAAAGACCCCGGAGCTATATCCTCTAGCTTGATGTAAGCACCCACAATATGGTCCCGTATGCGAAGACCAAACGAAGGGACCCTGTTAAGACATTTAGTATATTTGCCTACATAAGTTGGATTGAAAACACAGTCGTAGGCAGGGTTTGTTGGATGAGCTTTAAGCTTTGTAGCATACTGAAGGCTCAGTTTTATACGTCGGTTGTATAAAGAAGGCTCATTTGCCTCCACGTATAAACTTTCTACTAATGAGGTTATAAAAGCACCAAGGCCTCAAACCTTGGTGATGAACAGGATCCAACATTTTAATATACGACTTCCTAGCGGAACCGGAAACGATGGATCCATAGTCCAATTTGGATCTCACCAGAGAACGATATGAATTAAGTAAAACTGATCGGTCAGCACCCCAATCGGGACTAGACACGACTTTAATTATATCGAGAGCCTTTGTACATTTAGCTTTAAGCATTTTAATATGAGGTATAAAAGATAGCTTACTATCAAATATTATACCTAAACATTTAGTTTCTCCAACAATTTTAATCTATTCACCACAAAAATTAAGCTCAGGGTCAAGATGAAGTGTCCGTTTATTACAAAAATGCATACCGACGGTTTTAGATGTTGAAAATCTAAAACCGTTTTCATTTGCCCATTTCTCGATTTTATTGAGACAAAGTTGCAACTGACGTTCTACATTATTCATATTCTTAGCTCGGTAGCATATATGGAAATCATCAACATATAAAGAACCCTCTGTGCCCGATGTTAATGTATTTGCTAGGCTATTTATTTTTATGCTAAAACAAGTTGGTGATAGAATGCTGCCCTGGGGTACACCCATTTCCTGCTCATAAGAGTCAGAAAGAGTGGACCCAACCCGTACCTTAAACTGACGATCAGATAAAATTTGTGATATAAATATAGGTAAGCAACCTTTAAGTCCCATATCCGCGAGGTCTTTTAAAATACCATATTTCCATGTGGTGTCGTAGGCCTTTTCAAGGTCAAAGAATATGGACACCACATGTTCGTTATTGATGAAGACATCGCGAATAAAGGTTTCAAATCGAACAAGGTGATCCATAGTGGATCTAGCTTGACGAAAACCGCATTGAATATTAGAAAGCAACTTATTGGTTTCAAGAAACCAAACAAATCTATCATTAATCATCCGTTCCATAGTCTCACAGACACAGCTGGTAAGAGCTATGGGACGGTAATTATTTGGATCAGTATGATCCTTTCCCGGTTTAGGGAAGGAGATAATACAGTATCGTGGGCCTTTTTAAATGCAGTTTTAAGTTCCTCGATATTAAAAGGACAATTATAATCTGCTAAATTTTTAGAAGAAAAGGGCAATTTAATTTTCTCCTTCTGGTTTTTAATATGTTGGAATTTTTTAGCATAGTTCTCAGAAGAAGATTTGTTGGAAATTGTCTTAGCTAATTTATTTGCTATATCGGATGGAGAGGTTAATATATTATTTCCATCTTTCAAATGCTGGACTTTGGCTTTATCATTTTTGCCCTTAAGTTTCTGAACCATGTTCCAGACCTTACGCATGGGTGTTTTCGACGTAATGCCCGAAACAAAGTTCCGCCAACAAGATCGTCTCTTGCACTTGATTAATCGACGAGCTTTAGCTCTAAAATTACATACCTGGTTTAAATTATTATCAGTACGACAATGGTTAAATCTACGTTCAGCCTTTTACGGTCCTTTATGGCTTTACCACAGTCATTGTCGTACCAGGGTTTACTTTTGGATTTGGGATTTGTCGAGGTCTTAGGTATAGTTCTATCGGCAGCTCGTAATACAAGCTCGTTAAATTTTAACATAAGATCATCTGCTGCTTTGAGAGTCTCTGGATAGATATTAGGCTTACAGAACATCTGAAATGCGATCCAATAGGCTTATCGAATTTCCACCTAACTACACCTTCTAAAGAAATAGAAGTGTTATGTTCTAGGATTATAGGAAAATGGTCATAATGAACATAATGTGATTGTTTCGGACAATGAAACACGAATAGCCACAGCCTGAAGCTCTGTATCCAGAGCAACAGCGCTGTGAATAATATTGAATACTTATAATAACTGATTGAACTAACTGTGTTATTTCAATAAAATTTACTTTAAGGCCTCGACAGTTCCATTGTATAATTTTGTCTAAATAAGACATTATGGAGGGAGACGTATAGGAGATTTCTCTTTATGTTTGGACCAAGGACGACGCTTCCTTGGAGATCGGCTCGAAGATCTCCCTGGTGCGGGTGATGTATCCATCACATCCGCATGCGATGTTGTAGAACCAACGTCCTTCAACGATGCAAACCTATTAAAAATTTGGACAGGGTCCCTAGTGGCCTTAGAGGAACGCTCTGTGGGACCACTAGGTTTACTATTATCATTATTATATTTATTTCCAGATTTGGTTTTGGCAGTTTTGTTTTTGAATTGGTTAGTTTAAGGTTTATCAGTTTGTTGTTTATTATTGACTGGTTTTATTTGCTGTTATGCAGTGGTCTGTGTTGAGCAGGAAATATGCGCAGGTTGAGCAGCAGGTTGTAAAGATGTGGAGTTAGGTTTGTCGTTTCTAATGGGCCATGTTAATGAAGTTTGAGTTCCAACAGATGTTGTAGTTTGCTTGACCACATTGGCAAACAAAGATTGCAGTGAAGTGTTAGAGAGGGAGGCCAATTTGCGGGCCTCCTGAGAAGAGATACTATTTTTTAGTTTTTAGGTTTATTATTTGCTTTTCTTTAATAAAAAACGGACAGTCCTTGGAGGAGGCCATGTGATCTCCACTGCAATTACAACACTTAACTGTGCTGCTTTCGAAACCATCATGACCCTCACTGCCGCATCTAAAACAAACCATTTTATTATTACACTGGCCGTTGCCGTGACCAAATTTTTGGCAAGTAAAGCAGCGTGTAGGGTTGGGAATGTATAAATCTACACTAACCCTATACGGCCAATGTAGATATATGACGGAAGTGAGGTTGTGTTAAAGGTCAAAAGATATCTATTAAGTTTAATTATGTTGCCAGATTTCTTCATAGTGAAGCGTTTTACTCTGGCAACACCCTGGGATTTCAGTTCTGCGCATATTTCCTCTTCAGACAAGTCAATAATATCACCATCCCGATCACAAATTATCCCCTGACAGCTGTTCAGGAAATTGTGCGGGGATGCGAAAACAGGTATATCAGCTATTTTATTTAATGATAATAAAATTTTGGATTGTTACTTCCGGAAACATTCAATGAGAATGTCTCCGGATCGTAACTTAGTAACGGTTTTTAATGTTCCAGCTGTGTCCTGGAGAGCCCTTTTCAATACAAAAGGATGAATTTTAGAGGCCGGCTTTTGTTCACTCTTAGTCGAGAGAACAATAAAAGCCGGCCAGCTGTCCTGTCCATTATCAAGAGAGTCTGTGAAAACTTCTAACTTCCTCTTTTTATCAGGACTTGATGAAGTCGGCTGAGAAGAAGATCTATTTGGTATAACTGAAGTTAAAATTTGAAATGAGGCCATTATTTATTTTATTAATTTCGCCTTACGTGTCCCCCACCCGCCACGGAGTGCCAACAAGGGCTAACCTACCTCTGCGGATGACCAGCAGAGACTAGAAACAGGGAATCCACGAAAGGTATACTAGAACAGATTGAGTTATACCAAAACGTTAAATCCATTCTACTCGATTGACCCATTAGCCACCGCCTTCTGTATTGACCCGAAAGGAAGTGCATCTGAAGAAGAGCCAACTCGACATCTCAGTAAGACAAAGAATAACAAACGGGATCAAGTGTAGGGCTTGACATGACCAGCCGATTGATCGGACCGGGCCCATCCGACCTCCCGTCTCTCTCCAAGTAAGGGCCAAAGTCACGTGTTGGGCGTGAGGATCTCGCAAGACCAAAACGCCCTCAGCCACCAGGATCCCGTCCTCGTAGATTACGGGTCGCAATCCATGGCAAACAGGTCGCTCCCCGGTTGCCTCTCACACAAACGGGAAGATGTGAGCCTATTATATTCACCGGGCTTACACAGGAGAGCTCTAGGTTAGTCGACTTTTACGACAAGCTTACCTAGAGGGCTGAGGTGTTATATCGCCTATTTTCAGCTATCTGTATTTATCTGAAATGTAACTTTTTTAGGCATGTTGGGAAGATATCAGATACAATATTCTCTGACGTAAATACTTCATAAAGAATTGGTAATTAGTGTCGGTTCGTCTGTACGTTCATGCAGTTTGATCTTTAAAGACCTCGACATATATGTCTCCGTGATATTAATGTCTGAGTATAGATAGCACTATTAAATTTAAGTTATTTTTGGTTGAGACACTGAGGATGGTGCGTAAAGCCCTAGTCATCTAAAGGACCCAAGAGAATGAGTGGAACATAGCAATTTTTACATACACAAGGGCTGGGAAATTAATTTTGGAGGCCTTTAAATAAATGTAGAGGGTTTCCTGGTGCGCTAAAAAGAGAAATAGCAATGAAATGTCCTCCCAGAAATGATTGCTAAGAGCAAGACAGTTACACGACCACTCCCACAGGACGAATGCTCACATGTACATGTAAACGCACTGTAGAGCAAGTCAACAATGGGTATTACCAATACCGCTTATGGCCTACCGTGTTCTAAAAGATAGCAATCTATTGGCCAACCCCTTCCTAAGAGGTTCTCTGGTGTCAACCAAGCCGTCGTGTTCATGTTGGACAAATAATACCAGTTGTAATGAGTGAGTGAGTGCTTGAGGGTCGTACTTAACGATTTTTCTGTCATATTACGACGAAGGAATATTTAGAGTGCAGGTAATGTGCCTCCTTGTTGCAGGACGGATTTCCACCGCTCTTTTATCTAGTGCTGCTTCACTGAGGCGGCTTCCCGTAGACACTGAGGCGGCTTCCCGCTTGAGCCATTATACTGATACGGGTCAACCAGTCGTTGCACTATCCCCTTCATGCTGAACGCCAAGCGAGAAAGTTACAACTTCCTCTTTTAAAGTCTTAGGTGTGACTCGATCAAGGATTGATCCTGGATCTACCGGTCCCGAAGCGGTAGCAACTGTGCTATCCGGGCCGGTCACAACCCTGAGAAATATGATATGATATGATGTGGCCAGTCTTGTAATCAACAACTGGCTTCTACCTCGTGCGTTGCTGGTACAACTCCCATCGAGCATAGTGCAACTTCAAAACTACGTGAACAGTGTTCCTGAGAGATATTTAGGCCGAAGGGACTCTTGGCGGCATGAAGTGTGGTTGCTATAATAAACCCGTTAACAAAGCCAATTCTCTCAATGCTATTTAGTTGTACTATGTGCTCATGTCTTACGCTAAACTCCAACGACGCAACCCCCCTAAACCAGCGAGCTAATGATGTAAAACGTGGCATTTCTCCCATGTGATTGAAAACAGGAAATGCTGCGTACATCGGAAGTAATAATGAAACGGTGTTTTTATTTGAGTCAACTAAGGAAAGCAGTCTCACTTTTAAATCACATTAAAAATATATCCCCGAAGTTTATGGTTAGAAACCTGCGCTTTGTCCACTGCATGCGTTGTGCACACAATCGGCCAGAGTATTGCGCTACATGATATTCGCATTAGCACAATCCACTGGGGTGGCTAGCGTTTCGAAGAGCAAGATCCAAGAAAGCCAGGAACTTTTCTTTTCCCACGGAGTTTTCGTTTTCTGGGTGAGCTGAATTGCGAATTACATCTACCTTTGCATAAATTTTGATTTAGCCAGAAGAACTGTTCTGCGTTCCTCTCACTAAAACTAATGCTCGGTGACAAAGAACAACTATCTGCTGGTTACATTGTTAGTCCTTAATAGTATGGAAATGACGTGTCTGTAAGAAAATCTGTAGTAATTATTTTGAAATAGTGAAAGCTTTCATCAAAATTGGCTTCATTGGGATAAATAAGACATGGTTAAACTGATCAGCGAGCAAATGTCCTCAAGGTGCACGGCTAATTACTGGTATGTGTATCGTCTCTGGGTCTATCATACCTGGTCAGGTCATCGATACTAAACAGAGCTCAACTCCATTCTAGACTATTCGTCCGATTCTAATTCTAAATAGGCCGAAACGGGATGTTATTCGGCGACATACAAGAATTAGCACTGAATTACAGAATGGCTCGTTCTTACCCACAGCGAGATCACATTATAGTTCGCCCATCTCAGGGCATTATTTGTCGCTAATGAGTAATTACATACAATCTGATCCCATGTTTAGTACACGTAAAAATCTTCTTCCTGTCGTTTAAAAGCTAGTCGAAACTGAAATTACAGAATGTGGATTAGAAGGGAGAAGCTGAGTCGAGTCTATTTTTTTAAAACACTATTAGTTTATTCGGTTAAAAATGACAAAACTGATAAGTTAAGCGTTTGAGCCAAAAAAGGTCATAAATTTTATAATATCCACCTTCGAACTACAGACCCTTTATATTGTACATCTTGTCTCGACAGTGTATTGGTACAAAATATAAGCGTCATGTCAACGCGGTTTCTTTCTCGCCGACAAGAGGAGCAGTTTCACATTTGACGTAAAATATACTAAAGTGGGTAACAATACGCCGTAGTGCCCAGCATATTTAGCCTTTGGCATTTATTAGATCATGAGATTTACCCAGAACATGAAAACTTAAGAGAATGTCTGCTTGATCACTGTGTTTAATTCCGCTTAACCCGCTGTATATCCATCGCGATGAATTGTATCACGTTGGATATATAAACAGTTGCAATCACAGCGCAACAGAGATACATATTTTGTTAACGACAGCTGACATTCTAGCATGGTAGACGATTTGAATACCGATTTCACTCAGTCACATAGTGCATACTTTTGCGTCTTTCCAACATCATTGGAAACTGTTGACCACTTCTCTTTACATGATAATGTCTTATTTCCGTACGTTATATACCTTCTTAGCTCTTTGGTAATTAGTGTTAAAGCATCGTTTGGGGGAATGGTCCTTGCGATTACTGACCCGGAACGTCCTTATACTGTTATACGAATATCTGGTAAATTACTTCTTGTCTATGCGTCGAAACAAACATATGAAAATATTGCCCACTATAGGATGCATCTTGTCTGTTTACATCTATTAACCGAATGATAATTTTTTGAGTAATCTTCAATACATGTGTGCCAAACAAAACACACTGGATCTGATGTATCAGCTTTGTGAAAAGAAAAACTTGAAGGATTTTCGGATAACCCACTTACAGGATTACACAGGATTTAATCTAGCTTTACAGCTGCTGTCACTGGATACACGTAAAACTGAAGGTGCATCTAGTTATAAAATGGAAAAAGAGAGCCCCAGAATCTCACCATTACACGTGTTGAGCATATTTCGCTACAGAGACGATTTCAAGTCTGTTTGAATTCACTTTACTCATGTGACACACAATTCAAATGCCAATGAGTTCAAGGCAAACACTCAGGTTTGTATTTAACGAGCAAGGACCACGCAGAAATGAATGTAGGTCTAATTTATGACAAAAAACCCAGCAGGTACATTTTTTTTCAGGTCAATTACTTGGATGATATCGATATGTTTTCAGCACGATATTTGTTCTGGCCACCAGACTCATTAATGTAAATGCGTTAACGGCAATTAATCAAAAACGATAAATCCACGTTTAATATTAACGTCTGGCAAACACACCGTCACTGTCAGCAGAAAAGGTTTCACATAATTGAAGACATGCAGACAACGGTGCCTTGGCACCTGTGAGAGTTAAGAAATTTATTTCTGTGAAACACAATCTCTCTGCATTTTAGGTTTGTATTTAAGAAGCAAATGCAACGCAGAAATGAACGTAGCTCTAACTTATTTCACATAAACCTCAGCAAGTATATTTTTTCAGACCAACTATTTAGGTGATGTCTAGCAAACACACCATCACTGCCAGCAGAAAAGCTTTCACATAAATGCATACATACACACAGCGGTACCTCTGCGCCCGTGAGTTTTTACTTCTGTAAAACACAATATCTAAACGTAAACACTGATTGAATATATTCCTCTCTGGCCATACCTGCCATAGTCTAACATACGAATGGTCATGAGTTTTCGCCGGGTCTGCAGGTTTCCTCCCACAACAATGCTTGCCGCCGTCGTATGAGTGAAATGTTATTGATTAAGCGTAAAACGCCGATTAAATAAATAAAATAAATCATTAAATATATATCGTATATATCAACTTTAGTCTGTAGTAGTTAGGAAAGGTTAGATACCAATCTCTGACCATTTACCAAGATATATAATTTGAGCGAAAAATACTTAATATTGTTGGTAACATATTCACGGAGACAGTTCTCTTACATAAGCATACAGCATTGCATTTTTAAACATTACATAAATGACAAAGGAGTCGTCTATTTGATTGGCTACGTCTGTTCATTCGTATGTGCGTGTGTCATTGGTTAAGTCTGTTCGTTTGTGTATGCGTGTGCTATACGAACCATTCTACAGTAATTCTAGATCAGTGACGTCTAATAAATTGCATTTAACATTAGTGCATTTTTACCTAATTCTGCTACTACATCTGTTTATGTATTCACATGAACCGTTGAAATAAAACCCTGATAAATTGACACGAGGCTGTATTTCACCGGTAAAGTGTGCCCATTTGCCGGCGTGATTCTGTCTGTATTATTAGTGCTGATTAGCTATTAATCATTCCTTTAATAAGTCAATTCGAATTAAATATATCAAGTCATTTTGGTATAACTTTTTTGTTATAATTAATTTTCACTGCTTTTCTATTTCCGTTAGGTTCTCGTTGACATTTACGTTTTTCTTCAATTCTGCCACAACTTCGCATTAATATTTAATGCCAGAGGACAATTGCTTGTATATCTCTAGCTGCAGTGAAGCGGTGTTACCTATACGATTCAGAACACAACAAAACTAACGCAAAAGTTTATTCAATCACAGTATTGAAAACCTCGTAAACATCAACTTGGGAACTTATATTCTACATACATCACCATATGTCTCTGCGATAATGGTGCTGCTATATTCTGCACAAGAAAAGCCCTGGGCATTTTATCAACTTAGGAAGTGTTGGCTACACAACCTTGTGAAATTTGTACTGACTTGTATGTAGTACCCTACATGTACACAACCGTGTGCTTTTCCGATAAATATAAACGACCACAAATTCCAACACACGTGCAAGTACCAACGGACTGAATCTTTTATGATAAATGCGGAGATCTCGCTGAATCGTTCTTCCTTGAAATCTATGGAAATGTTCGGGTAAACGTACTTGTGAGCACCAAGGGATATAACCAACCAATAATACTGATACTTTAACCAACCCAGTCGCAGGAGATTGTCTTGCACCAAGCGCCTGCCATTGTGTCACGCTCTTGGAATGATATTAGCACTTTTGTAATGAGTGTCGCAGTTACTTAGCCTAACAGATACAAAGCACGTTTATCCGGTAAGATGTCGCTAGGTACATTAACCAAAGTGCGTTTGTAGGATGATCCCTTCATTGTGCATCGAAGGCGGAATTGACCTTGAACGAGACACAGGCTAATAGGTAGTCAAGAGAGCACACAATAAGGACATGAGATTCCTTACAGATCTTTTGAGTCAAGCTTGTCTTTTGGTCGTATGCTTTGACACTATTTGACACCAGCGAGCTAATGCTCAACGCGTAAAATGTTCAGCTCCTCCTACTCAATTTAAACGCAAAGAAAACAATGAAATCAGCTGTATATCACATGAAATATTGTTAAAGACGTACTGCATAGAGAGTAAAACAGTGTGATAGCTGGCAAATGGTCACACTTAACCGGTGAAATACGGTCCCTTGTCAGTCAGGGTTTTATTCCAACTTTTCATGTAAATACATAAATAGTAGCAATTTACACGCCCCATAGCATCATGTTTTTGAGAATTTGTCCAACCGAGTTAAATGGTTTCAGAACATCAGATTCTACGGTGGTTCGCAGTGAACCAGACGGTATCTGTGACGTCACTTTCAAAGTTTTGATGGACAGCTAGTAATGATGTCTAATCGGATATACTTCCCGTTGACGTTTCTTTTGCCTTTGAAGTAAAGCAATGTCGCCCATACATCCATAACTGTCCGAACTGCAGAGAAAATCCCAGTAGTCTTGGCAACCCATTGATGCTGATATTGGCTGAAATGTTTCTTATTCCCTTGACTATAACCAATGCGCAGTGACGAAAATCAATGCAACTGTTACGATCATCGTCCATGTACATTATGTAATTTGCAAGTCGGCGTGTATAATAAGAACTTTCATGCAGCAACTCAATGCGTGCTTGTCTGAAATCAGCTAGGCTTCAGCTGATCAATACTTTCAGAAATGTCTCCACCTAATTGTACAATGGAGTGTAGGGTTAACGGATGTACAACGACCCACAGGCATGGCGATAAAGAGATACCCGGCCATTTACCGGATGTTCCATAGTCCTTTGGGTCCATTTAACTGGGCGAATACAACTTCATTTTCAACACTGTTTGACTAATACTAATTATTAAATCCCAAAAGGGTCTCAGTTTACCAGGTAATTGCATTTTACATCGGACCAGATCAGAATACAGATGGACAGACCACTTCCGTATTCTTGGTTCTTGGTAATGGAAGTTGAAATTTGGATACCTTTTGTATTATGACTATATTGACGTTGGGAGATTCTTATTTCTAAAGCCCAAAAGTTAGGTTAAAGATCGAATTTCAAATTTTGACTGAAGTCAGAAATGGCTTTGTGGCTTGTGTACTTTTAAACAAAATTTGTGGAATCGGTCTTAGCAAAAATTGTCTATTATTTATAAATATGCTGACGGCGACTCCTTTTAACCGGCCTATCCCAACAGAGTCTCATTTCTAGGACTTCCTTGAAAAGACATACCAAATCCACCCGACATTACGCCTAATACATTTTAAGTCTAATGTTACAGGAGAGACAGTTTTGTCTACTAAATGTCTAGTAACCAAGTACAAAGGTAATTATAAATCATTTACCCAATCCTTGCTGCAAATTATGCCCGGGGTCGCCCGATAGCAAACTAATCTCGTTGGTCAATAACAGGACTTCATGCTAAAACCGACATTTCGCACAGCACTCGAATTCACAAAGAACTACACTCATGCCTTATGGGTTTACAACTATGTAGCTTTAGGGGATTCATAATTTATGCGGTCCGTCGCTTGTCGATTGCAGCACCCCTCTTCTATATACAAGCGAAATAATCTCCAGCTAAATGCTCCCTTAACTAGATTGTTTAGGATTGCCATAAGTGTCTTATACCGATACCAGCTGTCTCGGAAAACCATGCAATGGATTCATATACATTCGCTACCAGATCCTGTTGGAAAACACCACACGGTCCATTCAGGTAGAGATACACAGTGGCCTACCGATGACTTTGATCCACACCCCACGAGCCTGACTTGATAATGTTGACGACAACAGTGTATCCAGCCACGGCGGAAATTACCACATATTAAGCCTCTATTTCCTTTCAGTAATTACCTTTAAAACACATAGACACACCAACACACACACTTTACGATGCAGTTTACCTCGTTCTGCCCGTTAGGCCTAAGTAAAGACGAAGAAGCCATCTACAGGAGAACATCCCGGACTAACGTGATCAAACTAAGTGTCAAAATACATTGATATATCCCACGCCACCCAGGCACGTAAATGGTATTAGAGTAAAACAAATAGGTACTTTGAGCGAGAGTCAATCTCGACGGGTTTCGGTTAGGTCCGATATACTGACTGACGCAAAATGTGCTAACAACACAGCATTTTGAGTGATTATAGACCAGTGACGCCTAATAAATTGCGCCCATGAGGTTTTCGGGGTGAAAATAATAAGACCTCAGCCCTCTAGGTAAGCTTCTTGCAGAAGGCGACTAGCCTAGAGCTCTCCCATATGGGTACGGTTAATATAATAGGCTCCCACCTTCTCGGTTGTGTGAGAGGTAACCGGGGAGTGATCTGTTTGTCGTGGGTTGCGACCCGTAATCTCCGAAGACGGGATCCTTATGGCTGAGGGCGTGTTGGTCTTGCGAGATCCTCACGTCCAACAGCCCACTTTAGTATTTACTAGGAGAGAGACACTAATCTGCCCTGTCCAATCAATCGGCTTGGTCATCTCTTGCCTCGGCGTGGTCCCAATTTCTTCAATAACACTCTTTAGAAGACGAATGTTATCTCTCAAATTTCATTTGCGGGACTGCGTGTGAGACGGCGGTTCATGAGCCAGTTGATTAGTATGTGTCTGATGTGTGAACTTATTCACTGGGTGGGAGACGGAGGGTCTGATATGGATGTAATGGAAACATCACCCTCACCAGGGAGATCTTCCAGCCGGTCTCCACGGAAGGGTCGTTCTCGGTCCAAACATAAATATAGATCTCCCATATGTCTCCCTCCGAAATGTCTATATATGTCAAAATTATACAATGGAATTGTCGGACTTAAGGTAAATTTTATCGAAATATCACAGCTAGTTCAATCATTAAATCCTATTGCCCGTTGTCTTCAGGAAACTCACCTGAAAACATCTGGCAAAGATAAAATAACTCGTTCTGAAGATAAAGTATTTAGACAGTGGCCTTGATTTAATTAACCTACCAGTTGATTCTTCGGTACTTAACGATTGGCTTAACGATCTAGACATTGATGCTCTACCTAAAGTTAAACAGGTTCTGAAGGATCCCAAGGTGCAAGAAACACTCGCTGACCTTCATAGTAAATCTGTCATCACTGTAGCAGACAAGGCTCCCAATAATGTCATCTTTATTTGCAAGAATTATTATTATCAAATTCTTGTTCAAGAGCTATGTGCATCTAAAACGACATCCACGTATTCTGCTACTACATGTACTCTGGAGGAACTATTTAACAAACACAAAACCTTTCTTAAAGAAAGGCGCATAAATATACCTACCCGTCATACAGAAATACCACAACTTTACTGGATTCTTAAAATGCATAAATCCCCATACAAGGCTCGATGTATTGCGGGTTCAAGAAGCTGTACCACCAAACTCTTGTCAACTCTACTTACGAGAGCGTTACAAGAAGTAAAGTCATTTTGGAATAAGTATTGTTGTGCCATAACAAAAACTTCAGGTGTCAACTGCATGTGGATTCTTAACAACTCCAAACGTCTTACGGAAGAACTCGATGCTCATATGCATATACCGTACAAAGACGTATCCACATGGGATTTCTCTACTCTCTATACTACGATTCCTCACAAAGATCTTACTGAAAGAATATCGTCGTTAATTGTCTCGGTATTTACTAAAACTGGTCACCGTTACATTAACGTCAGAAGCAATAAGGCTTATTTATTGAATTACTTGAATTTCTCATTAATAACATCTATGTGAAATTCGGAGTACCATTTACCAACATTGCATAGGTATTCCAATGGGTACCAATTGTGCGCCTCTTTTGGCAGACCTATACCTGTTTTCATCTGAATACGACTATATGCATACATTACTTAAAAGTAATATCTTTTAAGCTCGATCCTTTTCATTAACCAAGCGGTATATTGATGATCTACTGGCGTTAAATAATCCCCATATTGCTGAAGCGTTGAAGGAAATCTATCCGCCTTCATTGGAGTTAAAGGAGACAACAGATAGTCCTGATGGTACATCTTATTTGGATCTATATCTGTACAAAGACGGACAAGGTCTCCTTTTACGCCGCCTTTACGACAAAAGGGATAATTTCAATTTTGATATTGTAAATTATCCTTATTTAGATAGCAATATACCAAAGGGTCCTGCATATGGCGTATACATATCTCGCCTTGTAGCATTTGTCAGATCTTGCGTTAATTGTGATGACTTTAATCTACGTCACAAGTTGCTAATTCAAAAACTAGTTTGTCAAGGATACTCCATGAAACGCCTTCATTCGAAGTTTCTTAAATTTTACAATGAATATAACACTCTCGTTGGCAGGTATGGAGAGAGCATTCAGAATATCTGGTGATCTGCATTGTGATCAACCACATAGACGGCGCTGTTATCCCTATGTACATATCTATCACGTACATGGTATTTCACAACATAGATGGCGCTGGTTGCCCAGTGTAATCGTCTATCTTGTATGTCATGTGTAACATCATAGATAGCGCCTCATGTAGCATGAGATCTTTACATATTAACGGGTGAGACGTAATCGTCCGTTACCTTTGAATCATAATCTGATCGGTTAGGGTCTGTAACGCTCGTCATTTTCAAACTGTATCTAATACCGCTTAACCTGGGGTTAGGGGCCGTAAAGGTAGCCATGCCAATTACATCAGCATGATGCCTTTATGAATAGTTGCAATAAAAGCGCGACTGAGATACTTGTTTAGCTGTTATTTGACATGGAACTCATTCACGGACTGCGAATTTGAACTTTGATATGGAATTCATGCCTGGAATATTCATTGTCTGCCAGGCATCATTGAAAACTGATGACTGCTTCTCGCTTGTGTGTTACCGGCTTTATTTCTTATTTGTATAATTTCTTACATACCTTTGTCTTCGGGAGTTAGTGTTAAACGTTGTTGTGGAAATGGATCTTGCGTTTATCGACTTGGAACGCCCTTTGCGGACCACGAATGGTATAGGAATGTCGGACTTGACGCTTATATCTTAAAAATTATTCATTATACATCTCCACAAAATCTGGGCTGTCCATGAACGTACACCTAAATCAGATGGACACGCTTTTATAAGAAAATGGTTTGTATATAGTGAATAGCTGAACGATCAGGTTTTTGTCCTATCTGGACGATGTTACTCTATTATGAGCAGCAGCTGCAACCCGTGATCTCCCATGACGGGATCCTGGTGACTGGGGGCGTGTTGGTCTTGCGAGATTCTCACGTCCAACACGCCACTTTGGCCCTTACTTGGAGAGAGACGGGAGGTTGGATGGGCCAGGTCCGATCAATCGGCTTGATTAGGTATTGCTTCGTCGTAGTACCAATTTCCTCCGAATTACCACTCTTTAGAGAATAAATGTTTTTTCTCAAATTTCGTTCGTCTAATCTCTCTATGTATCTAATGTATCCATCAAGTCTTCCTCTCAGCCGACTTTGTCAAGTGCAGATAAAGAAGAACTTGGCGGACTTGCATGAAAATAAACCGGACAGTTGACCGGCTTTCATTATTCTCTCAACGGAGAGTGAACAAAAGCCGGCCTCGAAAATTCATCACTTTCTTTTAAAAAGGGCTATTCAGAGCCGGGACAAAAATTAAAAAAAAAAACACAGATCCAGAGACATTCTCAGTGAATGTTTTCGGCAACAGCGATCAAAGAATATAATTACATTAATTAAAATATCTGATATATCTGCTTTCACATCCCCTCACCATTCCATGAAGAGCTGTCAGGGAGTAGTTCGTAATAAGGATGGCAATATAATTATCTATCCGAGGAAGAAATCTGCAAAGAACTAAATTCACAGGGTGTTACTAGAGTTAAACGCTTCACTACGAAGAAACCTGGTAACATCCTTAAACTAAGCACATATTTTTTTTACCTTTAACACTACTTCCCTTCCGCTGTTTATCTACATTGGCCTGTATAGGGTTAATGTGGATTTATATAGCCCTAATCCCACACTTTGTTTAAGTTGCCAAAAATGTGGTCCCAGAAAGGGCCAATGTAAGAATAAACTTGTTTGTTTCAAATGCAGCAGTGAAAGTCATGATGCTTTCGACTGTAGCAGCAGAGTTAAATGCCGCAACTGCAGTGGAGATCATGTGACCTCCTCTAGGGACTGTCCTCTTTTTCTTCAGGAATATCAAACTAGCAATTCATCTTATCAGGACGCCCGGAAATTTGCCTCGCTCTCTAGTACTTCTCTTCAGACTTCGTTTGCCAATGAGGTCAAGCGAGTAACATTTGTAGCTATTCAAACCTCTTTGACTTGGCCCATTGGAAACGACAAACCTAGTTCAAACCTAGGCCGACCCCCCGCCCCACCCCACCTAAAAATCACAAAAACAAGTCCAAAAACAAACGTCAAAGTAATAATACTAAAACTAATAAACCTAGTAGACCCACAGAGCATCCATCTAGGGCCACTAGGGATCCTGTTCCAACCTTTAATATGTTTGGATCGTTGGTGGACGATTGTCCTTCAACATCAGATGCGGATGTGATGGATACATCAACCGATCCCTAAGAAACGGTCGTCCTCGGTCCAAACATAAAGACAAATCTCCTATACGCCTCTCTTCATAATGTCTATATATGACAAAATTATACAGTGGAATTGTCGTGGTCTTAAGGTAAATTTTGTTGAACACAGCCAGTTCAATCATTAAATCATATTACCCTGTGTCTTCACTTATACTTATATTCAGGAAATTCACCTGCAGACATCTGACAAAGATAAAAATAACACTTAAAATTATTCATTATACAGAACTTATTCAAATGAAGAGCGAGCCGCAGGCGGCTCTTCTATCTTCATAAATAACAATATTTTTCACAGCCCTGTTGCTCTGGATACAGAGCTTCAGGCTGTAGCCGTTCGTATTTCATTGTCAAAGGATCACATTATATTGAGTTTATATTGCTCCGAACACCTCTTTGTCAGCTTCTCAGATACATAATGTAAAAGAACAAATGCCAAAACCTTTTATAATAATGGGAGATTTTAATTCCCATAAACCCGTATGGGGTAGCAATAACACAAATAATCAGGGCAAGATAGTGGAAGACTTTTTATCTACGGAGGAATTGTGTTTTTTCATTGATGGTTCTAATAACTATTTACATCCGGGTAAGGGCATCTGTTCTGCTGTCGATCTTACTATCTCAGATCTATCACATCGCCCTGATTTTTCTTGGGAGGTACGTGAGGATTTTTCTGCTAGTGACCATTTTCCTTTTTTTCTAGAGCCTATCACTTCTAATTCTGTGGCACGTGTAGGCAGTGGAAATTCGATAAAGCAGATTGAATCGCATGAGATGTTCTGTGAGGCTTATACCATGGCAGAGATTCTCAAAGCAGCAGATGATCCTATATTTAAATTTAATTAATTAGAATTAAGAATTCTACAAATCCAAAAGTAACCGGTGATACGACAATGACTGTCGAAAAGCCATAAAGGAACGGAAAAAGTCTG
Source organism: Liolophura sinensis (assembly GCF_032854445.1). Lineage (NCBI taxonomy): Eukaryota > Metazoa > Mollusca > Polyplacophora > Chitonida > Chitonidae > Liolophura > Liolophura sinensis. The sequence continues at coordinate 6,922,804 of NC_088302.1, read as the reverse complement.
AACGCAGTTTTAATCATTGTCTTACTGATAATAATTTAAACCAGGTTGGTATTTTTAGAGCTAAAGCTTGTCAAATATTTAAGTCTAAGAGACGATCTTGTTGGCAGAACTTTGTCTCTTGCATTACGTCAAAAACACCTATGCGTGATATCTGGAACATGGTTCAGAAACTTAAGGGCAAAAATGATAAAGCAAAAGTCCAGCATTTAAAAGATGGAGGTAATGGATTAACTCCTCCATTTGATATAGCTAATAAATTAGCTGCGGCAATTTTTCAGAAATCTTCTTTGAAGAACTATACTTCAGAATTTCAGCATATTAAAAACCAGAAGGAGAAAGATCAATTGCCCCTTTCTTCTAAAAATTTAGATGATTATTAGCATCCTTTTAATATGGAGGAACTTGAAACTGCATTAAAAAAGGCAGACTATACTGCATGTGGTAACGATAACGTTTATTATATTTTTCTAAACCTTTTACCACCAGAATCACTTGAGACTCACTTGGACTTAATATTTGGACAACTGATAATTTTCCACCGTCATGGAGGGAGGTGTGTATTATCCCGGTTCCCAATCCGGGTAAGGATCCGTCTTATTAGCGTCCCATAGCTCTTACTAGCTGTGTTTGTAAGACTATGAAACAGATGATAAGTGATAGACTTGTTTGGTTTCTTGAAGCCAGCAAGTTACTCTCTAATATACAATTTGGTTTTCGTCAGGGTAGATCTACTATGGATCACCTTGCTCGATTCAAAACCTTTGTTCGTGATGGTTTTATCAACAATGAACATGTCGTGTCGATATTTTCGACCTTGAAAAGGCCTACGACACCACACGGAAATATATTATGTTAAAAGACCTCGCGGATATGGGCCTTAAAGGCCGGTTACCAATATTTATATCAGAATTTTTATCTGAGCATCAGTTTAAGGTACAGGTTAGGTCCACTCTTTCTGACTCTTGCGAACAGGAAATGGGTCTACCCCAGGGCAGCATTCTATCGCCTACTTTGTTTGGCTAAAACCGTAACATCTAGCACATAGGGTTCTTCATTTGTCGACGATTTTCATATGCGCTACCGTGCTGAAAATTTGAATAACATCGAACGTCAGTTACAGCTTTGCCTCAATAAGATCGAGAAAGGGGCAACTGAAAACGGTTTTAGATTTTCAACGTCTAAAACCGTTAGTATGCGTTTTTGTAATGAACGGGAAATTCATCTTTTTAGGTATAATATTTGATAGTAAACTAACTTTTATTCCTCATATAAAATGCTTAAAGCTAAATGTACAAAATCTAAATTGGACTATTGGTCCATCATTTACTGTGTCGCAAGGTACTCGTATATTAAAATGTCAAGGTTTGTGGCTCAGTCTTGGTGCTTTTAGAACCTCGCCAGTAGAGAGTTTATACGTGGAGGCTAATGAGCCTTCTTTATATAACCGACGTATCGCTCTTTCTATACGGGACCATATTGTGGAAGCTAACGTCAAGCTAGAGGATATAGCTTCGGTGGCGTTTCCGGAGTCTCCTCCCAGGCTTCTCCTACGACCTAAACTACTATTTGATCTACGTAAACATGATAAATTCAATACAAATCCACTCATCATTCAGCAAGGTTTTGCTGAAATTAACGTTAACTATACGGATTATAAATTTATATATGCTGATGGGTCACAGGATGGAGACAGTTTTGCTTCTACGGCTGTTTTAGAACAACGAGTCTCTTCTCTCCGTCTTCTTCAATCTTCTTTTTCGAGACCAGGGCTATACTCCTGGCCTTATTATCATATGTTTCTTCTGAAATGATATGTAGTGACCCGCTCACCTGCCTCTTGGTAGTAGACCATAATAAGTTTAAAAATCCAATGATACTTGAAATATTAGCCTTACAAAGAAACTTAATTAAAACAGGAAAAGATTATATTCTTTTGGGTATCGAGTCATATTGATATCCATGGAAACAGTCGATGGAAAAATTAAAATCTCGCATACCGATTTTGGATCTAACATTTTGTTTTCTTAAATATATTTCTCACATTTGGCAAGGTGAATAATATTGCATGGTGTTCACCCTGTCATTGGCTCTAAGTTATATACTCACCCTATGCCTCGTAGAGATCAAGTCGTTTTAACCAGGTGTCGTACCAGGCATTCTTGTCTAACTCACCATTTCATTCTTGATGGAGTTTGTCCCCACGTGTGCTGGATGTGATGCTGAATACGGCACCAAATATATCCTAGTTGACTGCGTAGACTTTGCCCATGTTTGGCGCAGATTCTACAAAGTTACCTGTATATGATTTGTGTGACAGCATCGCTGGCGGGCCACTGACTATTTATAGGCAAAAAGTTGTATACAAATAGTTTTCTATATTTTCGGGTTGTAACTGTTTTGGGGTGTTTTATCTAATTTTGAACATGTCCGAACATTTTTGATTCGTTTCTGATGTTCTCACTACCATATCGCGCCTCGTGTTTCACCATGTTCTGGCCACAATATGGATGAAATATTGCCCATGTGGCGTTAAGCCATTATCATTCATTCCTAATAAATTGCAACTGACATCCCTGAATATTTGTTTGCCGACATCTGTTCCTATGGGGCGTGAAATCTGCTACCATTTAAGCTTTTTCATGAATAGCTAAAACAAAACCATAGCTGAGGTAAATTGACAAGAGGCCGCATTTGAACCAGTAACTTTAACACTGATGTTGTGAACGTTCTACGCCCTATGCTGTACGACTTTTATGGTAGTTTACTCAATCTGGCTAAACAAAACAAGCGTAGCCTAAGGGATCTGTCCTGTTTCCCTTGGGTAACTTTGATAGGGAACCAAAACTTGTATTGCCTTCGTTACGTTAATCGTGTTAATAACTATGGTTTCGTAGTATTTAAGAAAAAAGCCACTATGATAAAAATTGATATATGAAAAATGAACTTCGTTCACATTTGACATGTTCAACATAACTCTGTTAGAGACGACTTAAACTCAGTTTGCCATCGTCGTAGTGAAAGCCGTAGTATGAATATTCCAAATATGAACGTGTACAAGCCAGGAACAAGCCGAGCTGTATGTAGTACTGGCTTGTAATGTAACATATTCAGCATTTTTTTAGTTTATTTTGATGAAATCTATTTGATTTCTGAACAGTATTTGTTCAGAGCACCTGGCCACTAATGGAAATACATTTATAGCGTGCACATACCAAAGAAACCCATTCCTTTGAAAAGCGTAGTTACCCACGTGTAACCAAATCCCGTTTGTGGCAGCATACGGTTTGAGATAAATAACGACAAACAACCCTATACAACCCAACCCTGAACAGGTGACCCCTGTTTATAACAGCATATGGACATCGGTACAGCCTGAATATTGCCATTCCAGTCTAGCCAAAATTTGTGATCATAATACTTTCACATTCGGGAATACATTGATGATATAATCAAACAAGGCAAAATTTAGTTTCTGAACTCGTATTTTGTCAATATCATAATCTTAAAACATTAGTTTCAGTAATCCCATTTGATGTGCAAGACCTTTAGAAGACTCATTCCACTTTACCCCAGGCGCCTAGATAGTGACCAGCGTCTAATACGTTGCAATTAACATCATTGCATTTTTTTTACCTATTCCTGCTTAAGCCATGATGCTGGGGGGCGTGTTATTTATTGCTATTATTTATGCATTTACATGAACAGTTAGAATAAAACCCTGAGGGAGGTCTGCCCTTGCCAGATATCACACTGTTGTAAGTCCTTAATTATATTGCATTCCTGCATAAACTAGTATTCTGCTGGTGGTCTAAGGATCCCCGAGGCCTGGTCCCTTTGCATTGTTTTAATGTGACTATGTTAAATGTGATGACAACACCACATTTTGAGTAAGTCTAGACCAGTGCCGTCTAAGGGCTGTATATAGTGCGCAGGAATAGGATAGTCACCTGTACAGCGGCTATACAGGTGCAGTTATTTACATGTCGGTTTGGGGATGGTCGTGGGTTTCCTCCAGCCCGGTTTCCCCCCACCGTAATGCTGGACGCCGTCGTATAAGTCAAATATTATTGAGTAATATTTAATAATATTATTAAATAAATAAATGGCTGTTTTAAACACACGCCCTTGAAGTTGTATATAATTCGGCTTGCAGCATAGAGGTTAAAAACAGAGCAGCGCCCACAGTGTGATCGCTAACAAATCGTCGAAATGCAGCCTCATGTCAATTTTCCTCCGTTAGGGATTTCCTCTAACTGTTTATATAAATGCTTAAATAGTAGCAAATAACATCTGCCCTGCCACCATGGCGTAAGCAGAATAAGATAAAAAAAATGCTGTGATGTTATTTTCAATATATTAACCGTCGTTGGTCTATTTATTCAAATGGTTTGTTAGAATTAACGTTTTGTGAACACATTAATAACATGTAATAAATTTCCCACGTTTTATATTGCTCTGCGCATAATTAGCTGATATCTTCCCCCTTGTTCTCATAGACCATGCAAATTATGCACCATCAATTTCTCCCCATGAGGTGCATGGGTTATCTCTCTTTCTTGAACGTCATACTCCTTCCAGTCCACAGCTCCCCGTTTTGTGTCTAACTGAATAGTATACATGTATTTCAACGTGCTGTGTGCAGCTATTAGATGTGAACCTATGTAAACATCGCTAAAAATGAAAAAAAGGCACCCAGATATTTAACCAGTGTTTTTGGCTGAACTTGCGTGGAGATTTCATCGTTCTTATTCAAAGAAAACCGCTTCTCAATTTTCGTTTTAATGATAGGGAGCAGCAGAGAGATTTTGCAAACTGGCCGTAAATTGATTTTTTGCAGACATATTCTTGTTCACAAAATTTTCAAGAGGACTTTGGCAAAGGCAGCAACTCCTACTTCGGCACAGGAACACGAGGTTTTATCCTTCGATAACATTAGCTATTTTACATTTCGTCAAATTGCTTCTGTACTAGTTTAATAATTGCACTAAAAAGATATACAGAGATAAAAATCACTGAGATCCGGCATTTTTAAGTTGCTTGCATTGCCAAGTCTGTCCGTTTAATTATGCGTTTTTCATTACGTGTAGACTTGCTAGATAAAAGCTGAAAGCGTGTGGTTCTTGCTCCGAATATTAAAACTTGTTTTCGGACATTGTTTTTTGTTGTTTTCACAGGAAACTGCAAATTGTAGCTGACTAATGTTTGATTAGTCTTGGATTTCAAACGAACCTTTTAAACATCTTCTGGACTGACGCAGAAGCAGAAAACCATTCGTGCAAACCGCTTGGATCTTAAAATCACAGGCAGTTCAAGTTAATTTTCCTGTTTTCAGATCTTAGTTTGTCTTTATTTAACTACTGTAACTATTTGCTGCATGTTTCTCGTTGGGCATTGTTTTCTTTGATGTTTGTTGGCAGTAAATCATGTCTTCAAATGATCGAATTGTTTGATTTGACTGTCTTCTACTTTTCACTTTCCGTCTAGTTCTGTTAAGCAATTATCCTTTCTTTGCAATTCTATTAAAATATCACCACACTGATATTCAGTATGGGTAGTGCTTGTGTATCCCAAGCTCTGGTGAAACCATCTTACTTATACATATACAAAACAAAACACTTTTCTCATTACTTATATAATCTGGTTTTAAAACATATCGTGAAAGACATTCAGATTTCTTTATCCGTCTCTGTGATATGGCTGCTCATTTTCACTACTCCAAAAATGTAGTAGTTACACAGGAGTTGAATGATATTGAACTTCTACGTTGGCGGTCAGATTAACAGCTGATTTTCAAGGACTTGAATGCAATAAATACATAAAAAAATGCTTGTTTTTACTGTGAACGCGAACGACCCTAAAGTTCAACCAAAAAATGTTTCCCATAACTCAGTAAATAGGTATGTATGTTCATGAAGTTATACCTTGTGATTTTGTGAATGACAAGGCAGCAAGATTTACACAAGATTGACCTTAAAGTGAAATTCGCTCTCATGCAAAATATATAAAACATCCCTGGAGAAAAATGCTAAATGCAGACATGTACACAATCTGAATGATTAGTGCTTAACGCCACATCGGCAATATTCCAGCCATCTCCTGTAGAGAACAGGTTGAAAACACGAGGCGGTTGAGGTTTTCGATATGGTAATGAAAACATCAAAAAGCATACAAATGAACCAAAAACAGTTAAAAACTCGAAAATCACTATATTTATATAACAGGTAATTTGGTAGAAAGCATATGTATATATCCGGTATATATAGATATATAGCTAATAGTTGGAATTTATATTTTATGATACAGGCCAATTGCCAGACATGGGCAAAGTCTACACAGGCAACCAGAATGGTTAATGCCGTATTCAGCATCACATCCAACACACACGAGGGCAGTGCCTCTACTAAGAATAAAATTGTGAGTTAAACCAGAATGCCCGGTACGACACGGCGTTAGAACTACTTGATCTCTACAAGACATATTATGTATATAATAATTGTAGCCAAAGATTGGGTGAACAGTATGCAGTTTATTATGGGCCTGCATGTCCCATTCTCCCTGCCAAAGTCGACGAATATATTTAAGAATATTAGAACGAGAATCCATATCCGGTACTTTAGTATTTAGCACTACATATCACAGCCTTCTGGGCACGCCCAGATGAAATATATGACAAGGCCACGAGTATAACCCTGGCCTCAACAGAAAAGATTAAGAAGAGGATGGAAGACGAAACGTAGAGACTCGCTGTTCTAAGACAGTCTCAGACGCAACACTATCCCCATCCTTAGACCAAATCAGTATATTTAAATTTATAACCCGCATAGTGATAATTGAGCAAAATTTTGCTGAAGGCTAAAAGGATTTGTATTTGATTTTTTATGTTTACGTAGATGAAAAACTCTGGCCGTATGAGGTCGTGCATTGTCCTGCTGCAAAAGGATACCCCTTTGCTGTTGATGCACGAATGGCACCACAACAGGTTCCAATATTTCATCTCGGTATCTTTGGCCAGTCAAATTTCCCTGGATGATGACCAATCTCGTTCTCACCTGTCCACAAATTCCGTCCCATACAAGCACCCCACCAGCACCAAAAGGGTGGACATTCTGTATGCAGTTTTGTGCCAATCCCTCTCCCCTGCGTCGATACAAACAAATTCGACCATCATTTCTAAAGAGGTTATATCGGCTTTCATCAGTGAACAGCACCCTTTCCCAGTCTCGTCGCTGCCATCGACGTACAACTGTTGCCCAACGCAGCCTGTTTTGACGGTGTAGAGGAGTCAATGCCATACCGGTCTTCGCCAGGCGTTGTAACACTTGGCCTGCCGGATCTTGGACGATCTTGTGTCCTGCCTGTTAGGCGGTAACGACCCAACAGTCTGCTGATAGTGGCTTGACTGCAATTGAATGTTCCGGCAATGTGGTGTTGGCTAGCCCCCATGTCGGCCATACCAGTGGCTCTATCACGTTCTGCTTGTGTGAGTCTCGGCATCTCTTAGATGTTTTTTATGGTATTGCACCCTTACCATGTGCTACATCGGTATTTATACGGCAGTCATTATCGAGAATTTTCAACAGGGCCCATAACTCTGTTTTTCCGATTTTTCGTGATGTCTTACACCAATTTCAGTAAATCTCGTTAAAAAGTGACGTGTACACAGAGTGCTTATGTGCAAACGTATTCGCACAACGTTCAAACTTATTCAACTTATTTTTCCAGAGAAAAAAACTGCATTTAAAAGTTATACGTTTCTTTTGTCTGGTAGTTTATAAATCTTTCAGACAATTCAAATTATATTTTATGATACAGGCCAATGGCCTTCAAATATTTTATGACAACATCGCCAGCGATGCTGTCAAATAAATCACATATAGAGTTGATTGTGTAGAACCTTTGCCTAACATGGCAACACATCCAACACACTCGAGAGCACTGCTCCCATCTAAGATGAAATTGTGTGTCAGATGAGAATGCCCAATACGACACCTCGTTAACACTACCAGGTCTCTGCGAGACATCTGACAAGTATAAGCATTGTAGCAAATAACAGGATGAGTGGCAAGGAGTTTGTTGTCGATCTGCAAGTCCCATTCACCCTGCCAAACGAATATATTTGACAATATTATACTTCACGTCAGTATAAGGGATTTTAACCCGAGATACGGGTTAATATAGGGCAGCTGTCGCTTCCCTGTCCACGACTGTGTTTCCATGGACACCAGTGGGACTTGCTATCCAACAAAATATAACATCTTTACCTTTTTTTATTAGTTTTCGGTGTTTGGCTATTATCTCAATTATCAATGGATTTTTAAATTTATTATTCTGAATTGCCAAAAGGCAAGACATCCAGTCGCTGCATATCACTGCCTTCTGGGCATGCCCAGAGGAAACATATGATGAGGTCAGGAGTATAGCCATGCCTAGGCAGAAAAGATAGAAGATAAAGGTGGCAGACAAAGAGAAGTGGCCCGCTGATCTAAGACAGCCGCAGTCGCAACCCTGTCCCCATCCATTGACCCGTCAGTATATATAAATTTATAATCCATATAATCAGCCTTGATTTCAGCAAAACTTTGCAGAATTATGAAAGGATTTGTATATGATTTATTATATTTACGTAGATCAAATATTAGTTTAGGTTGTGGAAGAAGCCATGGAGGAGTCTTCGGAAAAGACATCGGAGCTATATCCTCCAGCTTGATGTTAGCACCCACAAAATGGTCCCGTATGCGAAGACCGAATGAAGGGATCTTTTTAGGACATTTAGTATATTTGTCTACATATAATGGATTGAAAACACAGTCGTAGGCAGGTTTTGTTGGATGAGCTTTAATTTTTATAGCATACTGAAGGCTCAGTTTTATACGTCGGTTATACATAGAAGGCTCATTAGCCTCCACGTATAAACGTTCTACTGGTGAGGTTCTAAAAGCACCAAGGCTGAGCCTCAAACCTTGGTGATGAACAGGATCCAACATTTTAATATACCACTTCCTAGCGGAACCGTAAATGATGGAACCATAGTCCAATTTAGACCTCACCAGAGAATAAATTAAGTAAAACTGATCGGTCGGCACCCAAATCGGTGCCAGACACGACTTTAATTATAACGAGAGCCTTTGTACATTTGCCTTTAAGCATTTTAATATGAGGTATAAAAGATAGCATACTATCAAATATTATACCTAAAAATTTGGTTTCTCCGACAATTTTAATCTATTCACCAAAACATTAGGCTCAGGGTCAAGATCAAGTTTCCTTACAAAAATGCATACCGACGGTTTTAGACGTTGAAAAGCTGCAACTGACGTTCGATATTATTCATATTGTTAGCTCGGTAGTTTATAAGGAAATCATCAACGTATAAAGAACCCTCTATGCCCGATGTTAATGTTTTGGCTAGGCTATTTATTTTTATGCTAAACAGAGCTGGTGATAGAAAGCTGCCCTGGGGTACACCCATTTCCTGCTCATAAGAGTCAGAAAGAATGGACTCCACCCGTACTTTAAACTGACGATGAGATAAAAATTGAGATATAATTATAGGTAATCGACCTTTAAGTCCCATATCCGCGAGGTTTTTTAAAATGCCACATTTCCATGTAGTGTCGTAGGCCTTTTCAAGGTCAAAAAATATGGACTCCACATGTTCGTTATTGATGAATCCATGGCGAATAAAGGTTTCAAATCGAACAAGGCGATCCATAGTGGATCTACCTTGTTGAAAACCGCATTGAATATTGGAAAGTAACTTCTTGGTTTCGAGAAACCAAACAAGTCTATCATTAATCATCCGTTCCATAGTCTTACAAACACAGCTGGTAAGAGCTATGGGACGGTCATTATTTGGATCAGTATGATCCTTACCCGGTTTAGGGACCGGGATAATACACGCCTCCCTCCATGATGATGGGAAATTACCAGTTATCCAAATATCATTAAGCAAGTCCAAGAGAGTCTCCAGTGGATCAGCTGGTAAATGGTTCAAAAACTTATAATATATAATAAGTACTATATAATGAATAATTTTTAAGACTTATTTTATCTTTGTCAGATGTCTTCAGGTGAGTTTCCTTATTATCAGGACGACAAGCAGTATCGTGGGCGTTTTTAAATGCAGTTTTAAGTTCCTCGATATTAAAAGGACAATTATAATCTTCTAAATTTTTAGAAGTAAAAGGCAATTTAATTATGTCCTTCTGGGTTTTAATATGCTGGAATTCTTTAGTATAGTTCTCAGAAAAAGATTTTTTTGGAAATTGTCTCAGCTAATTTATTTGTTATATCGGATGGAGAGGTTAATATATTATCTCCATCTTTCAAATGTTGGACTTTGGCTTTATTATTTTTACGCTTAAGTTTCTGAACCATGTTCCAGACCTTACGCATGGGTGTTTTTGAGGTAATGCCCAAAACAAAGTTCCGTCAACAAGATCGTCTCTTGCACTTGAGTAATCGACGAGCCTTAGCTCTAAAATTACGAACCTAGTTTAAATTATTATCAGTACGACAATGGTTAAATCTACATTCAGCCTTTTACGGTCCTTTATGGCTTTACCACAGTCATTGTCGTACCAGGGTTTACTTTTGGATTTGGGATTTGTCGAGGTCTTAGGTATAGTTCTATCGGCAGCTCGTAATACAAGCTCGTTAAATTTTAACATAGGATCATCTGCTGCTTTGAGAGTCTCTGGAGTGATATCAGGCTCACAGAACATCTGAAATGCGATCCAATAGGCTTATCGAATTTCCACCTAACTACACGTTCTAAAGAATTAGAAGTGATATGTTCTAGGATTATAGGAAAATGGTCACTACCACAAAGATCGTCATGCACCTTCCAAGAAAAATCAAGAAGTGATGGATCTGAGATAGTGAGATCGATAGCAGAATAAACGCCATTACCCGGATGTAAATAGGCATTAGAACCATCACTGAAATAACAGTTTCTCCTTCGATAAAAAGTCTTTGACTATCTTGCCCTTATCATTTATGTTATTACTGCCCCATAAGGGGTTATGGGAATTAAAATCGCCCATTATAATAAACGGTTTAGGTAATTGTTCTGTAAGATTATGTAACTGAGAAAGTGACAAAGAAGTGTTTGGAGGTATATACACCGAACATAATGTGACTGTTTTAGACAGTGAAATACGAACGGCCACAGCCTGAAGCTCTGTATGAAGAGCAACAGGGTTGTGAATAGTACCGTTATTTATGAATATCGAGGAGCCGCCTGCAGCTCACTCTTCTTCATTTGAATAAGTACTATATAATGAATAATTTTTAAGACTTATTTTATCTTTGTCACATGTCTTCAGGTGAGTTTCCTGAAGACAAAGGGCAATAGGATTTAGTAATTGAACTAGCTGTGTTATTTCAATAAAATTTACTTTAAGACCTCGACAATTCTACTGTATAATTTTATGATATATCGCCATTATGGAGGCGAGTCCAAGGGCTTGGGTAGCAACAGTTGCTACTCGCTTGACATGATATGTTCTTTTTAATTTTCAGGTTGATAATTTGTTTTTCCTTAACGAAAAGCGGACAGTCCCTTGAGGAGGCCATGTGATCTCCACTGCAGTTGCAACACTTAACTGTGTTACTGCAGTCGAAACCATCATAACCGTCACTGCCGCATCTAAAACAAATCAGTTTATTCTGACATTGGCCCTTGCCAAGACCAAATTTTTGGCAATTAAAACAACGTGTAGGAATAGGGATATATAAATTCACATTAACCCTATACGGGCCAATGTAGATATGCGACGGAAGAGCGGTAGTGTTAAAGGTCAGCAGGTATGTATTAATTTTAGGGAGGTTACCAGATTTCTCCGTAATGAAGCGTTTTACTCTGATAACACCCTGTGAATGTAGTTCTTGGCAGATTTCTTCCTCAATTAGATTAGTTATATCGCCATCCCTGTCACGAATGATTCCCTGACAGCTGTTCAGGGAATGGTGAGGGGACGTGACAAAAGATATATCAGATATTTTATTTAAGTTAAGTCAATTTTTTGACTGTGGTTGCCGGAAACATTCAATGAAAATATCTCGGGATCTAAGTTTTTTAACGTTTCTAAGAGTTCCAGCTGCGCCCTGGAGAGCCCTTTGCAAGAGAAACGGGTGAATTTTTGAAGCCGGCTTTTGTTCACTCTTTGTTGAGAGAACAATTGAAAGCCGGCCAACTGTTCTGTTCATTATCAAGTGAGTCTGATAACTTCCTCTTTTTATCAGCATTTGAAGACAAAGTCGGCTGAGAGGAAGATCGGTTACATGTATTTGAAGCATTTAAAGGAAGTTTTAAAGTAGACATGGCATATATTTATAAATTTCACCCCATATGCTCCCCACCCACCGCGGAGTGCCAACAAGGGCGATGCCTGAACCTGGGAATACCCAGCAGGAAAGACATCAAGGACTCCATACGAGGTATACTCGAACAGATTGATTTATACCAACAGGTTAAATTCAATCTACTCGATTGACCCATGAGCCACCGCCTCAAAGCGAAGTCCCGCAAATGATATTTCAAAAATAACATTAGTTCTCTAAATGATGTGCTGATATAGAGGAAACTGGGACCACGCAGGGGCAAGACATGACCAAGCCGATTGATCGGGCCGGGCCCATCCGACCGCCCGTCTCTCCCCAAGTAAGGGCCAAAGTGACGTGTTGAGCGTGAGGATCTCGCAAGACCAGCCCGCCCTCAGCCACCAGGATCCCGTCCTCGTAGATTACGCGGGGCCTCCGTGGCTCAGTGGGTTAGCGCGCTAGCACAGCGTAATGAGCCAGGAGACTCTCACCAATGCGGTCGCTGTGGGTTTAAGTCCAGCTCATGCTGGCTTCCTCTCCGGCCGTACGTGGGAAGGTCTGCCAGCAACCTGCGGATGGTCGTGGTTTCCCCCGGGCTGTGCCCGGTTTCCTCCCACCATAATGCTGGCCGCCGTCGAATAAGTGAAATATTCTTGAGTACAGCGTAAAAAAAACACCAATCAATCAAATCGTAGATTACGGTTCGCAACGCACGGCAAACAGGTCGCTCCCCGGTTGCCTCTCACACAACCGAGAAGATGTGAGCCTATTATATTCACCGGGCTCACACAGGAGAGCTCTAGGTTAGTCGACTTTTACGACAAGCTTGCCTAGAGGGCTGAGGTCCTATTCTTATCACACCGGAAACCCCACGGGGGCCCATGAACCTGCAACATAATCCTGCAAACGAAATTTGAGAAATAACATTAATTTTCTAAATAGTGGTGCTATGAAGAAATTGTGGGACCACGCAGAGATGTGACTAAGCCGATGGATCTGACCGAGCCCATCCGACCTCCTGCCCTTTTCAAATAAGGGCAAAAGTGGTGCGTTGGACATGAGGATTTCGCCAGACCAACACGCCCTGTCACCTGGATCCTGTTCTCTGAGATTTGACCTGCATGAAATAAATTCCCCTGGTGTATGTCACACATATGAAATGTCAGAACCTCGGGACAAGCCTTCCAAAGGCCAACGATTATTTATGGGAAACCCGATGCATCAATATCTCGTCCTCTATTGAATTCGATGGAAATCTCTGACAAACCCAACCTTGAGCAACAAGATATATAACCAATACTTTATAATAAAAAGATCGTGATGTCTTTAAACAAATTATCTTGCGCGAAACGGCCGTCATTTATTGAAATTGTTGGAGACTCGGAGATAATACTACTTTTGTGATGTGTGTCGTAATTAATTAGCCGAGCAGATAAAAACCATATCGCCAAGTACTGTATGTTACAAACTGTAAGATGCATCGACAAGTATGTTTCTAGATTTAGTAACTTCTCATGCATAGGCCATACAATTCATCTTTAGGCAAGTACAGGTTAGTGTCTGGTAAAGATAACATAGTTTCAAGACAACGTTTCCCAGAGATCTTTTTCGCCTAAGCACGAGAACTTTTGTCTCCACTGGACAACAGACAAGTCATGCACGGCAACATTTATGAGCAATATGTCGGATGGTTAAGCAGCCACATGCGCCCGTGCAAAGTTGGCGGAATCTTGTCTGTAAATATGTAGGCGTTGTTTGTGTATTCTAGTGTTCGATGAAGGAAACAAACATAACGTAGACTTATTTCAGTCCTGTGGATAATCGCTCTTCACGGGTGCCTTTAAGCGACTCGTCGCCCTGTACAACATATTTTAATTTAACAACATTTATTTTAAGCCTGTTCTTTGATTAACCACTAGGATACTTAGGTATTTATACGAATGTCTGTTTTGATGCATAGATTCTCCACCGTTTCAGCATCCTTTGTTCAAGTGTATGAAGACTTGGGCATAATCTGTTCCAGTTAAATACATGCAAATGTAGCAGTATAGCTACGCCAACAATAAAAGCATTGTCGCTGTATTCTAAATCATGCAGTCAGCAAAGTTACTGACACAAATCAAACAACCAGACTCCAAGCGTGTTTTAACATTTAATCAAAACTGCACGGGGCGAGTGTGTAAGTAATACATGTAACACAGGCCCTGACCCTGTGTTACTTACACAATAACGCCGTATTATGACCGCAATGGACCACATTTTCCCAGGACTACTTCATCACTCAAAACGGAACATGTAACTTGAGAAATAGCATGTTTACGCCTATTGTGGATGAAGAAGACCAGAAATAAGAGCACACACAAAAGCGTCCGGTGGAAATAATGTTATATTCTTCTTCTGAGTTGGCCAATGCTAGGATTGATACCTTGGTAATATGTACAGTGTGAATAGGTAAATTGTCCAAGTTGGCCAATGCTAGGATTGATACCTTGGTAATATGTACAGTGTGAGTAGGTAAATCTGTCCAAGTTGGCCAATGCTAGGATTGATACCTTGGTAATATGTACAGTGTGACTAGGTAAATCTGTCCAAGTTGGCCAATGCTAAGATTGATACCTTGGTAATATGTACAGTGTGAGTAGGTAAATCTGTCCAAGTTGGCCAATGCTAGGATTGATACCTTGGTAATATGTACAGTGTGAGTAGGTAAATCTGTCCAAGTTGGCCAATGCTAGGATTGATACCTTGGTAATATGTACAGTGTGAGTAGGTAAATCTGTCCAAGTTGGCCAATGCTAGGATTGATACCTTGATAATATGTACAGTGTGAGTAGGTAAACCTGTCCAAGTTGGCCAATGCTAGGATTGATACCTTGGTAATATGTACAGTGTGAATAGGTAAATCTGTCCAAGTTGGCCAATGCTAGGATTGATACCTTGGTAATATGTACAGTGTGAGTAGGTAAATCTGTCCAAGTTGGCCAATGCTAGGATTGATACCTTGGTAATATGTACAGTGTGAGTAGGTAAACCTGTCCAAGTTGGCCAATGCTAGGATTGATACCTTGGTAATATGTACAGTGTGAGTAGGTAAATCTGTCCAAGTTGGCCAATGCTAGGATTGATACCTTGGTAATATGTACAGTGTGAGTAGGTAAATCTGTCCAAGTTGGCCAATGCTAGGATTGATACCTTGGTAATATGTACAGTGTGAGTAGGTAAACCTGTCCAAGTTGGCCAATGCTAGGATTGATACCTTGGTAATATGTATAGTGTGAGTAGGTAAATCTGTCCAAGGTTCATGTACTCAAGATAGAGGTCTGTGGACAACTCGCGTCACGCGAGCGAAACTTAGTTTCCGCTTAACAGACGTCATTCACAAACCAATACCCAAGACCGGTGCCTGTTGTTATCCACATCCCAAATATTACGAACCTCAATCGGGAAATAGGATGGTTTTGGATATGAGAAATAAAAAAAGCTAACATCTCAGAGATGAAGACACATTTTATACTTCACATTTTCCAAAGACAGACAGTTAATCCACTTTCGGATGTTTTGCATTGATAATAATCTATATATTCTTTAACATAATCACCATGCTACACACCTTTGACATAGGAGTTAATAAGATCAAGTCTGGAACAAAAGATTTACAGGGTCGCTTTAGTGCAAGGACATTAGGAGTGTTGTCACTGCATTCTGTAATAATCTGGAATATGGCACTTTGAAAATTGCGTTAATACCATGGTTTAATTTTGTGTCTAAGACTGAAAAAAGTATTTCTATGAAGTTTATAATGAGATTCCTACTTTACACATCTGAGGCTGTATCAAATTAATCTCACAGAATAATCCCTCAAGGATCCAAATCTGGATGCTCAAATTTCCCTATTGGCAGTCTATCTAGGAACTTTGAAAAGACATACTTCAAATTTAACAGGGAAACGATTACTTCATTGTTCCACGCTTGTCAATAAAATCTGAGAAACGTAAGGAAATCGTAATGACAAGTTGACGAGTTGAATAAGCCTGATGAATTGGGCGCGACATGTCCGTCACCTGCCAAGACCACTTAATTAGCAGGAAGGAAAGTAGAAATTCCCAGACCACCTAAATCCTAGCTGTATGAGTTACATGTAGCAGTACTCAAACAGACGGAGATTCAGAACATTGAGGGAAGCCATGTGGTTGGGAGAACCATGAGCGGAGGATCAGAAACTACAGTGCACATTGCCTGGTAACCTGGTAGTTAGCGTGCTTGTGCAATTACACAGCAGTCTCTCAACAATGCGATTGCTGTGAGTTCGTCCAACTTATCCTGGCTTCCTCTACGGTCGTACGTGGAAAAGTTTGTGAGCAACCTGTGGATAGTCGTGGGATTCAGGCGGGCTCTCTCCGGTTTCCTTCCATCATAATGCGGGCTGCCCTTGACGTTTAAGTGGAAAATTCCTGAGTACCGCGTAAAATACCAATATAATGCAGACAATTAGACATTTGATAGGCGACACAATAAGGTCGAAATCTGACAGATCGTGTTTGTGTACTAGTTAGCAATTGTACAGAAAATCGTAATGTGATGGGGAGTTTAGTCCGGGACATAACTGCTACAGTCTGGGGAAAGCCTTCCGACGATAGCTTACGTGCAGCAGTGTTTCATTGGTTGAGGCGACTTTCAAAGATTCTCGTCACATGCAGTTCCCGAAGTTAACCTATAACGGAGAAATGCCTAATCTCACACAGTGTATTATTGCAATCGCTATAACATATGTCTACTCAACTTTTGGGGTGATTGACTCGACCTCTTTATATCGGGGATATGTACTGTACATCTTTGAGTTCATAGACGACTCTGACCTCGTTTGAATGGCTGAAGTGACGTGTTATTCAAGAGATCTAACAAAACAACTAGTCTTCAGTATTCCAGCTTCTATCGGAGTTAACTGTATTTTAATATTCCACACAAATCAAATTAAATAATTTCATTCCTCCTGATGTTAACACTTTCGTTGAAAAAGAAAGCAAATTATATCAATGCAATTCTGTAAACATATTGCTAAATAATGTATTGATTCCGGTCATATGAAAATATAGGCATATTATAATGTCGCGTTCATGCAGTACGATTGTCGAGTTGGCTTATCAAATGAAAATAGAACATGAGCTAATTCATGCAGCTCATGATGGCCTCCTCTCTAGCCTGCTAACAACATGCGGTTGGTCGTAGCTTTCCTCCGCGAAAGCTAAGTATTCTTGAATACAGAATAAAACTCCAATCAAACAAATAAATAATTATTTCATGCAGCATTCGACAATTTGGATCGCCTGAAGGCAGGTTATGAAATAGACTTGTTCTATTTCCGTTACACTAGTCTAACTCGACACGGCGATACCGTAAAACGCATTTACAGAAAACGGTTTAACTCAGTGCCAGCTCAAAAATGTTTCAACAATCAATGCTTCTAGATCCTGAAAAGAAGCAAATTTCCATAAAATCCCCATATTTAGTGGGATTAAGTCCATTACCGCCGTCACTTTATATTCAAGTATTAGATAATGCGGTTGTAAACAGGAGTAATACGATGAGTGTAGGCTCACAGCCTATGTCATTTCAGGGGAATTACATAGCATAAGAAGTGAATACTTTCTCACAAGGAGACAAGCGTTTTCGTTATTTCCAGGAAATACAATTATCACATAGTTGGCTCACAAATGAGAAAGCGTGTAGGACATTAATCATAATAATGTTGTCCATGCATGTATGTATATTTATTTATTTATTTATTTGATATTTTACGGCGTACTCAAGAATAGTTCACTTCTACCACGGCGGCCACCATTATGGTCCGTTCATGTATAGTCCACAGCATTTAACCCATATTTTGGAAAATGTCTTTAGGACAGACTGGCGTAAAACCTGGTGTAGGCTGAGCTGGTGCGTTTAAACTGAAGGTTATATTGTGATGATTTCCACAACCATGAATAACGAAACTAGAGTGTTGTGATAGGACATGTTTTTCCACTCCATACTTTGCCCCACCTGTGTACAGGCTCGTAAAATTGAAGAATCCCCATGCCGTCGTGAGTATCACATTGTGCAGTGCAAGTTAACATATAATTCGTTGGAGAAGGCATACCATAGTAAATTCACACATTGCATGTGGGATGAAGTATAGATGCCACCAGAAGTCATGAAAACAATTACAGTTTTTAAAGTAATAACAAAAGTGCCAGTTTCCCTTCAAACACCTGTACCTGTCAGGTTTTCCCGATCACTGTATATCTATACATGTGGTACCGGACTTCCTCACATGTACAACATATGGGATCCATCCTGAGTATATATTACATGTAGTAAAAAATGCCGAACGGTTACAGTGATCCGCCCTTTCCCGCTCCGGGCGAATGCTGTACTCTCCGAAACGTGCCGGTGTCTCACGCATGAATAATACATAGCAAAAGTTATCCGACCAACCTCCCCCCGTATTAGATATGTAGGCCCACATGACGAACGGCTACATGGTCTACAATACATTTAATACATATGACGTACAGTTTTTATTTATGTGGGTGTTGATATTGGGGTTTCCTGGTATGCCATACACACACATCATATCATGCTCTGTCCCTGCCTCTCCAGCTTTTACACCATAGATCATGTGTAAGTTGCGTCTATGCCATAACTTATTTATGACGTGTTGTTCGACATACTCTAAAAGTCCTTTCCGTCATGGAATTGTGGCGTTCTCACCCACTCAACTTCCTCCAACATGTAGCATTTTGACAGGCTCTACTCAACTATGCACCTCCTGGTTTCCTCTGCACTATATTTTCTACTTCTCTACCACACAATTTAAGTCATGTACTATAGTATTTCAGCTAGGCTCTTTACTATGGTCTCTCCGGAAACCTTATATGTTGTAATATATGTCACATGTTGTCAGTTTATCTACGCTCAGTAGGGGCGAACCGCTAATGGATATAGGGCTTTTTCTATGATAAGATGAAGCGCCTACCACTACCCGTCGGTTATCTGTTGAATCATTGCTGTTGGCGAGAAAGCGTTTTCATCCATTGTGACTTGAATCTTTAAAATGTGTGGCGTTTGATGGGTTTATAATCGTTACTTTAAGCGTCATAATGTGCGATTCAGACGGTGTTTAATTTGCAGGTCAACATAATAGAGACAGACAGAAGAGAAAGCCCACTACAGACAGCTGATAAATACTTGCGTCCAATGCTCAAATGATTGAAACGTGATGCGCCCAAAAATTCGGGTATAAGAAACAAATTTTTCAGAATTAATAGCCATAGAAGCGGTCAGCTACAACCACATCGTGACACAGAGTGCTTGGAAGACTAAGCGGTAAGCGGGGGGAGGGGGGGGGGGGGGCAATCTACCAAAACGGCTGTAACTTTTGTGGTTGAGGGAGTGTCTAGTGTCTATCTTTGACTGAATGGGGTCGACTGTTAACTCTTATAATGCAATTTGAACAACAACATTTAACTGCGAAGTTGACAGTTTTCGTCTTCAGTAAATAAGTGATGTGAACGCCCTACTCCTGTATCACCAACTCATGAATTACTCAGCGCACGTTGCCAATTGCCAACATCTTACAATCGCCATACATGTTGGGAATACGACAAGTGCATGTCAATCAGCATAATGTATTAAGTCAAAACAAAGCTTTCGTTTTGAGGAGCAGTACTGCTCGTGTATTATGTAAAATCAGTTCATCTGTTGCTTTTACAGCAACATTTTGTCTTTATTTTGAAAATTAAAACTATCAAACACAATCATTTTTTTTGGAAAGGAGAAAGAGTGAAGTCAGGGGCATAACTTTTCAGAGAGTTTTGTTCATGAGTAGGCCAATAATTGCACTTTCCAGTGTCGTTCACGCGGCACGATGTTGCGAAGTCATAGCACAATGTTGCAAAGCGCTGGCACGGTGATACGGTGTCATTGATGTGAAGGGACTGTACAACAACCTTGGCTTCGTAGCTTGTCATCACTTCATAGCCTCATGCTACCTCTTCGTAACATCGTGTCATAACTTTGTGTCATCGTCTTCTGATAAATTGACACGATCAAACCTATGCTAGTTGTTACGGTATTGAAAACGGCAACAGAAAACAGACTCAGTGACTCAATATTACAATGTAAACAATGCTTTATATATAAAATGAGACGTACAGTTTTACAGACAGTTCAACAACAACAACAACATACACATCAGTATTACCGGTCTTTACAAGTTTCCAGTTCACCTTTGCATCCCAAGGAATGTATTCCAGGAAATCCAACGTAAAGACCATGGGATAAACACACAATTCACACAAGTCACAAATTGTCCTAGACAGGTACTTCGCCAGGTTAGCGAACACGAACACAGTACACAGGTTACACAGAACTGGAACAGTCAAGCCTTTGAATGACGTCACACCCGCAGAGCACAACACAGGGTAAATACAGGCATGGAGGTATAATCCACTTCAGATCAGTCACAGCTCCCGCAGAAGCTCACAAACGAGCCGTTCAGAGACGTAGAGTAATGTCACCTTGTGGCAGAACGAACGTCCTTTGCAAAACTGAAAACTTCAGTTTAGAGTCCTTGACGACCTTGTCGGTCAGGTGAGGTCAGCGTGTTAAACAAATTACACAGTCCACACTGTATAATCATAATAAAGATCCGAACACCAATAAACGTGACTTCCGCAGAAATTCACATAAACCAGACATCAGTACTACTGTGGTACACAAACGGTGCCGGCATAAAAAATCTGTCCTCCCAAATGAAACTGGCATCACCAGCTCATATCAAAATAATGGACTCGATACGAGAGCGTCTCACACTCTCCTGGCTCCCAGTGGATGCAGCAAAAATCCCTCCACTCTGCACAGAAAACACGGCTTATATACGTGCCAGGTGGATTCAACTATTCTTAGACACAGAATTAACAGCCAATGAACATCCAGTTAAATAAACAGAGCATTGAACAAGGTGCTTTCGGCCAGGTCCGCACTGTACATATATAACAGGGCCTGTTATGCTTATAACATATATATATAAAATATTCCAAATCCTTTAGATTATCCAATTTTATCTCAGTATTTACAGCAGAACTTACAGCTATCATCTGTGCTCTTCAGTTTCTCCTCGACCTAAAACCTTCCAGGGCTGTTATACTTACCGATTCTTTATCTTCCTTGCAGGCCATGTCAAATTATGTCTGGTATAATTCTTCATCACTTGTGTTTGAAATACTGCATTTATGCACCGCTCTTCGTTACCAGGGCGTCTCTGTGAGTTTTGACTGGGTACCAGCTCATGTCGGTATTGTGGGAAACGAAATGGCAGACTCCCTGGCGAAGAGAGCGTCATCCTTTTTAGATATATCCATACACGTGCCCTTAAACATTAATGAAATCATGAGTCATGTCGCACCTAAGTTTGTGGATATTTGGCAGCGGCAGTGGGATGAAGCTAATAAGGGGAGGTTTTTTCACCAGTATAATCGTTCTGTCTTGTTAAATTCGCCAATATCATTACGTTCCCGACGAGATGAAACGCTAGTTTTCCGCCTTATTTCTGGACATGTACCTACAAATACCTATTTATTCAGAATGAATCTGCACCCATCTGGGTTATGTGACGTATGCCCAATTAACGATGATATCGCTCATCTCTTATTTACTTGTACCCGGCACTCTAACGCTCGCCGTGTTCTTTACCGGGACTTACGCTCCATTGGCCTTCGGCATTTTACGTTAGCATCTGTTTTAAATCCTAAAGCGAACCGAAGTAAGACTTTCCAGGCCCTGGCGAATTTTCTTAGCAGATGTCCTTGTCCTTGTCCTAAATAATATACTTTTCCTTTATATACTATCCAGCTTAAAAGCATTTTCAATGACGCCAAGTTTTTGGGCCGGAAAAGCGCCAGTGCAAATCAAACACCCCCCCCCCCCCCTATAACATATAACACAAAGGTCCGCAGACTAACAGTACATGAAGACGTTAAATAGTCATACATAACATAGTTTCTATTTTAATTATACTTATGCTTAGTCGAAAGCGTCTTAACTCTTGTCAGCCCTACTTACGAGAGCGTGACAAGAGGTAAAGTCATTTTGGAATAAGTATTGTTGTGCCATAACAAAAAACTCAGGTGTCAACTGCATGTGGTTTCTTAACAACACCAAACGTCTTACAGAAGAACTCGATGCTGATATGCATATATCGTACAAAAACGTATCCACATGGGATTTCTCTACTCCCTATACTACGATTCCTCACAAAGATCTTATTGAAAGAATATCGTCGTTAATTGTCTCGGTATTTACTAAAACAGGTCACCGTTACATTAACGTCAGAAGCAATAAGGCTTTCTTTAGTTCTACTATTTTTACCACTCATGGGATGTTACATTATTTATTGAATTACTTGAATTTCTCATTAATAACATCTATGTGAAATTCGGGGATACCATTTACCAACAGTGCATACCCATTGCATCCAATGGGTACAAATTGTGCGCCTCTTTTGGCAGACCTATACCTGTTTTCATATGAATATGACCATATGCAAAAATCACTTAAAAGTAAAATCTTTAAAGCGCGATCCTTTTCTTTTACCAAGCGGTATATTGATGATCTACTGGCGTTAAAAAAAAAACCCCATACTGCTGAAGCGGTTTAAAGGAGACAACAGATAGTCCTGATGGTACATCTCATTTGGATCTATATCTGTACAAAGACGAACAAGGTCTCCTTTCACACCGCCTTTACGACGAAAGGGATAATTGCAATTTTTGATATTGTATTACGACCCAAACTGCCTGTATTATAAAGAGATGGCTTGTTCGAAATACACGACAGTTTAGCCGCACAAAAAAGTAACCAAAACCAGCAGATTTTATTTTTCAACAATTTATTAGGTTTAACAACAACAGATAACAAGACTTATACAAATATTAAAGTACTTAAGTTTAACAAGAAAGGATAGCAATATCTCTACAAATACTAAAGTACTTACATGTACAACGGTGTCAAGTCCAAACGGACGCATGTATTCCACAATGCGAAAAACCATACAGGCATAAATGCACAAATAAGAGGGAAAATCCACAGTATAACTGAGTGTATGACGAAATATACACAAAATTCCAAAGACAAGGTCCGTGTACTAATAAGCACTGTGTACACAAGAGCACAAATTAAAAATACAAGTTCAGACTGAAACAAGTGCTCGGTGGAGATATGACATAACACAGCCAGAGGCTACAAAGACACAAAAATTCAGCACAAAAGTCGTACTAAAGTAATACACAGCGAAAGCATCCAAAACTCTCAATGATTCTCCTTTCTCGCCCTTTGACCTGCTTTCATAGGTCTTGTATAGACTGGTGGAATTTCTTAGAATAAGAAAATTCTTGAACATTTGTTGTAAACAAACAGGCACCGAACTGAGCGTATTCTGAAACATTCTAAGGTAGAGGCAGACAGCAGGCCCTGAACTCAGCATATGTAAACAGTGGCAAGCTAAATTTAGAAGCTAACGGCACTTGTTCACATAACAATTGTAAATTATCCTTACTTGGATAGCAACATACCAAAGGGTCCTGCATATGGCGTATACATATCTCGCCTTGAAGCATTTGTCAGATCTTGCGTAAATTGTGATGACTTTAATCTGCGTCACAAGTTGTTAGTTCAAAACCTAGTGTGTCAAGGATACTCCATCAAACGCTTTCATTCAAAGTTTCTCAAATTTTACAATGGGTATAACACTCTCGTTGGCAGGTATGGACAGAGCGTTCAGAATCTCTGGCGATCTGCATTGTGATCAACCACATAGACGGCGCTGTTTTCCTTACGTACATATCTACCGCGTACATAGGTGGCGCACAACAAAGGTGGCGCACAACATAGGTGGCGCACAACATAGGTGGCGCTGGTTGTCGAGTGTAACCGTCTATCTTGTAGACAGCTTTTATACAGACCAGCATGTATTATCAACGGGAAAGACGTAATCGCCCGTTACTTTTGAGTCACAGTCTGTTCAGTTAAGGTCTGTAACGCTCGTCATTTTTGAACTGTATCTAATACCGCTTAACCTGGGGCTAGGGCAGTAAAGGCATCCATGCTCATTACATCTGCATGATGCCTTTATGAACAGTTGCAATCAACGCGCAACTAAGATACCTTGTTTAATTGTTATTTGACCTGAAACTCATTCATGGACTACGAATTTGAACTTTGATGTGGAATTCATGCCTGGAATATCCAGTGTCTGCCCGGCATCATTGAAAACTGATGACCGCTTCTCTCGTGTTTTACCGTCTTTATTTATTATTTGTATAATTTCTTACATACTTTTGTCTTTAGGAGCTAGTGTTAAACGTTGTTTTAGAAATGGGTCTTGCGATTATCGACTTGGAACAACCTTTACGGACTACGAATGTCAGACATGACGCTTATATATATTACGTGCAGGGGAGATTAACGTCACCATACCCTGGTAAACAAAATGGAAGAATTACTCTAGTCTACACTTAAGAATATTCTCCAACACGTGAATTCCGTTTTTTGAAATATGACACTGCATTAATATTGGCCATTTGAGTTCGAACGTCCTCCAATCCATCATGCGACTTGTTATAAGTATTTAGGCAGCCTCTGTTCACATTAATTTAAAAATCACCTGTTCCACCGTGTTCCTAGAGCACAGCTGACATCTCTTTTATAGAGATCTCCAAGATCACAAAAGTTCAACTCCTCACTATTCCCCAGCGTTCGTGTACTCTACTTGTAGTGAAACTTTGCCGTTCTACCTTTGTATATAATGAGACGCCAAGAACAGATATATTTAATATATGAGTTACACATTATGCCTGATACATGATACATGTTAGCGTTTTGCTGCATGGCGAAATATTTATTTATTTGATTGCTGTTTTACGCCATACTCAAGCATATTTCACTTTTACGACGGCGGCAAGCATTATGGTGGGAGGAAACCGGACAGAGCCCGGGGAAAACCCACGGCCCTCCGCAGGTTGCTGGGAGACCTTCCCGCTTACGGCCGGAGAGGAAGCCACAGCATGAGCTGGACTTGAACTCCGAGTCACCGCATTGGTGAGAGACTCCTGGGTCGTTACGCTGCGCTAACCATCTGAGCCACGGAGGCCCCGCATGGCGAAATAAAGCAGATGTTTATGAAATAAGCATATGGTGTTTTGTAACACAAACACAAAGCTAAAGCTTCAGTTGCAAGACACAGACCATTTCTTTCTTTGTTACTACAGGCAACGTAAGGCTTGCTAATCAGTCAAAGTTGAATAATGGAAGACAGAGATCATTCCAGCAATCGTTAAAAAGTGAATTACAGGTGAAGGATTGATTAAATTTAAAACTGCCTTGTACTTTCGTCGATTGGTTCTTTGGGTAGATGTATACAGGACCAACCTGATACCAGTATATCTGTAGGTGTGCCAGCTCTGATGCGCAGGTAACATGATGGGAGGTAAGTGAACAAGGTAAAAGTGAACAATAAAATTCATCGTGACAACTCTTTAGTGCTGTGCTATAATACGCAACACAAAGTGAGGAATAAGCTTAGGATGATCCTTATCGTTATTTGCTGTGTGTGTTAATACGAAGCTAAAATTAGAACACCCACTTCAACATTTTAATACAAAAGACAACATCAGAGGTATGTATGCATCGGTAAAGTATACCTCAAGAAATTTAAAAAGTATAACAATTTGTCGTCGTGTTACCGACCTTGGTCAACCAGGCTCGGGCTATCTCTTAAACTCGAGAACACATATTTTGTGTATATATATATATATATATATATATATATATATATATATATAATACGGCAAAGGTTTGCCAGAATATGTTTCGCGGAACACGATCTCGGGCATTATGTCCAAGTCTGAAATCGTATGTTAAGTGAGAGAGTGTAATAACGCATATCGCTAGAACTACTTGGTTTCCCTGCGACTTCAATTAAAACCAATAACGGCAATATTTTATGGGCTTAGCATGGATTTTAAGTCTCACTTATCCTGCCAAGGCCCAGGACTATATGTAATTTTACTTACGTACATGGTGTTTTGGTGTTAGATGCAAGTTTATGGACTTGCACATAGCAGAGGAGCTTTTGTCTCTGTTTCCATGGATGCCAGTACAGCCTGACTGTTAATTCAGTACGAAATAATAGAATTTTAAGTGTTGGTGAATTTGTAAATTTAATATTTGCTAATTCCTAAAGACAGGGAACTGAGTCACTCCACACATAGGTTACACGTGCGGAATTCAGGCATTTGGGTGGGAGATTTGCCCCCGAATTGAAGAATAAAGGAGCACTGATTGGATAATACTGACATACAGACGTTTTAGGTTGTTGATACACTATAAATTTCTACAGTTAGTTTAAACCTAATTAAATTATATCAGAAGTTTGTCTGTTTTGGATAGAACTGAAAACTGTTTTGCCAGTGTTACCTCCCGCCTCCCTGAATGTTACCAGGGTACATGTATCAAATGCTATTAACAAGTGCAAAAAATCGAGTTTGAAATTGATAAATTTACTACATAAATAGTAAGGAAAATCAATGCGTGCTCGTGTAACCTATAATAGTCCCCTACGCATGCCTGCCATATAATAAGGTCAGGGGAACATGGTCTCGGATGAAAGATGACAAAAAAGATTCGCTGCTCAGTCCCAGTCGAAAATATTTCACCACCTATCGACCGACTAATGGGTATAAATTTGTCATCCTTACATGACCTTGTAGTACTGCAGGAGTATCAGATTCGGACTTAATAATAGTTACATAGATAAAATATTAAATTCGGTTGTGGAGGATCCCTGAGATCACATGTACACGATGCTCAATTATTTAACACCCAGAGAGGCATTCACCACCTTGTTAATACAGAGGGTGTCTGCGTATTCATTATAAATACGCTAATGCCTAACTTATCTTGGTCAACACGGCAGACTATGGTGAACAACATTGTAACCAAGAAGACAGCTTGATAAATATTTACGGCATTTTCTTTTGTATTTCTACACTGTTACTGGCGAATCTTTAGGTATCATGCTTCCAACATCTAACCATACATGATAAACAGGTCTGGACAATGAACAATACACTGTAGTAAGATGCTGAGTACTTTTATCGTTGATTTATTGACCAACTCCATGCCTCTTACAGGTCCCTGCTACAACAAGCATGTTTGGCCAGCAGGTGAAGAGAGAGCTTGGCTTTCATAAAAAAAGGTTTCAGTCTGTCCCCTTTTTCTCGTTCCTTTCTGCACATTCGTTAATTATTCCGAAGTTGAAGACTTAACATTCACATGTTCTGCGGAGGCATTCCAGATAGAATCTGCGAACAACGGAAATAATTCCCTGTTTTATTCATGAAATCTCGACCACATCAGCTGATAATAAACTGCGCTCTTGTTACAGACTTCCCTAATGTCCTGCAAACAGGCCACTTGATACATCCCAACTTAATGATGAACTGATGAATGTATATTCAGTTACCCAATAGATATAAAGTTTTAACTCCCTGTATGTTTTCAACCAATGTAAGGTAAATGTTTAAAAAATAAAACAAATTTAATCAAAAAGATTAAATGTGTTTGCTTCAAATGGTAGCGAACGCCCAGGTGGAAACAGAAAAGTATGTGTGACAAGTATTAACACATTCACGATGGACTCGTTCGCATGACCGTTGACTCCCTGGAGAAAAGAACGTTTTAATGCTGAAAAGTTAAATGCTTGTAAAGCGTTTGACCTATGCAACGGCAATATGTCGTTAGTTGCTTGTTTAATAAGACCAATAACAACCTTAAAATCATCTGTGAAACAACCATTCTACATTACCAGAAATCAGTATATAGACAGCCAAGGCCCAGAATGGTATTTTACACCAACAATATAGGACCCCATGCACATCTAATGTTTGTATACAGTTCCCATTCAGTTTATACCTGCAGCATTAGAGAATAATGGGCCGACTGGTTACAACTTTGGGTAGACTGGTTACTTGTCTGTGGATGTGGCTTGCTCGAGCGTGTCCTTCGAGGTATGAGAATCACACTTCTATGAAAAATGTGCCAAGTTTATCAGTTGATTTTTTGAGGACATGCATGGGCTTTTGAAATGTCAATATGACTCTAAAAAAACTGAACTCCTCACAGTACAGAGTTTGCTTTATCCCTCGCATCACAGTTCCTTATAACTTCACGTGTGTACTTCCAAAACTGAGGCGCAATGACTCGAGGCCTCCCACCAGTGTGGTCGCTGTGAGTTCAAGTCCAGCTCATGTTGGCTTCCTCTCCGGTCGTACTTGGGACGGTTTTGCAGCAACTTATGGATTGTCGTGGGTTTCCTCCGGGCTCTGCCCGGTTTTCTCTCACCATAATGCTGACCGCCGTGGTACAAGTGAAATATTCTTTAGCCCGGCGTAAAACACCAATCAAGTAAATAAATAAATATTTCAAGCCAGTCGTGCGTGGCTAATTAAAGCAATATTCTTTCAAGTGGATCATTGTCACATGTGTATCACTCGTAAACCATCAAGAGGCGTTCCAAATAGATGACCGGAAGCCCCGTTTCTAAAGGAATCTAAACCACGTGAGTCATTTCTAGATGGAATATAAATCATTTAAATCATTACTTAAATAATTTGGTATTAAATCAAAAGTGACTATATTTGTCTCTCAGTAATGTCTCGGTCTTGTTACGACGATGTTTTCGTATTAATGGTGGCCTACCAGGACTGTATTTACCAAAAGAATTAAGACAAATATTCAAACACAGCTACAATTAAAATATTTCCCTTTAGAATGTTTAAAATTTGTGCACTGTTTCTTTGGTGCAGAGCAGCGTGCCAACTACAATTTGAGTTATTTTCTGTTCTAGTTTGACTTTCAGTTCAAAGACATTCAATTAAGTACGGGCTCCGAAGTACCAATCCCAGGCCAGTAAGCTGAATGTTTATTCTGTACTGATTCGATGTTGGAATAAAGTGAATGATGGTGGCACGAACTATAAATATGTTGCTCAGCTGAGAAATCGAATAACTTGACGCAGGTGGGGCCATTTATCAATGAGAACTTAAAAATATCAAATTGATCAAACATTTCCCCCCACCTTTCTTATGAAAGAAATTTAAAATGTAAACTAAAATCATTCTCTGAGACTTCCTTAGTTCTTTGATTGTTTGTGTTAAACGTTGTTTTGGAGCAGGTCGCGCGGAATTTTCATTCTGATTAACGACTGGTATAAAACTTTCTTTCGACCATTTGAGTCACGACCTTTACGCTTGAAAAAAAACAGATCACGCTAATTCCCAATGGAACAGTGAGAGAAATTGAAAATATATTCATATAGATAAACAAGTAAAGTTATCAGGAATTTTAAACCACACGTGAATAACAAACTATAGGCCTATTCATACACATTGATAAATTTGCTGCACACGGCGGAGAAAGATATGATTCCGCAGGTAATAATTTGTAGCAAACGACAGGAAACTGGTATTTAGAAGCCGACAAAATCCCATGGGTTTTAGTTAAAGAGTCTGTATTTGCTTATATACTCCATAGCTACTCTCATCAATCATGACAATTAGCCGACTGTGTGTATAACAAGCACGCCATTATAGTGAGCAGATGACAAAATCCTCATACCGTACCTTCACTGGATAAGAAGCGGCTGCAGATGTTTTGGGGATGTCTTCTGGCGTAAGCATTGTGTAAGTATAATTTCATATCTGCACGGGGCCTCCGTGGCTCAGTCGGTTAGCGCGTTAGCGCAGCGTAATGACCCAGGAGCCTCTCACCAATGTGGTCGCTCTGAGTTCAAGTCCAGCTCATGCTGGCTTCCTCTCCGGCCGTAAGTGGGAAGGTCTTCCAGCAACCTGCGGATGGTCGTGGGTTTCCCCCGGGCTGTTCCCGGTTTCCACCCACCATAATGCTGGCCGCGGTCGTATAAGTGAAATATTCTTGAGTACGGCGTAAAACACCAATCAAATAAATAAATGAATCATATCTGCACTTAGTGTTGAACTACGCATCATAGTATGCCAATTTAGGACGTTTAAACTGTGTCAACATCATCACAAGTTTAGACTCCAACCACTTCAAGTTGAATTCAACCATGAAAATTAAAGGAATGGTTTGTGTTGAGCGCACAGCCGTGTTTTACATGTGTTTCCAAAGCAACCCTCGATAAGAATTCATAACAAAACTATAAATTTAGATACTTGTACGCAGATAAGGCCATCAATCTGCATCAAACCTACCGCCGCATTACAAGCAGCTGGTAGTCTGAAACAATCACATTGTCTTCGGTGTATTTTCTTTCGAATATTTCTTTGTCAGCTTCTAATTGTATAATCTAATAGAACAAAAGTCAAGAAAGCGAATCGCTGCATATCACTTCTCTCTGGGCATGCCCAGAAGAAACATATTATAAGGCCAGCAGTATAGCCCTGGCCTCTGTAGAAAAGATTGAAGACGATGATGGAATTATTATACTTACGTTGATCAAATATCAGTTTAGGTTGTTGAAGAAGGGACTCCGAAAAAGAAATCGGAGCTGTGTAAGTTTATTGTTGGCTTCTACAATATGATCCCTAACACGAACACCGAACGAAGGCATCTTATTGGGACAGTTAGTATATTTGTCTACATATAATAGATTGAAAACACAGTCGAAGGCTGGATTTGGTGGGTGTGCTTTAAGCTTTGTAGCATATTGAAGGTTCGGTTTTATACGCCTGTGATGTAAAGAAGGCTCCTGAGCTTCTACGTATAAACTCTCTACTGTGGAGGTTCTAAAAGCATCAAGACTGAGCCTCAAAACCTTGATGATGGACCGGATCCAACATTTTAATATACGAATTCCTAGCGGAACCGTAAATGAAGGATCCATAGTCCATTTTAGACCTCACCAGTGAACGATATATATTGACTAAAACAGATCGGTTAGCACCCTATTGGGTGCTAGATACGACCTTAATTATATTTAAAGCCTTTGCCCATTTAGCTTTAAGCATTTTTATATGAGGCATAAAAGCTAATGTTTTATCGAATATAACCCCTAAAATTTATTTTCTCCAACAATTTTCACTGGCTCACCATAAAAATTAAGTTCAGAGTTTAGGTGGAATTTCCGTTTATTCAAAAAAATGCATACCGACGGTTTTAGACGCGGAAAATCTAAAACCATTCTCAACTGCGCATTTCTCGATCTTATCAACGCAGAGCTGCAGTTGCCGCTCGATGTAATTCATATTTTTAGCACGGTAGCATAGGAAGTCATTTACATATAATGAACCCTCCGTGGCAGATGTCAGTGTTTTAGCCAAACTATTAATTTTTTGCTAAACGGTGTTGGCGAAAGGATACTGCCCTGGGACACACCCATCTCCTGTTCATAAGAGTCAGAAAGAGTGGACCCCACCCTTACCTTAAACTGACAATCAGATAAAAAAATTCTGATATAAATATCGGCCCTTAAGGCCCATATCCACGAGGAGATGAAGCCATTTCGAATAAAGATTTCTAATCGAACAAGGTGATCCATAGTGGATCTATCTTGACGAAAACCACATTGTGTATTAGAAAGGTTTCAAGAAACCAAACAAATCTATCATATATCATCCGTTCCATAGTCTTACACACGCAGCTGGTAAAAGCTATGGGACGGTAATTATTTGGATCTGTATGATCCTTACCAGTTATTACCAGTTATCCAAATAACATTAAGCAAGTCAAAGAGAATCTCAGGTGATACATGGTTCAAAAACTTATAATATATGTTATCAGGGCCACAATCAGTACAGTTTGCCTTTTAAATGCAATTTTAAGTTCATTGCTGTTAAAAGGACGTTTATAGTCTTCTAAATATTTAGAAGAAAGGGGCAGTTTTATTTTGTCCTGGTTTTTAATACGCTGGAATTCTGAAGAATAATTCCCAGAAGAAGATTTCTTGGAAATTGTCTCAGCTAATTTTTTTGCTATATTGGATGGAGAGTATATTACCTCCATCCTGGAGGATGCTGGACTTGTGCTTTATAACTTTTGTCCTTAAGTTTCTGAACCATGGTTAAGGCCTTCAAGACTTACGCCAACAAAGGTCGTTTCTTGGACTTGATTAATCGAGAGGCCTTGGCTCTAAATATACGAACCTAATTTAGGTTATTATCAGTGAGACAATGATTAAATCTCTGTTCAGCCTTTTTCCGGTTCTTTATGGCTTTACCACAGCCATTGTCGTAGCAGGGTTTTTTTTTTTGGATTTGGGATTTGTCGAGGTCTTCGGGATAGATCTATCAGCAGCTCGTAAAACAAGCTCATTAAATTTTAATATAGGATCACCTGCTGCACTGAGAGTCTCTGGAGTGATATCAGCCTCGCAGAACATCTCAAATGCGATCCAATCTGCTTTATCAAATTTCCACCTAGCTACACGTTCTAAAGAATTAGAAGTGATATGCTCTAGGGTTATAGGAAAATCGTCACTACCACAAAGATCGTCATGCACCTTCCAAGAAAAGTCAAGGAGAAGTTATGGATCTGTGATAGTGAGATTGGTAGCAAAATGTGTCATTACCCAGGTGTAAACAGGTATTAGACCATCATTAGAAGAACACAGCTCCTCCTTAAACAGGAAGTCTTCCATTATCTTGCTCTTATTATTTATGTTATTACTGCCCCATAGAGGATTATGGGAATTAAAATCTCCCATTATTATAAAAGGTTTTGGCAACTGTAACTGTAAAGGTGACAAAGAAATGTTGGGGGCAATATACACTGAACATAATGTCATAGTTTCAGACACTGAAAGACGGACAGCCACAGCCTTAAGCTTTGTATCCATATGAACAGGGCTGTGAATAATATTATTATTGATGAAGATAGGAGAGTCGCCTGCAGCACTCTCTTCTTCATTTGAATAAGTACTGTATAAAGGAATAATTTTAAAGTTATTTTATCTTTGTCAGATGTCTCCAGGTTAGTTTCCTGGAGACGAAGGGCCATAGAATTTAATTGAACTAGTTACGTTATTTCAATAAAATTTACCTCGACAATTCCACTGTATAATTTTGTTATATATAAACCTTACGCAGAGAGACGTATAGGAAATTTATTTTTATGTCTGGACCAGGGACGACCCTTTCGTGTAGGTCCTCCCCCGATCCTCACCTATTAAAAGTTTGGACAGGGTCCCTGGTGGCCTTAGAGGGACGCTCTGTGGGACCACTATGTTTATTATGATCATTATGACATTTATTTCCAGACATGGTTTTGGCAGTTTTTGTTTGGATTGATTAGGTTCAGGATTGATGTGGATTATTTACTGGTTCTATTTACTGTACTGCAGTTGTCTGGGTTGAGCAGGAATTAAGGTCAGGGAGAGCCGGAAATTGCATAGAAGTAAAACTAGGTGTCTCGTTTCCAATGGGCCAAGTTAATGATGTTTGAGTAACAACAGATGGTTCTGGCTTGACCACATTGGCAAACGAAGATTGCAGTGAAGTATTAGAAAGAGAGGCCTGTTTGCGGGCCTCCTGATAAGATATATTGTTTTTGGTTTTTAGATTCATTATTTGCTATTCCTGAACGTAAAAAACGGACGGTCCTTGAAGAGGCCCTGTGATCTCCACCGCAATTGCAGCAATTAACTGTGCTGCTGCAGTCAAAACCATTATGATCCTCACTGCAGCATCGAAAACAAACCAGTTTATTTTTACAATGGCCCTTGCCGTGACCAAATTTTGGCAAGTAAACCAGCGGTTTGGGTTTGGGATATATAAATCCACATTGACCCTATACGGACCAATGTAGATGTATGATTGAAGAGAAGTATCATTAAATATCAGCAGATATGTATTTAATTTCAACCATTAAAAGTCAGCAGATATGTATTTAATTTCAAGATATTAACAGCTTCGTAGTGTCTTCGTAGTCTTCGTAGTGAAGCGCTTCACTCTGCTAACACCCTGTGATTTTAATTCCTCGCATATTTCTTCTTCAGAGAGTTCAAAAATGACCTGATAGATACATTAGACATTTTTAGAAATATTTAAGGATGACATAGCATATATAGTAAAAAAAAATTAACCCGATAAATTCACTACCCACCAAGGAGTGCCAACGATGCCTGAATATGCGGAGATCCATCAGGAAACACACCAATGACTCCACATGAGGTACACTGAAATAGATGGCCATAATGAGCAAACCCAACCACGAGTTCCTCTCTCTGCCATCAAGTGAATAAGGCCACCCATTAGACATGTACTACTCGATTGACCCATGAGCCACCGCCTCAAAACGTAGCCCCTCAAACGAAATTTCGGAAATAACATTTATTCTCTTACGAATGGTATCATAGAGAAATTTTGGGACCACGCAGAGGCAAGACGTGACCAAGCCGATTGATCGGACCGGGCCCATCCGACCTTCCGTCTCTCTCCAAGTAAGGGCCAAAGTGGCGTGTTGGACGTGAAGATCTCGCAAGACCCCCACGTCCTCAGATCCCAGGATCCCGTCCCAACCCACAGCAAACAGGTCGATTCCCGTTTGCCTCACACACAACCGAGAAGATGTGAGCCTATTGTATTCACTGGGCTCACACAGGAGAGCTCTAGGTTAGTCGTCTTTTACGCCAAGCTTGCCTAGAGGGCTGAGGTCCTATTCTTATCACCCCGGAAACGCCATGGGAGGATGGAGATAAAATATGACCCCTCCATCCGATGTAGCTAATAAATTACTTGAGACAATATCTAAGAAATCTGCTTGTGAGAGTTACACTTCAGAATTTCAACATACATTTCAACAAAAACCAAAAGGAGAAAATTAAATGGGTCTTGGCTGCTAAAAACTGAGAAGACTATAATCGTCCATTTAATATTTTTCACCCTCGTCGAGGGAGGCGTGTATTATCCCGGTCCCAAAACAGGGCAAAGATCATTCTGATCCATCTAATTACCGTCTCATAGCTTTTACCAGCTGTGTCTGTAAGACACGGATGATACATGGTAGACTTGCTTGGTTTCCTGAAACCAGCAAGTTACTCTAAATATATACAATGTGGCTTTCGCCAAGGTAGATCCACTACGAATCACCTTGTTAGATTTTAAATCTTTATGCTTGATGGTTTTATTAATAATAAATATGTGGTGTCGATATTTTTTGACCTTGAAAAGGCCTACCACGAACAAGGAAATATGGTATTTTAAAAGACGTGTCAGATATAGGGCTTAAAGGTCGTTTACCACTGTTTATGTCTGAATTTTTTTATCTGATCGTCATTTTACATTACGGGTTGGGTCCACTCTTTCTTACACATATGAGCAAATCGGTGTATCCCAGGGCAGCATTCTATCGGCTACTAAAGCCGTAACATCTGGTACACAGGGTTCTTTATTTGTTGATGATTTCCTGATATGTTAACTTGCTATAAAATGCTTAAACGTAAATGTACAAAGGCTGTAGATTTTATTATGGTCGTATCTAGCACCGATTGGGGTGCTGACTTTTTTGTTTGACAATCTATATTGTTTTCTCTTGAGGACTAAATTGAACAATGGGTCCATCATTGACGGTTTCGCAAGGAGGTTGTATATTAAAATGTTATATCCTGTTCATCACCAAGGCTTGATGCTCAGCCTTGGTGCTTTAAGAGCCTTACCAGTAAAGAGTTTATAGTTGGTGGAAAATGAGCTTTCTTTACATAACCGACGTATTAACCTCATCCTTCAATATGCTACAACGCTTAAAGCACATCCATCAAACTCTGCCTACGGCTGTGTTTTCAATCTATCAAATGTAGATAAATTTTTAAAAAATGTCCTAGTAAGATCCCCCCGTTTGGCCTCGTATAGTGTGGAAGCTAATATCAAGCTAGACGAGACACCTCCTGTGTCTTTTCCGGAGTGTCCTCCATGGCTACTTCCACAACCCAAACTGATTTTTGATCTACGTAAGCATAAAAAATCACAAACACACAAAACACACAAATCCTCGTATAGTGTGGAAGCTAACATCAAGCTAGACGAGACACCTCCTGTGTCTTTTCCGGAGTGTCCTCCATGGCTACTTCCACAACCTAAACTGATTTTTGATCTACATAAGCATAAAAAATCACAAACACACAAAACACACAAATCCTCTTATAATTCAGCAAAGTTTTGCTGAATGTAAGGCTAATTATGTGAATCATAAATTTATCCACACTGACGTGTCAAAGAATGGAGACAGTGTTGCATCTGCGACTGTCTGAGAATGGCTGGTCAATTCTGTTCGTCTCGTATCTTCTATCGTTTGTGCAGAGGCCCAGGCTATACTCTTAGCCTTTATCATATGTTTCGCTCAGAGGACAGTGATATGCAGTGACTCCCTGTCTTGCCTTTTGGTCTATCTAAACCTGCATCTCGGGTTAAAATCTCGTATACTGACATGAAGTCTATTATTCTTAAATATATTCGCCACCTTTGGCAGGCTGAATGGGACTTGCAGGTCCATTACAAACTGCGGGTTATTCAACCTGTCACTGACTACAATTTTTATATTTGTCGAATGTCTCGTAGGGACCAAGTAGTTTTAACGAGGTGTCGTGTCGGGCACTCTCGCTTAACACACAATTTTATTCCAGATTGGAGGATTGCTCCAGAGTGTGTTGGATGTGATGTCGAATACGTCATTAAACATATGCTGGTTGACTGTGTAGACTTTGCCCATGATTCTACATAGTCAACTCTGTATATGATTTGTTTTTCGACGTTTAACTGTTCTGATTTTTTGTCATCTGATTTTAAATATGTCCGAAGATTTTTGTTCTGTTTTTGATGTTCTCACTACCATATCGAAAACCTTAACCACCTAGTGTTTTCAACTTGTTCTGGCCACAATATAGCTGAAATATTGCCCATGTGGCATTAAGCCATAATCATTCATTCATTCAGTAACACGATGTGGGTTGTGAGCCTTCTACACGACGTTGAAAATGCAACTAACAAGCGTATTTGTGCATTGAGTTGCCATGAAGGAACTGAATAAAAGCACGACAGTATTTATTACTTATTATTACATACGAATTTCAATAATTTCGCTTCGGGAATATTTCTTTCATCTTTTCTCTGAAAATTGATGGCTGTACCCACCTTGCGTGTTATTTTAAACCTTTGTTTTAGGATTGTAAACGGTCTTAATGAGAACCATGCTCGCTTTAATCTTGTCAAGTAACAAGCAAGATACAAATGTCGAATTAGACGCCTGGAGTTTGGCACTGTAAACCCATGGCATCATTGTATCATTCTTGAAGTTGATTAAAATACTGCACAGGTTTGGTTCCTCTAAGGATTTTTCACCAAATTAATTTCTCGAGTGTGCGAGGTCATTTCTAAAGACACCAATGAACTACAGGTGTCAAAGAACGGAGACAGCGTTGAGAAATTAGTCATGTTGGTTAATATTTAATTAAAGTCAAATGTTGAACTTGAGAAGTGCTACACTGCCATTCTATTTCTTGATGACTGAAATGGTAAATGAAGAAAAATGAAAACAGATTTGGTGGCAAAGGTACAACAGAACTCCCCTGTAAGACACGCCGACACTCCTAGTATGAAACTTCTGGTGACGGAGAGTAATTTCATGGGTAGGATGTCAGCCTTTACCCACTATAACACTGTTTTGCTCTAGAGAAGTTATATCTAAATATGGTGGTTGGCAGTATTTTTTGCTTTCGACTTTTCTGTTAGGAGAAAAGAACGTTTGTTCCTCCAGAAGGTTTTAATTACATACAATGATTGTTGAACATACATACAAAAAGCTCTCATCCGAGTGTCATATAACTATACTCATAATTATGTAATAGGAGACATAAATGCTAGGACAAGATTACTTCAGAACTACATGGAGACTGAGCAAATGTTGTCAGATTTCATGGACTTAGATAATGAGTCTTGAACATTTATATCCGATTTCCAGATACTAAATGATCTAGTATCCCGCTACTGAGATGCTTGAGTGACAATGACAGAGTGAACAATTGGGGATACAAAATGGTATTTTGTCTGAAGAGCAGAAATATGTTTATTGATATTTTATTTTATTATATCACAGTTTGATCCAATGCTCTACATTATATTATATACATAACCCAATTTTATAAGTATTACATGCGCACGAAGTAGGTGATGGCAGGGACAGAACCTTATTTCTAAGTGGTGGTACGAGAATCAGATTTTACTGCTTAATACAAACAGGTTTGGCTTGCACAGCAAACACAATTCGAAAAGGGTAAGGAAAAAGTATGTGACCAGCAGAGAAAAACAATTCTCTCATGAGAATAAGAGATATGGTGTTCACCGTTGCGATGTAAATAAAAGAGACTGATGGAAAGTAGTAAAATGTTAAAAAAATGTTCTCAGGCCAGAACATGTAGATTAGATTTCTTTCACATATTTTTGTTTCTAAAGTCTTCATGCAAACGATCCAAGGGTATTTTGAAATCTCGTTAATAAAACTGATGAGAAGAAAAAAGCGAGACCTTTGATCTCTCTAAATTGTTTTATTACTGTAACGATAAAAATGCATTTGGCTGTGACAGCTCAGTGCAATTAAAGACATGGTGGTGGATCGTTCTAACGATGCAGTGGGTCACCCATTCACGGCAGAAGAAATTACCTTTGCAATTCAGAAATTGAAAAATAATAAGGCATCGTGTGTAAACGGTACACCAAGGCGCAACTGAAGATTGAATTTCAACTTATATTCTAGCATGATATGCTGATTCTACTCAGCCGCCTAAAACACACCTTGCGTCTTTCCTACAGCATTGAAAACTGTTTACTTTGTGTGATTCCATTCTATTTTCGAACTTTATATACTTTCTTAGTTCTTCGGTAGTTTGTGTTAAACGTCGTTTTGGGATTTAGCCTTGCGATTATTGACCCAGAAGGTTCTTTTTGGTCGACGGCAGGTATACCAATGTCTGGTATTCATCAGTGTCGAAATTAATACACTAAGTGTACATGTGATATAATACTGCCAATATTAAGGCATTTTATGTTATATTTGATTCCGAGTGTTTGCTTGAGAGTTGGGTGGTTGGAATTATTTGCCCCATATTTAAGAATAAAGGATCAAATCGTGACTCAAAATTATAGATCAATTACTATTTTAAGTTGCTTAAGCCAACAATACGGAATAAAAATATAAACTCAA
The DNA here is from genome assembly GCF_032854445.1 of Liolophura sinensis. Classification (NCBI taxonomy): domain Eukaryota; kingdom Metazoa; phylum Mollusca; class Polyplacophora; order Chitonida; family Chitonidae; genus Liolophura; species Liolophura sinensis. The sequence continues at coordinate 6,883,219 of NC_088302.1, read as the reverse complement.
AACACTTTTGTTTTTGCAATATTTCAGAAGATAATGCTGTAATTTTTGTCAATATAGTATCCAGCAAAAACCTTACGCCAGTGTATATTCCCATCTTCAAAACCAAAGTGCTGTCGATTTCAAGCTTTTGACCCGTCAGACATGTGGCCCTATTTGCAATATTCCGAGATCTGATAGAGCTTTCCTGGTACTCCTTATCCTCAGGTGTACAAAAGGCCACCCGTACAATGCAAGTTGTGTTGAAAGGCACGATGCCAAAGTTGCCTCAAAACCAACCAGAGCGCGCCCTTGACATGCTCGACGCTGGCATGACCGTTAGAGCAGTCGCTAGAGCCCTTAGCGTTAATATGTCAACGATTCGTCATTTCCTAAGACGTCATGAAGAATTCGGCACGACAGCTAATCGCCCGCATGCCCGCCGACCGCGTGTAACGACCTCCACCACTGCCGCAGCTAATGAAACAGTCGGGCTCCATAATGACCGGACTTCCGCTCAAACTGTTCGGAATCGCCTCAGAGAAGCGAATATGCAAGCCGTAAATAACTCCAGGGTATAGATGCTAACCCTGTGCGATGCCAGAGACGGCGCGACTGGTTTAACATTTGTCCGACGCTATCATTTTCAGAAAAAGCAAAGCTCACCCAAGGAGCGCTGATGACACAAACTGAAAAATTTAATATGCAAATAAATAACTCAAAATATCTGCAGTCAGTATAGTGGGTTCTCGGCACTATGGTCTTGTACAAAATCTCAGAAACGGCTATTTCTTGATCATCGAGCTCTTTCACATACCTCTTCAGTACTTTAAGGACATTTTCTTCTTGATGTCCTCTTGAGTCGGGCATTGTCAAGAGGACGACACACCGCGGTATTCATTGGGATGAGCGACTGATCGATTTTCAAGCTTTTCCTCGCTAGTTTTCAGGTCTTCCAAAACTGGATAATTACCTTGTGGGAAATGTTTAGGACCAGAGCCGCCACATTTTTCCTAGTTGTTCTCGAGGCACTAGATTCCCACGAGTGCATCTGCCATGCTCAACTCTGTCGTAGCGGTGTAAAAGAAACTATGCGTCAGATCGCGCAGCAAATTTATAGACGTCGGCTTTCAAGCGGTTATTTGAGATCTGACTATTTGGATAAAGGCAGTGTTTCTTGAAGTTCTTAGAGATACCAACAGGCCAATATCCTAGCTCCTACCATCGGTAAGCCAACACCCTCCATATGCTTTTCAGCTCTTCTTCTCCAAAATCATGCCTCAAGCATGATACCGTTGGCGCTGTCCCCAACACTACACTTTTCGTGAAATTCTTTGCCAAAACTCCGTGATAGTATCTGTAAGTACACCATCTACGTGCTCGGCTCTCGATTTCTCCGTGTGGAAGAATTCGAACAACAGTTATCAGCTTCTGTAAGATTATAGGATCTTTAAAAGCATTTATAATCTCATTGAAATGCATCGGCACCCTATGAATGATAATTTGTACTGGCTGTAAAGGCTGTTAGGAAGAGGCGACGGTGGAGGTGGGAGCCAAAAAGTTGTTGACGCTTTCTTTACTGCGATTGTTGAATATATGTGTGTCCTCAAAATCAGGCAATTAAAGAGCCTCGTCAAGATCAGTTACCGATGCCGGTGCTGCCAAGACATCTGCACTGCCTTAAAGTAAAGAGTCAATGTCTTTGAAATGTCTTTGGCGTTTGAATCAGTGCTACTGATTGTGTTAGGCTTGGTTATTGTTGTTCTAAATGCTGATGAAGTGTCACTTGTCGAAGAATTGTCTGCAGTTGCTGGCATGGAGAGTTTTGGTCGATCAAATGTATCAAGGTAGGATATCAGTATCCCTCTTTTCAAGTGGTCATATCACTCTGAAGTGGTCGCCTGCAAGGGGTGACTCTGACATTTAGGATGACTGCCTCGAACACGGAAATTTGTCCTTTGTTAGACACCCCGCTGGGGGAAAACAATAATAAACTCTCTTGTAGTACGTCTTCTGTTTAGTGATTTCTTTCATGTTCAGCTTTCTTGTCCCTCCAACAGTGCTTTTTCGTACTTATCGTTAATTATGAATCCAAACAATCTCGGTTTTTTCCGGTTGTTTTTCGTGTTTTCTTCCCTGTTGTTCTCAACTTGGTATTATTGATCATTACAAATCGCTGATGCTCAGCCGACCACTTTTCTCATTTTACTCCGGGGAACATCATAAAGTTGAGAGCGTCTAGATACTTTTCTTTTGTTTATCTGTACGCCTTTGTTACAAAAGTTACGTCGCGCCACTCTGTCTCCTAGTTTTGGAACGTGCTTAGGTAGTGTACTGTAGCTAATGGACAAAATTGTTATTTCGTCCATCTGAAAAGAATAAAACGTAATATCTTTTACCAATAAAGTACTGGATAGCAAAATACATGACGCGGGTTATGGCGTGAAATTTCACATTCTACCGGACTAACTAGGCGATATTTCTCAGGGACCTAAGCATCTAACCTGATGCATCTAGCGATGGTGTACCCCAGTTTCCCTCTGACTAAATCGTCCGGCAAAAACCTATAAAAATAACTTTAACCGAAACCGACATTTTATTTCCAAATCTATTGTGAATTTTGTGGTTCTTTCAATGATTTAGCCTGTACGACATAGACTTGCATTTTAAACCGAAATCAGCTTTGATTTTGTGAGATCTGTCGTTGGCACAAGAACACTAATTTCACTTAAGAAAAGTTTGTGTTCAATGTACGTCGCAAGGGCGATTGCACTGAACAAATGCTTTATCCAACAAGACCTGCTACTTGAAAGGTTAGGTTTTTACTAAAATTTGATGGTTGTCCTGTGGCTTTTGCATATATTGCTGTCCCAGTGCAGTCTGAAAAATAATACATACGCCATTTCAATTAGCCCTATGCATGACGATGTCACTATCACATTATGACCATACTTATGACCTCCGTACTAGAAATTTATTTCTTATCTTTAGAAAAGTACTTACTCTTAATCTTCATATGTTAAATCACAGAAATGGTATTTCATTGATGAAATAAACCATCAGTAATGTATGTGTAAATGGGTGAGGAACGGGTAGAGTGTGTACACGGAAGTTTTTGACAAACCCATAACACAGTCACCTTGATATAAACTTAAAACTGCTTGTTATGGAGCGTCACGTTTCTTGTCTTGTCAAGGTTAAATCCTAAAACTAGTCATTTGTGTGAAAGCTTGATAACTGATTACGCTGCAGACTCATGTACAGATGTATGGAGGATCCCCGGTGCGTATGTGAAATGTACGCGTGGAAAACATTTTGCCGAACACTTGTAAACACGAAAACAGCTCCCAAAACAGCAGTCGATAGAACTGCTTGTGCTTTTACTAGAAAATGCAACTTAACTTTTCTTCTTTCAGTTTTCTCAAAGAAGATTCTGGGACATACCTTGATCTCAAAATATTATGTCAATCACGTTGCATTGTCTCATAGGGAGAAAATCCTATGTGATGCTTTTTCTCCTCATGTATACTTCCTTCGTCTTTCCTGCTAGGTATACCTAGGTTCAAACATCGCCCTTGGCGCTCGGTGGTGGATGGGGAACACATGGGGTGAATTTTTACTACATATAAACCATGTCTTCGTTAAATAGTTCGAAAATGTTTCTAATATTAATGTTTCTATAAGGGCTTCCTCTCAGCCGGCTTCGTCGAGTGTTGATAAGAAGAGGAAGGTGGAGGTTTTATCGGACGCACTTGACAATAGAACGGAGAACTGGCCAGCTTTTGTTGTACTCTCAACGAAAAGTGAACACGGGCCGGCCTCTAAAATTCATCCTTTCGTTTTGAAAGGGCTCTTGAGGGCTTTAAAAAACGTTAAAAATTTACCTTCATTGAAAGAAATTATTGATATACCTGTATATACATCCCAAACAATTCCCTGATTAGGTGACAGGGAGCAGGATATAACAGACTTGTCGGCAGAAGAAATATGTGAATAACTAAATTCACAGGGTGTTCCCGGAGTGAACCATGCAAAAGGCTGGTAACATAAAATTAAACACATACCTTTAATTGTGCCTCTCTTTCGTCCCATTCCTACATTGACTCGGATAGGGTCAATGTAGACTTATATATTCCAAATTCAACATACTGTTTCAATTGCCAAAAGTTTGGTCACGGCAATGGTCAATGTAGAAATAAACTATTTTGTTTCCGTGCGGCAGTGAAGGTCATGATGATCTCGAGTGCAGCAACGCAGTTAAGTGTTGCAATTGCGGTGGGGATCACATGACTTCCTGTAAGGACTGTCCCCCTTTTCTCAAAAAAAAAAATGTTGTGGCTCTACAGCGTGCCCCTCTAAGGCCACTAGGGATCCTATCCGAACTTTTAATAAGTTTGGATTGTTGATCCTTCAACATCAGATGTGGATGTCAAGATAAAATAACTCACCTGTTTGTTGTGCGTTGCGACCCGTAATCTCCGTGAAAATTATTCACTTCATAGCACATGTTCTATTGAAGACGAGCGAGCTGCAGGCGGCTCTTCTATGTTTATAAATAGTATTATTCACAGCACCGTTGGTCTGGGTACAGAACTCCAGACTGTGGCCGTCCGTGTTTCATTGTCTGAAACAATAACATTATGTTCGGTGTGTATTCCTCAGAACACTTTGTCAGCTTCTCAGTTACATAGCTTAAGAGAACAATTACCTACACCTTTTATGATAATTTTAATTTTATGAAGACTTTAGTTCCCATTACCCCTATGGGGCAGTAATAACATAAATAGTAATGGCAAGATAGTGGAAGACTTCTTGTCTAAAGAGGAGCTGTGTTATTTCGATGATGGTTCTAATACCTATTTACACCCGGGTAATGGCTCTTATTCTGCTACTGATCTCACTATCACAAATAAAGCAGACTGAATCGCATTTGAGATGTTCTGCGAGGCTGATATCACTCCAGAGACTCAATATATTAAAATTTAATGAACTTGTTTTATGAGCTGCCGATAGAACTATCCTCGAACTAAGACCTCGACAAATCTAAAATCCAAACGTAAACCGTGGTATGATCAGGATTGTCTCAAAGCCATTAAGGACCTCAAAAAGGCTGAGTGAAGTTTTAATATATGTCCGAATGATAATAACTTAAACCAGGTTCGTATTTTTCGAGCCAAGGCTCGTCGATTACTCAAGAGACAATCTTGTTTGCGGAACTAACACCCATGCGTAAGGTCTGAAACATGGTTCAGAAGCTTAAGGGCAAAAACAATAAAACCAAAATTCAGCATTTAAGAAACGAACATACCTTATTCCGTCTGATAAAACCAATAAACTAGCCGAAATAATATCTCAGAAATCATCATCTGAGAATAATTCTCCTGAAATCCAACTCATTAAAAACCAGAAGAAGAAAATTAAATTGCCTTTCCTTTCTAAGAATTTAGAAGACTATTACTGTCCTTTTTCGATAGAAGAGCTTAAAACTTTTTTTAAAAAGTCACACGATACTGCGTGTGGCCCAGATAATATATATTATAAGCTTCTGAATCATTTACCATGTGAGCCACTGGAGACTTTTTTGGACTAGCTTAACAATATTTGGATAACTGGTAAGATTCCACCCTCATAGAGGGAGGCGTGTATTATCCCGGTCCCTAAACCGGGTAAGGATCATCATACAGATCCAAATAATTACCGTCCCTTAGCTCTTACCAGCTGTGTCTGTAAAACTATGGAACGGATGATAAATGATAGATTTCTTTGGGTTTTAGAAACAATTTAATATCTCTGTGTTATACAATGTGGCTTTAGTCAAGGCCAATGTACTTTTTAGTTTTGAAACTTTTACGGGATAGGTCGATTACCGGGTATTTATATCTGAATTTGTTTCTGATCTTCAGAGAAAGGTTCGGTTGGGGTCCACTCTTTCCGACACTTATGAGAAAGGAAATGAGTGAACCACAGAGCAGCATTCTATCACCAACTTAGCATGTTTAGCATGAAAATATCTAGCTTAGTAAAAACCTTAACATCAGGCACAGAGGGTTCTTTATATGTTAATGATTTCCTTAAATGCTACTGAGCTAGGAATTTGAATAATACTGAACGTCAGATGCAGCTTTGTCTAAATAAAATCGAGAAATGGGCAGCTGGGAACGACTTTAGATTTTCATCGTCTAAAACCGTCCGGATGCATTTCTGTAATACAGTTAAACTTCATCTTGACCCTGAGCTTACATTTTATGGTAAAGAGATTATAATTGATGGACAAAGTCAATTTTGGGTATAATATTTGATAATAAACTATCGTTTATACCTTGTATTAAATTGTTTAAAGCTAAATGCACAAAGGGTGTCGATATTGTTAAGGTCGTGTCTAACACCGAAAGTTCCGCTAGGAAATCGTACCAAAAAAAACCATCACCAAAGCTTGAGGCTCAGCCTTGGTGCTTTTAGAATCTCGCCAAGTAGAGGCAAGTGAGCCTTCTTCATGTAACTCACGTATTAACCTTCAACAAACCTTAAGGCTCATAAACCACAAATCCTGCCTATGACTGTGTTTTTAATTCATAATATGTAGACATATACAAAATGTCCTAACAAGATCCTATCGTGGGGTCTTCGTATACGCTACCATATTACGGAAGCTAACATCAAGCAAGAGGAGATGGCTGCAGTGTCTTTTTCCAAGAAAACAGATACAAATCCTCTCATCATTCAGCAATATCTGAATATCTGGACTAGAAATTTATATTCACTGACGGGTCAAAGGATGGGGACAGGGTTCCGTTGCTGTCTTAGAACAGCGGGTCTCTTCGTCTTCCATCCCCTTCCTGGATGTTTTCTGCCGAGGCCAGGGCTATACCCCTGGCCTTGTCATACGTTTCTTCTGGGCGTGCCCGGAAGGCAGTGATATGCAGCGACTCGCTCGCCTGCCTTTTAGCAATACAGAATAATATATTTGGTGTCCAGGGAAATACAGTCGTAGGCAGGGAGGCAAAGGCTGCTATTAATAAACCGATATCTCAAAATATACTCCCATAGCCTGACTTTCGTTCAAATATTTTTAAATATATTCGTCGCCTTTGACAGGAAGAAGGGGACCTTCAGGTCCATAATAAACTGCATTAAATGTACCCTGTGATTGGCTGTAATGCTTATAGTTATGGTATGTCTCGAAGAGATCAAGTAGTTGTCATACCGGTCATTCTGGTTTAACAGACAATTATATTCTCGATGAGAGCTGTGCTCCCGAGTGTGTTGGATGCAATGTTCAATGCGGTCAACTGTATATATGATTTGATTGACAGTATTTCTGGCGATGCTGTAGTTAAGTATTTAAATACCCTTATGGAAATATAATGAATGAATAAATGATTATGGCAATACACATCGGCAATATTTCAGCCATATCGCGGCGAGAACATGGTGAAAGCATGAGATGGTAGGTTTTCGAAATAATAGTGAGAACATCAAAAATCAAACAAAATGTACAGACACGTTTAAAATCTTATAAGAAAAAAACCAAAACAGTTAAAACTCGAAAACCAGCATATTTAAAAAATAGTATATCTGGAAAGCTATATGTATATAACTTTTTATCTATAAATATTTCAGACAATAAAAATTTATATTCTATGATATAGGCCAATGGCCAATGGCGATGCTGTCAAATAAATCATATATAGAGTTCATTGTGTAGAACCTTTGCCTAACATGGCCAAAGTCTACACAGTCAACCAAGATATGTTTGACGGCATATTGTGCATCACATCCAACACACTCGGGAGCACTGCTCCCAACTAAGATGAAATTGTGTGTCAGATGAGAATGCCCTATACCACACCTCGTTAAAAGTACTTGGTCTCTACGAGACATTTGACAAGTATAGGCATTGTATCCAATGACAGAATGAATAGCATGCAGTTTATTATGGATCTGCAAGACACATTCACCCTGCCAAAGGCGACGAATATATTTAAGAATATTAGACTTTATCCGTATACGGGATTTTAACCAGAAATACAGGGCAGCTTTTGCTTCCCTGTCCACGACTGTGTTTCCATGTATACCAGTGTGACTTGGTGTTCAACACAATATAATATCTTTACCTCTTTTAATTAGTTTTCTATGTTTGGCTATGATTTTCAAGTATCAATGGATTTTTAAATTTATTATTCTGAATTGCCAAAAGGCCAGACAGAGAGTCGCTGCATATCGCTGCCCTCTGGGCCCTCTGAAGATATGATAAGGCCAGGAGTATAGCTCTGGCCTCTGAAGAAAAGATAGAAGATAAAGGTGGCACACGAAGAGAAGTGACCCGCTAATCAAAGACAGCCGCAGCCGCAGCCGCAATCCTATCCCCATTCTTTGACCCGTCGGTATATATAAATTTATAATCGATACAATCAGCCTTGATTTCAGCAAAACTGTGCTGAATTATCAGAGGTTTTGTACTTTATTTAATATTTTTACGGAGATCAAATATTAGTTTAGGGTATGGAAGAAGCCAGAGAGGAGACTCCGGAAAAGACACCGAAGCTATATCCTCTAGCTTGATGTTAGCACCCACAATATGGTCCCGTATACGAAAACCAAATGGAGGGATCTTGTCAGGACATTTATTAAATTTATCTACATATGATGGATTAAAAACACAATCGTAGGGAGGGTTTGTTGGATAAGCTTTAAGATTAGTAGCATATTGAAGGCTCAGTTTTATACGTCGGTGATATCAAAAAGGCCCATTTGCCTCCACGTATAAACCGTCTACTGGTGAGTTTCTAAAAGCACCACGCCTCCCTCCACGATGATGGGGGAATTACCAGTTATCCAAATATCATTAAGCAAGTCCAAGACAGTCTCCAGTGGCTCAGGTGGTAACTGGTTGAGAAATGTATAATTTACGTTATCAGGACCACAAGCAGTATTGTGGGCCTTTCTTTATGCAATTTTAAGTTCCTCGATATTCAAAGGACGATTGTAATCTTCTAAATTCTTAGAAGAAAAGGGCAATTTAATTCTCTCCTTCTGGTTTTTAATATGTTGAAATTCTAAAGTATAATTCTCAGAAGAAGATTTTTTTGGAAATTGTATCAGCTAATTTATTGGCTATATCAGATGAAGAGGTTAATATATTATCTCCATCTTTTAAATGCTGGACTTTTGCTTTAGTATTTTTGCCCTTAAGTATCTAAACTATGTTCCAGACCTTACGCATGGGTGTTTTTGACGTAATGTCCGAAACAAAGTTCCGCCAACAAGATCATCTCTTAATCGGAGTAATCGGCGAGCCTTGGCTCTAAAAATACGAACCTGGTTTAAGTTATTATCATTACGACATATATTTTAAATTGCGCCTTTTTGCGGTCGTTAATGGCTTATCGACAGTCCTGATCATACCAGGGTTTACGTTTGGATTTTTGGATTTGTCGAGGTTTTAAAGATGGTTCTGTCGGCAGCTGGTAAAACAAGCTCGTTAAATTTTAATATAGGATCATCTGCTGCATTGAGAGTCTCTGGAGTGATACCAGCCTCACAAAACATCTCAAATGCGATCCAATCTGCTTTATCGAATTTCCACCTAGCTACACGTTCTGAACAAAGAGAAGTGATATGCTCTAGGATTATGGGAAAATGGTCACGACCACAAAGATCGTCATGCACATTTCAAGAATAATCAAGGAGAAGTGATGGATCTGTGATATTTAGATCGAGAGCAGAATAACTGCCATTACCCAGATGTAAATAGGTATTAGAACCATCATTGACATAGCACAGTTCGTCCTTCAATAAGTCTTCTACTATGTATCTTGCCCTAAATCTTAATCTTATTACTGCCCCATAGAGGGTTATGGGAATTAAAATCTCCCATTGATATAAACGGTTTAGGTTATTGGTCGTTTAAATTGTGTAACTGGAGAGCTGATGAAATATTCGGAGGAATATATACCGAACACAATGTGATTGTTTCAGACAATGAAACACGGACGCCCACAGCCTGACGCTCTGTATGTAGAGGAACATTGCTGTGAATAACATTGTTATTGATGAAGATAAAAGAACCGCCTACAGCTCGCTCTTCTTCATTTGAATAAATACTATGTCATGAATAATTTTTAAGACTGATTTTATCTTTGATGTCTTCAGGTGAGTTTCCTGACGACACAGGGCTACTGGATTTAAGGATTGAACTAGCTATGTTATCTCAAGAAAATTTATTTTAAAACCTCTACAATTTCATTGTCTAATTTTGTGTAAGGAAGACATTATGGAGGAAGACGTATTGGGGATTTATGCCTGGACCGAGGACGACCCTTTTTGGGGGGTCTACTAGGAGATCTCCCAGGTGCAGATGATGTATTCATCAGGTCTGCATATGAAGTTGAAGAATCAACGTCCTCGAACTATCCAAACCTATTACAAGTTTGGATCCATAGTGGCCTTAGAGGGACGCTCGAAGGGGGCACTAGGTTTATCCTTTTTATGATTTTTCTCAGATTTTTTTTGTCACCCGTTGCTTTCTGTGAAGATTCTACGGGTTTAGGACATGGTGTGTGTTCGGATACTGCAGGAGAATTCTGTTTTTCAGGAAAGTTTAAATCGGTTTGTGCTGATGAGCTGGTCGTGTCACCAAAGGGTTTGATGACCAGTTTCTGTGGCTGTTCTTTGTCAGTGGGCCAAGTAAAAGTTGTTTGGACCCACACAGAAACAGTGGTTTTCCTTACAACATTTGGATATGTAGATGTAGTAAGGCCATGCGTGGCAGAGATCAGACGCTTCACTTCCTGATATGATATATTATTTTTACATTTTATTGTTATGATTTATTTTTTAAAGAGAGGGCATTTGTTTGAAGACGTGGGCTCCACTACAATTCACACATTTTACTGCTTTTGTGCAGTCGAAGCCCTCGTGACCTGCTTCCGCACATCTAAGGCAGACCAGTGTATTGCGGCATTGACTCTTGCCATAGCCAAACTTCTGGCAGGAGAAACACCGGGTGGGGTTAGGTATAAGTAACTCCACCCTTACACTATACGGCCCAATAAATATAGGTGAGAGAAGGGATGTTTTATTGAATGTTAACGTATAAGTGTTCGTTTTTATCAGATTCCTGTCTTTTTTTTAAATTATGAAGCGTCTTACCTTACTTACACTCTGGTGTTTTAGTTCTTCAGTTATTTGTTGTTCGTTCATTTCGGTAAGGTGCTGGTCTCTGTCACGAATTATACCATGACAGCAGTTTAATGTTTTATGAGGAGAAACAGTAACAGGTTGCTCTCCTATATTCTGAATTTTTAGTAAATTTACATATTGTTGTTTTTTTGATCATTCTAACAGAATATTTCCAGATTTCATTTTTTAAACTTGTTTTAAAGTTCCTGCATAGCTCGCTATTGTTTTTTTAATACAAATGGATTCATTTTCATTTTGCCTTCATTTTTATTAGATATTACTAAGAAGGTATTATTTCAATTATTTCCTCAATTATTGAGAAATTATTGAGAAAAACAATTATTTCCTCCTTCAATATCTAGTGCCGCCGTCGTATAAGTGAAATATTCTTGAGTACGGCGTAAAACATCAATCAAAAAAAAAAATCAATATCTAGTGGAACTTCATTCTTTCTTTCCTTAGCAGCTACTGTTATAATTTCAGGGGAAGTCGTGATATATTTTTATTAATTTGACCTCACGTGCCGTCCACCCGCCAAGGAGTGCCAAAGGCGAATCTACCTTTGCGATGACCAGCAGAGACTAGAAACAGGGAATCAACGCAAGGTATACTCGAACAGATTGAGTTATACCAAAAGGTTAAATTCAATCTACTCGATTGACCCATTAGCCACCGCCTTTTACACTGACCATAGAGCATTTTGGGAAATACCAACTTCACATCACTGTCAGTGAAAGAAATGACAAACGAGATGATGTGTAGGGCTTGACGTGACCAGCCGATTGATCGCACATCCGACAACCCGCCTCTCTCCAAGTAAGGGCCAAAGTGGCGTATTGGACGTGAGGATCTCGCAAGACCAACACACCCTCGAGATTACGGGTCGCAACCCACGGCAAACAGATCGCTTCCCGGTTGCCTCTCACACAACCGAGGAGATGTGAGCCTATTATATTCACCGGGCTCACACAGGAGAGCTCTAGGTTAGTCGTCTTTTACGACAAGCTTGCATAGAGGGCTGAGGTCCTATTTCTTCTTATCACACCGGAAACCCCATGGGGGTATCAAAATATAGTCCATTTATCTATATATTTATAAATCATATACATACGATGTTTTACGTTGTTATAATTACATAGTTATAATTATTAATTATTTTTAAACACGTTTGTCTTTTTTTGTTTTCATTTTTGATGTTCTTATCCTGTCGAAAACCATTGACTGGCTCCTGTTTTGGACTTGTTCTCGTTACCATATGGCTGGAAAATTGCCAATGTGGCGTTAAACGCTGATAATTTATTCGATTAGCTTAACGGTTGTTCGTAGTATAACAAAACAAGTTCTCCTGGCTCGCGCACACGAGTCATACTCGTATCTCGTTGACAAGTATGTTAACCTCTCCATTGAAGACCATTTGTCTTCCACCAATAAGGTGTGTATATGTACATTACACCTTGGAAAGTTTGTCGATGACTTGTGAAGGATGAGTGGTTTATGCTGGACACTCTGGCTTCCTCCACGATGCACAGTGCTATGGTGTAAGTGAAGCACACAGTGATGAGAGAAATGATAAGCTAATACAAGGGTGTGTATGTTCAACCAGTCATTAATACTGTCTGGTCTAATTTTAACCCTTTTTCTTTTGTTTATGAAGGTTTGTTGTTGAACTTAAAAAACTTCAGGGTCCCAAGGCAAAGATCGCAAGGAAAACGTTGCAAACTTCTGAAGACGGGATTGCCTCCACGTTCACATCCAATGAACACCGGATCTCACCTGTAGCTGACCATCTCACCTGAAGCTTACCACCTCGCCAAAAGCTGAGGAGGAGAGAAGAGAAAGGAGGTGGAAAATGTATATATATATATATATATATATATATATATATATATATTTTCATTTCTTTTTTTTTTAAACTTTAAAGAGGCCCAACCCTTATGATAACTTATGATACCTATCACCAGTTCACAGTCTCCGGATTATCCACATATTCTATAACAACCTATACCATGAAAGAACCCATACAAAGCTAATCTTATTGCGGGGTCGAGAAGCTGTACCACCAGACTTGTATCTACTATCTTAACGAAGGCACTGCAAGAAGTACAGTCTTTTTGTAAAAGAGTACTGTTGTGCAATTGCAACAGAATCTGTGGCACTCTGCTTCATGGTTGTGTGGGCCTCCATGGCTCAGTTGGTTAGCGCGCTAGCGCAGAGTAATGACCCAGAAGCCTCTCACCAATGCGGTCGCTGTGAGTTCAATTTCAGCTCATGCTGGCTTCCTCTCCGGCCGTATGTGGGAAGTTCTGTCGGAAACCTGCGGATGGTCGTGAGTTTCCCCCGGGCTCTGCCTGGTTTCCTTCCACCATAATGCTGGCCGCCGTCGTATAAGTGAAATATTCTTGAGTATGGCGTAAAACACCAATCAAATAAATAAGTAAATTCATGGTTGTGTCTAATTCCGCTTTACCCGGGCGTAGGAGCTGTGCTTTTCATCATGATGAATAAGATCGCCAGATCAATCCAGATATATATTTTTTTATTATCCACAACTTGTACACTACATGGTACACGATTTGATTACTGATTTCACTTATTTACCTGAACATGCCTTGCGTCTTTCCAACATCATTAACTGCTTCTCATGAATCCGTCCCAAATTTGTACTTTATATTCTTCAGTTGTTCCTTGGTGGTTTGTGTAAAACGTCGTTTTGGGAATTCGCCTTGCGATTTCTGACTTGAAACGTTCATATTGGCTGACAGTTGGTATATGATTGTCGGTTTCGATACACATATCCAAATGCCCACCATAAAGAAATATTTTCAAACATTCTTTTCCCCCATACTAGAAATATAAAAAAAATATTAGTCCATATTTATAAATAACTTTTCACACCCTTTCCTCTAAATATGGCAACATTTTTCTGGTGTTTAAACCCTCTGACATTGTTTTATGCACATTGCCTACAGATCCGGGAAACAGATCAAGTTTCCGTGTAACTACAACTGCAATCTAGTACACCCGGGCCGGTTTAATTTTAAACGTTTATCTCCTTACATTACAATGTTAATTTTAACTCCACTGATGGACATTGTCAAATTTTGTATTTAAACAATATGCCTTGTTCAAGTTCCATCAGATACATGTAACTGCTAATCAGATCAATTCACGCTGAACTCTTTATTAGGTTCTTTGTTCGTGGAATGGCCAGTGCTTGCTTGTCACAATTAACACAATTATTAACGTCATCGTGGCATGGCCAATTTCCTTTGTGGCCTGTCGTGCTGGAAACGCCCCCAGGTATGAGACAATCATTCAGAATTTAGATGAGAAACTTGGCCCAGATGATAGTCCCAAGACAAATGCCTCAGGCCCGACATGAACGAACTGAATCCATGCCAAACCTTCGGAAGATTAAAGTGACGTAAATGTTGCATGATACGTACTCATGAATCGTTGGCAGAGAGCCAAAGGTACGCACAGCACTCATGCATGTTTAATGAAACAACTGTTTATCCGCCCCGTTATTCCCCCCAGGCAATATGACGAAGCTTCAAGCCTGATTTCACTTGTAAATCTGTAAAGAAATGCAAATACAACTCCTACTTATAAAAACGTACCGACATGAGGATTTTTGAGTAGAATTGTCACCAAATGACGTCACAGGTATGAATGATTATGGACCAACGCCGCTTCGCTAATACAGCAGTCATGTTCTGGCAAACAGGCATATGGAATCACAAAAGAAAGCTTTCATGTACATGCACAAAACACTGACAATACCTTTTCCTAAAAACTCCCGAGCCCACGTCACATTCACTTTACAAAAAACCTTATTAAGGACAGCGCAGTACGTGAACACACATGTTTATGTTCTAAAGCTGGACGACGTAAAACCTCAACCATACACATATAATACCAAAACTGGTGAGACCCGCCTTCTTCACGCATGGCGAATACTATACAGCTGCGCCTATTTATAATCCTCACCATTCTTGATGAAATCCATGTTTCCATGAAGAGGGGACTTTTTACATTACTTTACGTTTGGTGTAATTGTAGACTCCTACACATTTTCAGTTGTATATGAAGGAGTGGCTTATTTCAAGCATTTACTGTACTTATCATAAAGGCAAACTTCGTGTTCTCTTAACTGAACCATGCCATCTCACTAGACAACGCATTATTAGTGTTTAACGAAATATTCTTGATCCTTTTACCTCAACAGAAGGTCGTTCCTATTTTTTGTCGAGAAAAAGTAAATGTCTAAAAAGTTTAATGGCCCGTCTGTGTCCGGATATTGTATAGGCACTTTGATTTCGTCAGTGAATAACGAGAATAGAAGGATTCGTAGGTTTGGGATAATATATAATATAATTAAAGACGCACAGCATAGGGAGAAAAACCAGAGCAGCGACGACAGTGTGATAGCTGGCAAATGGCCACATGTAACCGGTGAAATATAGGCCTAGGGTACATGAATAGTTTAAATTTGTTAACATTTCGAAATTGAACAAGAATATAACAAAAACAAAACAAGATAAAAAGGTTATTGATATATCCCCCTCTAAATACAAAAGAGCATTCATAGGTCAGCATACTTACGATGAGGCGTAACCTTTTAACATTACATAATGATACATTACCGGTAACGTTTATTTGATAAAGCCTGTACAAGAATAAAATGGTGGGAAATGGGATGTTTCGAGAGGAAAAATATGTTACAGATAATTGAATTATTATTTCAGTAGACATATATGGGGTGAGATTTTGTGAAGCCCATCTCGATTTGTCAGCTCCCTGTCTCCGCACTGACTGCTGATTGAAAAGATTTCTGTTCACTAACGGAAGGCAGTCTCGTCAGACCTTAAATAAAAGACAATCTTCTGGATATAAATTCCTCATCAGTCTTTAGTTTATTTATGCATACAACCAAGCCCAATTAATCTTGACGGTCTTTTGCAATCCCTCATTTGGTAACACTCTCCGTGGGGTGTTCGGGGTGAAAAGAATAGAAACTCGACTCTCTAGGCAAGTTTGTCATATAAGGCGAATAACCATCTTCGTGTGGAACCGTTATATATATTGTTATGTATACAACTGCTGGTTACTTTTTTGTGCGGCTAAACCGTCTTGCATTTCGAACAAGCCATCCCTTTATAATACAGACAGCTTGGGTGGTAACAAATTAGGGGCTTGTCCGGGAACTGAATTTGAATTGAAAGGATTTTGTGTAAGTTGTGTCATTTTTCTAGTCTTTGACTTTGTAGTAAATTTTGCCAGCAGATTTTATTCATCATGTCGGATTTTAAGCCCGACGAGTTTATGGAAGCGCCAGATCAGGACATTTTTGATGTGTTAAATAAGAATGATTTGTATGCTTTAAGCAAGTACCTGAATCTTAATATCAAAAGATCCTTACGCAAGAAAGATATGCAGTTTAGTATTGGTAAATGTTTGATAGAATTACAGGAGTTTGATGAAAGGACATTAGATGCGTACAGACCTTGATTAAACTGTAATAAGACTGAAGGAGTTACAACTGTAAGAAAAGGAAGATGAAAGATTGTTTAAAGAAAATGAAAAAGAAAGATTGTTTAAGGAAAATGAAAATGAAAAAGAAAGGTTGTTTACAGAAAGGGAAAATGAAAGAGTGTTTAAATTGGAGACATTGAGACTTCAGAGCAAAATTGAAGCAAGGAAATTAGGAGATAGGTCTGGCTTAAGTTTTTCTGATAAACCTCCAAAATTTGGCGTCGCTAGAAACACAAGATTGATGCCACGATTTCGTGAGACTGATGTAGATAAATATTTTCTACAGTTTAAGAAGATTGCTCAAAATTTAGAGTGGCCTAAAAAGTTTTGGATTACCCTTTTCCAGAGTGTGTTAACTGGCAAAGCTATGGATATATACATAGAGTTATCAACAGGCTGCAGATTATGATTTTGTGAAAGATGTTATCTTAAAAAGATATGAGCTTGTGCCATAGGCCTATCGGCAGAAATTTTGAAATTTTGAGAAAAGAGATCAGACTTACATTGAATTTTCTAGGTAGAAGGACCAATTGTTTGAGCGATGGTGTTATATAAAAACTAAAAGCGTAGATAAAGATTATGAAAAGTTAAATCAGATCATTCTGATTGAAGATTTTAAAAGGTGTATTAATGATGATGTCAGAACTTACATTGAGGATAAAGAGGCTGATACATTAGAAGCAGAAGCCACTATGGCCGATACTTACACGGTTACACATAAGGTCTCATTTCAGAAAAAGCCGTCTACATTTAGAAAGCCTCAACCATTTTCCAGCGGTTCATTTAACTCAAAGTCCGGCCCACAGAAACAGACTCAAAATTTTGACAAATCAGGTGAGCAAAGAAGCCCTGTTATTTCGAACACTACTCAACGAAGGTCTGATCATACATTTACTGATAGACAGTTTAGCAGGGTTACATATAATTATTGTAGGAAGCCAAGCCGTGTTATATCAAATTGTTATGCTTTAAAGAGAAGGCAAGAACAGGAGGGTGGCTGCAAGCCTATTGGTTTGTGTGTTACTGCTAAAATGCTAAAAAGTCTGACATAGTGAACATTGTTGATGCATTTGATTATGTTAAGACTCCACCACTAGATTGTACACAGAATTCACAGGATAATGTTATGAAGGTTTTTGAGCCATTTATTTGTTACGGTAAAGTCTCACTTAAAAGTGACATGTCTTGTGATACAAAGATCATGGTATTAAGAGATACTGGAGTTTCTCATTCTTTATTGTTACAAGATATTTTGCCATTTTCTAATGAGTCATATTATGGATCCAATGTATTAATTAGAGATGTAAGCTCTGCTGAATTTGAATCTGTGCCTCTTCACAAAGCTTACTGATCATCAGATATTATTTCGGGTCCTGTTACTGTCGGCATTAGGCCTACTTTACCTTTTAAAGGAATTCATCTACTGCTTGGTAATGATCTTGCTGGTGACAAAGTAATGGTTAATCCAGTCGGTTAGCGCGCTAGCGCAGCGTAGTGACCCAGAAGCCTCTCACCAATGCGGTCGCTGTGAGTTCAAGACCAGCTCATGCTGGCTTCCTCTCCGGCCGTACGTGGGAAGGTCTGCCGCAACCTGCTGATGGTCGTGGGTTTCCGCCGGGCTCTGCCCGGTTTCCACCCACCATAATGCTGGCCGCCGTCGTATAAGTGAAATATTCTTGAGTACGGCGTAAAACACCAATCAAAAAAAAAAAAAATGGTTAATCCTATTGTAACTGATAAAACTTGTTTACATCAAACTGTTGATCCTGTTGAGAAAGAAATTCCAGATTTGTATCCCTCTTGTGCAGTAACGAGGTCTATGTCAAACAAACTTTCTGATAACGGCAAAAACATAGTAACGAACTTACAAGATACATTTCTTACACAAATGTTAAATGATAATGATGAATCAGACCATTGTACAGCTAGTGACATACCACATGTTTCTAAACATCAGCTTGTAACTGAACAGCATAAAGACCCGGAAATTTCACGTTTGTTTGACAGAGCTCTCAATGATTGTGTTATTTCATCTGAACCTGTGTGTTATTATGTCAAGTCTGATATACTTATGCGTAAATGGAGCCCACCTGATGTATCTGTTGGTGATGACTGGGCTGTTAAATCATACCTAGGGCATACCGAAGTGAAATTTTACGTATGGCACATGAAATGCCATTAGCTGGTCACTTGGGTGTTAACAAGACCTACTACAGGATACTGAACCACTTCTTTTGGCCAGGATTAAAGGGAGATGTAACCCACTTTTGTAAATCATGTCATACATGCCAGGTAGTGAGTGAGCCTAATCAAACTATTCCTAAGGCACCATTAGAGCCTGTACCAGCTTTTCAAGAGCCATTCAGCAGAATATTGATTGATTGTGTAGGCCCTCTACCTAAGACGAAGTCTGGGAATCAGTATGTGTTGACTATTATGTGTACAGCAACCAGATTTCCCGAGGCTGTTCCTTTAAGGAATATAAACACCAAGTCTGTTGTCAAAGCTTTAACAAAGTTTTTTACTATGTTTGGTTTACCCAAATCTGATCAAGGTTCAAACTTTATGTCTGGTATTTTTCAGCAAGTTGTGTACCAGTTAGGCATTAAACAATACAAGTCTTCTGTCTACCACCCAGAAAGTCAAGGTGCAATTGAAAGATTTCACCAAACATTAAAGAACATGATTAAGACGTATTATTATGACACAGAGAAAGACTGGGATGAAGGTATTCCATTTCTTATGTTGGCTGTTCTCGAGTCAGTACTCATTGTAGTCAGTAGTCATTGGGTTTCAGTCCATTTGATTTAGCATTTGGATATACTGTTAGAGGACCATTGTTAATTTACAAGGAACAGTTTCTCAATGATAACACAAGGAATGTAAATCTTTTGGATTATGTATCTGATTTTCGTGCTAAGCTTGTCAGAGCATATGAATTGGCTAAAACCAATCTTGAATGTACTCAGAATATGAAACGTAGATATGATGAGAAATCTGTTGTTCGGTCATTTCAACCTGGTCAGAAAGTTTTAGTATTGTTACCTGTACCTGGTAAATGCTTTGATGTCAGATATTTTGGTCCATATGTTGTTGACAAAAAGCTGAGTGACTTAACTATGTTGTTAAAACACCTGATTGACGCAAATCAAGTAAGTTATGCCACATTAACATGTTGAAACCCTATGTAAGCAGAAATGTCACTGACAACACTGCTGTACATTCTGTTTATGTTGTTGCTGGTGACATTGACCAGAGTTGCTGTAATACACATGACATTTGTTTCCGGATGCACCATCAAGAACTAATGTCATTTTTCACGATGTTGCTGTAGGTGCTGTTTTGCTTCAGGAAGACAATCTTGGTGTTGATCATCCAGTTTGTTTCTTTTCCCGTAAACTTAACAAGTTTCAGAGAAGTTATTCAACTGTTGAAAAAGAATGTTTGTTATTTTAGCTCTGCAACATTTTGATGTTTATGTCACAGCTTCGAGATAACCTGTGATTGTAAATACTCATCACCATCCACTTGTGTTTCTACAGAAAGTTAAGGGAAAGAATCGGAGATTGTTACGGTGGAGTTTATTGTTGCAGGAATACAATCTTGAAATCGAACATCTTAAGGGAAAGGATAATGTTATTGCAGATTGCTTGTCTCGTGTATAAATTGTATATAAAATGTTTAATTGCATGAGGTTTTACAATGTTGTATATATTATTGTTTAGCCTATATTGTTTAACATAGAAAGTAGAAAAAAGTTGGGGAAACTTTTGAAGGGTGGGTGTGTTATGTGTACAATTGCCGTCAGCTTCTAAATTTAGCTTGCCACTGTTTACATATGCTCAGTTCAGGGCCTGCTGTCTCCCTCTGCCTTAGAATGTTCCAGAATACGCTCAGTTCGGGGCCTGTTTGTTTACAACAAATGTTCAAGAATTTTCTTATTCTAGGAAATTCCACCAGTCTATATAAGACCAATGAAAGCAGGTCAATGGAGGGGAAAGGAGAATTATTGAGAGTTTTGGATGCTTTCGCTGTGTGTTACCTTAGTAGGCCTTTTGTGCTGAAGTTTGGTGTCTTTATAGCCTCTGGCTGTGTTATGTCATATCTCCACCGAGCACTTGTTTCAGTGTGAACTTGTATATTTAATTTGTGTTCTTGTGTACACAGTGCTTATTAGTACACGGACCGTGTCTGTGAAATTCCGTGTATATTTCGTCATACACTCAGTTATACTGTGGATTTTGCCTCTTATTTGTGCATTTATGCCTGTATGGTTTTCCACATTGTGGAATATATGCGTCCGTTTGGACTTGACACCGTTGTACATGTAAGTACTTTAGTATTTGTATAGATACTGCTATCCTTTGTTGTTAAACTTAAGTACTTTAGTATTTGTAAAAGTCTTGTTATCTGTTCTTGCTAAACCTAATAAATTGTTGTAAAATAAAATCTGATGGTTTTGGTTACTTTTTTATGTGGCTAAACTGTCGTGTATTTCGAACAAGCCATCTCTTTATAATACAGACAGTTTGGGTCGTAACAATATTAGGCTCAAATTTTTTGGATTTGTCTGAAGGGAATCCAGAAGCGACTTGTTTGCCATGAGTGGCTGAGGGTGTGTTGGTCTTGCGAGACACTTACGCCCAACACTCCGCTTCGGCCCTTACTTGGAGAGAGACCAACTGCCGATCAATAGGCTTGGTAACATCTTGTCTATGCGTGGTCCCAAATTTCTCCGTTACACCACTTTTTAGAGAATAAATGCTATTTCTCAAAATTCGTTTGCTGGGCTGCGTTTGAGGCGGTGGCTCATGGGTCAATCAAGTAGTTCGTGTCTGGTGTGTGACCTCGTTCATGGGTGGAATGGAAGGGAGGCCCGTGGTGGGGAATTTTGGTAACTCATTTAGGTCACCTATCTGAGTATGCCTTTCGTGGAATCCTTGATGTTCATCCTGCTGGATATCCGTCGGTTTAGACACCACCCTCGTTGGCACTCCGTGGTAGGTCAGGGACGCGAGGATGAATTATAATTTTAATTTTTATATGGCTTCTTCAGTTTCGTCTTGAAATTGTTCTAAAAAAGGTTCTAAAAATGAGGTACCGCTAGATCTGGACAGTGGGTCATAGAATTGGCCTGCTTTTTTGTCGTACCTACAAAAAAGTAAAACAAAACCGGCTTCCGAAATGGACCCACTTCTTAAAAAATGTAGCAAAAGTTCTGCTGGTCGCGTGAAACAGGTTAAAAACTCAAGTCGGGAGAGGATCTCGTAGAAAAATCTTGTTTTTGAAAACAACAGACTATGAATTGGATGTCTTTAACATAAATAGGTGGTATTTTTGTTGTATCATCGCATACATCATTGGATAGTAGCCAGGGTGTTATAAGGGATAGAGACCAAGATTTAACGGATTTTCCTGAGGAGCACATATGTTCAGAGCTTAAATCCCAGGGCGCAAAAATCAAATTAAATACTTAATCATCATCATTTATTAACCCCTACGCTATCCACATTGGCCCGTACAGTGTCCTCGTCGATATACATACCACATGTACATGCTTTCCGTTCAGACATGACAGAAGCCAACATCGGAATAAGCTGGTTTGCTTCCGATGTGCGAGAGAAGGACATAAGGGCTTCGATTGTAATGTTACGAGTAAATGTGACAATTGCGGCTAGCCTCATATGGCATCATATGTGAAATCAAAAAAAATATATATCGTACCATGAAGCACGTGAACAAATCGGTCTGTGATGCTCCCTTGAAAACCTTGTTCAACATAGATATGCATAAAATGGCCCATAGGTGACTATAAACCTAAAGCAATACATGTACCAGATGGAGTTAAATTTCTCAGCAAAAGTATGCCTTTGTCTTGTTCCACCAAGACAATGCAAAGAGATGCTGTTAAAAACTATTCACAGTATAGTACTGTTGTAATAAAGAAGAGCCAGCTGCAGCCGTCTCCTGTATCTTTATAACTAGTATTCATAGCCCTGCTGCTCTGGATACAGAGTTCAGGCTGTGGTTTCTTTCATTGTCTGAAACAATCACATTATATTCGGCGTGTATACCTCCGAACGGTTATTTTCTGCATGATTTAAAAGAACAATTACCAAACACCTTTTTTACAGTAAGGGGTGATTGTAATTCCCATAACCCCCTATGGGAGTGTAATATATATATGATAGGGACAAGATAGTGGAACATATTTTATCTTCTGATGAAATGTCGTATTTCAATGATTGTTCTAATTACGTATTTACATCCGGGTAATGGCGCTTATTTTACTATCAATCTCACTATCGTCGATCCATCACTTCACTCGCATTTTTTTGGACAATGCATGACGGCAGTGACAAATTATCCCATTATCCTAGCGCATCTCACTTCCAACATTTCAGAACATGTAGCTAGGTGGAAGTTCAATAAAGCGATTGGATCGCATTTGAGATGTTCTGTGAGGCTGACATCACTCCAGAAACTCTCAACCTAGCACATGATCCTATATTAATGAACTTTTTGAAACAAGTTTAATGAACTTGTTCTAAACATTCCGGATAGAACCACACTGAAAACCTCGATAAATCCTAAATCCAACAGCAAACCCTGGTACAATAAGGACTGTTGCAAAGCCATTCAAGACCGTAAGAGGGCCGAGCAAAATTTTAATATATGTCCTACTGATAACTTAAACCATGTTCGTATTTTGAGAGCCAAGGCTCGTCGATTACTTCTGTCCAAGAAACGATCTTGTTAGTGGAACTTTGTTTCAGTCTTTACGTCAAAAACGCCCATACGTATGGTCTGGAACATGATTCAGAAACTTAAGGGCAAAAATAATAAAGCGAGAATCGAGCATTTGAAAGGTGGGAAAACATATTAATTTCCCCATCTGATATGGCAAATAAATTAGCTGAGACAATTTCTAAGAAATCTTCTTCTGAGAATTATTCTTCAGAATTCCACCAAAAAGCAAGACAAAATTAAATTGCCCTTTTCTTCTAAAAAGTCAGATCATAATCGTCCGTTTAGTATCCATGAACTAAAAACTGCAGTAAAACGCCATATGGTACTGCTTTTAATTAGTTTCTTATGTAAGGCAAATATTTCAAAGTTTCGGTACTGATAACGTATATTATAAGTTTCTGGCCCATTTCCCCTCTGAGCCACTCGACTCACTCTTTGACTTATTTAACGATATGTGGATAACTGGTAATTCCCCCCACCCATCTTATGGAGGGAGGCGTGTATCATTGCGGTTTCCAAACCGGATAAGGATCATACTGATCCGTCTAATTACTGTCCCATACCTCTTACTAACTGTGTCTGTAAGGCTATGGAACGGATGATAAATGATGCGTTTGTCTGGTTTTCAAGAATCACCAAGTTACTTTCTAACATACAGTGTGGTTTCCGCAAGGTCAATGAACTTTAGATCACCTTGTGCGTTTCGAAATCTTTATTCGTTTTATTAATAACGAAAATGTGTCCGTTTTTTCGATCTAGAAAAGGCCTTCGATACCACATGGAAATATGATATTTTGAAAGACCCGTCACATATGGGGCTCAAGGAACGTTTGCCAATATTTATATCTGAATTTTCATCTGAGGTATCTTTTATCAAGGTGCTGGTGCGGTCCACTCATTCTGACTCTTATAAGCAAGAGATGAGTGTACCCCAGGGCAGTATACTATCACCAACTGTGTTTAGGATAAACATAAATACCTTAGCCGAAACTTTGATATCGGACTCAAAGGGTTCTTTATTGTGGACGATTTCCTCATAAATAGTATCGAACGTCAGTTGCAGCTGTGTCTTAAGAAAATCGAGAAATGGGCAACCCAGAACGGCTTTAGGTGTTTTACAACTAAAATCGTAGGTTTCCCTGTTGAAATAAACGGAAATTTCAACTTGACCCTGAGTTAAATTTTATGCCTTTCCTGCCTTTTGACAATAGCAAGTAATACTTGAAATATTAGCCTTACATAAGAAACTAATTAAAAGCGGTAAAGATATATTTTGTTGGACAGTCATATTGGTATCCAGTGAAACACAGTCGTAGACAGGGAAGATATATTTGCCCTAACTAAAAGGATATCAAAAACTAAAGTACAGTATACAGATTTTAAGCCCAATATTCTCAAGTGTATTTGTCGCTTTTAGCACGGTGAATGGGATATACAGTTATAAAATAAACTGTACGGTATTCACCCTATCATTGGCTCTAATTCTTATACAGATGATATGTCTGGTAGTGACCAAGTAATTTTAACGAGGTGTGGTACTCGGCATACTCGCCAAACTCACAATTTTATTCTCGACGGGGGCACTGCCCCGAGTGTGTTGAATGTGATGTTCAATTCGGCATCAACCATATCCTGGTTTCCCTATGTTTGGCAAAGATTCTGCACAGTCAGCACTCTATACACGAATTGTTTGCTAGCATCCCTGGCGATGCCCAAAGGAAACGCCTCATCCAAGACGACAAAGTATGCCAACCTTAACTGGTACCAGGGATATCCTCTTCTGGAGAGAAGCCAATAGTGCCCTCTTGCACACATTTTAAGGAACTCTTCTTCTAGATACCTCCATTGGCTGCCCAACCCTCGGCCTCATCATCGACGTATGTTAATCGGTAGTCAGCATCAACTACCATCATTTATACCACCAAGAAGTCTCCGCTGTAATTGTGGAACGAACTACCCGAGTTTGGGGTGAGTGATTGAGTGCTTGGGGTTTAACGTTGCAATTTTTTAAGTCATATGAAGACCTATGATTAAAGTGCATGTGATGTGCCTCGTTGTTACAGGATGGATTTCCACCGCTCTTTTATCTAGTTCTGCTTCACTGAGACGACTTATCGAAGGCAAGTAAGCCCCGCCTGAGCCATTATACTGATACGGGTCAACCAGTCATTGCACCATACCCTCTATGCTGAACGTCAAGGAAGGACGTTACAACTTACTCTTTTAAGGTCGCCCCGAGCTTGGAGATTGAAATATGCTTCCTGTCGACAGCACCCGTTGACAGGTGTCCTGGGAGTCTAAAAGCAGAGTGAGGAAAGCAGATTGTAGACACATTGTGGGGTACATCACATTCAAAGCACATCGAAGTCACTTCGATACACAACGTATATGCATGTACCATCGCTACATGTTCTTGTGTTTTAGTTTTTAGTTGCAGGACATGGCAATGGATCAACTATTTACCCTCAAGTAGTCCTGACGATATCGTGAAGATGGCGTTGGTTGTCTCAGAAATAATCTGTACCACTGTGCTTTTGTGGATGCGAAACTTTTGTTAAATTGCCCGACGGGTCTGACCTGAAACGGAATAGTGCACTGTTTTTTTATATATGAGTGGATGTTTCAGTATGCATTGATTTCTTCCATCTTATTCAAGCACAACCTGCAGTATCCAACTTGCATATTTGTGATGATTGAAAGTGAAAAGATATCGGGCAATTATTCGGGGCAGTCGTTTACAACGTTACAATTGTGGTACATGCATATGGCAATTTAGGCAAACCTTCTAGCACATCTGTGCACAGACAGCCTAAGACTGCCTTGCATGTTTAGCACATTCCTGCAAAAAACGTGGCTTTGGCGTGGACAATCTATTCGATCATTTTGGCCTAACGTGGAATTCAACATATCTGATTTTCATTGCATCATGACCATGATATGAACAACCGGCCTCTCAAGTCATCTCTCATTTCCCAAATGAAGTGCAAGTTTGTTTCTCTTATGTTGACTAACTGTTTGTGGTTACGTATCAGCTTTTTGATGATTGCTTTTTCTTGTCCTCAATTATCAGTTGCTATGTGTCTTAAGGTTACTGACAAACGCTCCGCTGCCGTTATATACCGTCTGAACTTTGTGTCATCTCTGGATGAGTGGTGCGATTATTTTGGTAGCAGGAAGTTGTGTCTAAGCGTTACGTAAAATGTTTCGCAATTCAAAAGCGTAATCTTGCTCCAACTCAATGTTAGGAAAAATTACAACAACAACAACAAAATCAAAAGGGTTTGAAATTTCCTTTTCGCCGCACAAAATATATATTGTACAACGAAAGGGAAATTTCACATTGCAAATTAAGAAATAATGTCAGTAAATATACTACTACTTCAACGGCCATTTTTTTTCTGCTGATTCGACAAGGTCTCCTGACTTAGTTTTAATTATACTTAATTATTTATGACTGGTATTTCACGGCGTGCTCGAAATGTTTCACTTTCACCACTTCCGCCACATCGGCAATATTTCAGCTATATCGTGACGAGAACACGGTGAAAACGCGAGTCGGTTGAGCTATTCGATATGGTAATGAGAAAATCAAAAATGAAACATAAATCTTTCGACATGTTTAAAATTAGATAACCACAAAATAAAACTGTCAAAACTCGAAAATCAGCATATCTTAAAAATAGAATATCTAGATATCTATATGTATATAACTTTTTATCTATAAATATTTATGACAATTAAAAAAAATGTAAATTTCAATTTCAAAGTGATGCTGTCAAACATATCATATATAGAGTTGACTATATACAGAATCTTTGCCGACCATGGGCAAAGTTCACAAAGTCAGCTAGGATGTATTTGTCAACAGGAAAAATATATGTATTTTCCCATCTAGTATGAAATTGTGTGTCAGGCGAGAATGCCCAATACGACACTTCGTTATAACTACTTGGTCTCTACGAGACATTCAACAAGTATAGGAGTTGTAGCCAATGAAAGGATGAATAGCATACAGTTTATTATGGACCTGCAAGTTCACCCTGCCAAAGGCGACGAATATATTTAAGAATATTAGACTTCATGTCAGTGTACGGGATTTTAACCAGAGATAGAGGTTTATTATATAGGGCAGCTTTCGCTTCCCTGTCGACGACTGTCTTTCCATGGATACGAATATGACTTGGTATCCAATAGAATATAATATCCTCTTTTAATTAGTTTTATATGTATGGCTATTATCTCAAGAATTAATCGATTTTTAATATTATTATTTTGAATTGACAAAAGGCAAGACAGCAAATTGCTGCCCTCTGGGCACACCTATTAGAAACATATGATAAGGCCAGGAGTATAGCCCTGACCTCTGCAGAAAAGATAGAGGATAAAGGTGGAAGACGAAGAGAAGTGACCCGCTGTTCTAAGACAGCCGCAGCCGAGACCCTGTCCCTATCCTATGTCAAAGGATCTACGATATACATTGAGTAAAACAGATCGGTCAGCATCCCAATCAGTTCTAGACACAACCTTAGTTATATGGAGAGCCTTTGTACATTTAGTTTTAAGCATTTTATATGAAATATATAAGATAGCTTACTATCAAATATTATACCTAAAAAAAAATTTTCTCCAACAATTTTATCCTGTTCAACACAAAAATTCAGCTCGAGGTCAAGATGAAGTTTCCGTTTATTACAAAAATCCATGCGGACGGTTTTAGACGTTGAAAATCTAAAACCATTTTCAGTTGCCCGTTTCTCGATTTTATTAACACAAAGCTTCAACTGACGTTCTATGTTATTCATCCACGTACAACGAACCCTCTGTGCCAGATGTTAATGTTTTTGCTAGGCTATTTATTTTTATGCTAAACAATGTTGGCGATAATATATGGCCTTGAGGAGCATACACTTCCTGCTCATAAGAGTCGGAAAGAGTCGACCCCACCCGTACCTTACACTGACGATCAGGTAAAAATTCTGGTATGAATATAGGTATTCGGCCTTTAAAGCCCATATCAGCAAGGTCTTTTAAAATACCATATTTCCATGTTGTGACGTAGGCCTTTTCAAGGTAAAAAATATCGATACCACATGTTCATTATTGATAAAACCATTCGCAATAAAACTTTCAAATCGGACAAGGTGATCCATAGTAGATCTACCTTGTCGAAAACCACACTGTATATTAGAAAGTAACTTGTTGGTTTCAAGAAACCAAACAAGTCTATCATTATTCATTCGTTCCATACACAGCTGGTAAGAGATATTGGGCGGTAATTAGATGGATCAGTATGATCCTTCCCCCTTGGGGTTTCCGGGGGGATAAGAATAGGAGCTCAGCCGTCTCGGCAAGCTTGTAAAAGAGGACTAACCCAGAGCTCTCCTGTGTGAGCCCGGTGACTATAATAGGCTCACATCTTCTCGGTTGTGTGAGAGGCAACCGGGATGCGACCTGTTTGACGTGGGTTTGCGACCGGTAATCTCCGAAGACGGGGTCCTGGTGGCTGAGGGCGTGTGGGTCATGCGACATCGTCACATCCAACAGGCCACTTGGGACCTTACTCGAAGAGAGACGGGATGGGCCCGGTCCAATCAATCTTGGTCACACCTTGCCTCTGCGTGGTCCCATTTCTCCGTAAAATCACCTTTGGCAGGGGGAATGGGACTTGCAGATCCACAATAAACTGCATGCCATCCATCCTCTCATTGGCTGCAATGCCTATACTTGTCAAATGTCTCGCAGAGACCAAGTAGTTATAACGAGGTGTCGTATTGGGCATTTTCATCTGACACACAATTTCATCTTAGACGGGAGCAGTGCTCCTGAGTGTGTTGGATGTGATGTACAATATGGCATCAAACATATCTTGGTTGACTGTGTAGACTTTGCCCATGTTAGGCAAAGGTTCTACACAATGAACTCTATATATGGTTTATTTGACAGCATCGCTGGCGATGTTGTCATAAAATATTTGAAGGCCATTGGCCTATATTATAAAATATAAATTTTAATTGTCACAAATACCCATACATAAACAGTTATATACATATACATTTATACATGTACTATAATCCTTGTTTTCGAGTTTTAACTCTTATTTTTCTTTTACACGAGTTTAAACATGTCTGTGCGTTTTGTTTTGCTTTTGATGTTCATATTGTCATATCGAAAACCTTAACCGTCTGGCGTTTTCACCTTGTTCTCGCCACGATATGGCTGAAATATTGCCGATGTGGCGATAAGCCACAATCATTCGTTCAATCGTTGTACATTGGGCCGTATAGGGTCAATGTGGATTTATACATCCCTAGCCCAACACGTTGTTTCAGGTGCCAGGAGTTTGCTCATGGCAAGGACCAATGCAAAAATAAACTTGTAAAAATAGCATCTGTTGTTACTCAAATATCACTGACTTGGCCCATTGCAAACCAGAAAACCTGTCCTATTTCGGTTGAACCTACTGTTCGACCTGCTTTTAATACTTCCTCAACCCAGACTACTTCAATACAACAGATAAAACCAGCGAATAATACTGACCAACCCGACAGCCCTTAACCTAAAACCTAAAAACAAAAGGGTGTCCGGAAATAAACCTCCAAATAATAAAAATAAACATAGTGGCCCAACAGAGCGTCCCTCTAAGGCCACTTTTAATAAGTTTGGATCGTTGGAAATATGGTATTTAAATATAGTACAAAAGACCTCGCGGATATGGAATTAGCTTAGCTTTATTTATATCTGAATTTTTATCTGATCGTAATTTTAAGGTACAGCCTGTGTCCACTCTTTCTGACTCTTGCGAGCAGGAAATGGGTATACCCAGGGCAGCATTCTATCACTAACTCTGTTCAGCGTAAAAATAAATAGTCTAGCAAAAACATTAACATCTGGCACAGAGGGTCCTTTATACGTGGATCATTTCCTGATATGCTACCGAGCCAAAAATATGAATAACGTCAAACGTCAGTCGCAGCTTTGTCTCAATTTAGATCGGGAAATGGGCAAATAAAAATGATTTTAAATTTTTTTTATCCATCCTATGTAGACAAATTTAAATTTCCAATAAGATCCCTTCGTTTGATCTTCTTAAACGCGACCATATTGTGGAAGATAACATCAAGCTGGAGTATGTAGCTCTGGTGTCTTTTCCGGAGTCTCCTCCATGGCTTCTTCCACAACCCAAATTGATCTTCGATCGACGTAAATATAATAAATCCAATGTAAATCCTCTTATAATTCAGCAAGGTTTTGCTGAAATTAAAGCTAATTATATGGATTATAAATTTATATACACCGACGGGTCAAAGCATGGGGACAGGGTTGCTGCTGCGGCTCTCCTGGAGCAGCGAGTCTCTTCCTTTCGCCTTCCATTCTCTTCTTCAATATTCTCTGCCGAGGCCAGAGATATACTCCTGGCCTTATCGTATGTTTTTTCTGGACTTGCCAGAGGGCAATGATATACAGAGACTCGCTCTCTTGCCTTTTGGCAATACAGAATAATAAATTTAAAAATCCCTTGATCCTTCAAATTTTAGCCATACATAGAAAATTAATTCGAAGAGGTAAAAATATTTTATTCTGCTGGATACCAACTGATACTGGTATCCATGGAAACACAGTCGCCGAAACGGAGGCAAAAGCTGCCCCCAGTAAACGCATGTCTAAGATCAAAATCCCTTATACCGACATGAAGTCCAATATCCTTAAATATATTTGGCAGGGTGAATGGGACTTGCAGGTCCATAATATACTGAATGCTGTTCACCCTGTCATTGGCTAAAATAGTTATACTTGGCGAATGTGTCGTAGAGACCAAGTAGTTTTAACAAGGTGTCGTGTTTGGTGTCTAACACAATTTCATACTAGATCGGAGCAGTGCTCCTGAGTGTGTTGGATGCGGCATACGGCATCAAGCATATCTTGGTAGACAGTGTAGACTTTGCCCATGTTCGGGACAGATTCTGTCCAGTCAGCTCTATATATGCTTTATTTCACAACATCGCTGGTGATGTCACAAATTATTTGAACGCCATTGGGCTTTATCATAAGATATAATTATTATTAATATCTAAAAAATTATCGATAAAAAGTTATATATACATTTATCTATACACTGTTTCTACAAAATGCGAGTTTTAACTCTTCTTGGTTGTTCCTATCTGTTTTTAAACATGTCCAAACATTTATGTTTCCTTTTTGATGTTCTCACCACCATATTGGAAACCTCAACCGCCTCGTGTTTTCACCTTGCTTTCGCCACGATATGGCTGAAATGTTGCCGATGTGGCGTTAAACCATAATAATTCATTTATTCAGTATGATCCTTACCCGGTTTTGCAACCGGAATAATACACACCTCCCTCCATGAAGGTGGAAATTACCAGTTATCCAAATATCATCAAGCAAGTCCAAGAGGCAAATCGATATTAAAAATTCGAAATTTGTAGAAGAAAAGGGCAATTTAATTTTCTCCCTCTGGCTTTTAATATGTTGGAATTCAGAAGAATAATTCTTAGAAATTGTCTCAGCTAATTTATTTGCTACATCAGATGGAGGGATTAATGTATTATTTCCGCCTTTTAAATGCTGGACTTTTGCTTTACTTTTTTGCCCTTAAGTTTTTGAACCATGTTCCAGATTTTACGCATGAATGTTTTTGTTGTTATGCCCGAAACAAAGTTCCGCCAACGAGATCATCTCTTGGACTTTAGTAATCTCTAAAACTACGAACCTGGTTTAAGTTCATCGTTTTTTACGGTCCTTTATATCTTTACGACAGTCACTGTCGTACCAGGGTTTACTTTTGAGTTTTGAATTTCTCGAGGTCTTATGTATAGTTCTATCGGCAGCTCGTAATAGGAGCTCATTAAATTATAATACAGTATCATCTGCTGCATTAAGAGTCTCTGGAGTTATATCAGCCTCACAGAACATCTCAAATGCAACCCAATCGAACTTCCAACTAGACACACGTTCTAAAGAATCAGAAGTGATATGCTCTAGGATTATAGGAAAATGACCAGTACCACAAAGATCGCCATGCACCTCCCAAGAAAAAATCAAGGAGAAGTGATGGATCTGTGATAGTGAGATCGATAGCAAAATAAGTGTCATTACCCGGGTGTAAACAGGTATTAGAACCATCATTAAAAGAACACAACTCCTCCTTAGACAAGAAGTCTTTCAGTATTTTGCCCTTATTATTAGTGTTATTACTACGAATAACTACGAATTACTATAGACATTTCGGAGTGAGACGTATAGGAGATTTATCTTTGTGTTTGGACCGCGGACGACCCTTCCCTGGAGATTGGCTGGACGATCTCCCTGGTGTGGGTGATGTATCCATCCCATCCGCATCGGATGTTGAAGGACAAACATCCGGGAACGATACAAACTTATTGAAAGTTTGGATAGGATCCCTGATGGCCTTAGAGGGACTCTCTGTGGGACCACTAAATTTATTGACATTATTTTGATGTTTATTTTTTGTCTTATATTTGGCATTATTACCTTTAAAGGGGCAGGATTCCGTTTTGTGAGTTTGTTCGGTACTGTTTACTGGTTTTATTTGTTGTATTGAAGTAATCTGAGTTATCAAGAATTAAGTGTTGGTTGAGCCGAAAGCTGCACAAAAGTAGAACTAGGTTTGTCGTTTCCAGTGGGCCAATTGAAGCAGGCTTGAGTAGCAACAGATCAGGACCTTCACTGCCGCATTTGAAACAAACTAGATTATTTTTGCATTGACCCTTGCAATGACCGACATTTTGGCAAGTGAATCAACGTGTAGGGTTAGGGATATATAAATTCACATTAATCATATACGCGCCAACGTAGATATACGATGGTAGAGAAGTACTATTGGAGGTCAAAAGATATGTTTTTAATTTGAGGACGTTGCGAACTTTTTTGTTGTGAAGCGCTTCACTCTGGCAATACCCTGTGGTTTTAGGTATGAACATATTTCTTCTTCGATTAAATCAATAATATCACCATCCCTATCACCAATTATTCCCTGGGAGCTGTTCAGGGAATTGTGAGGTACTGTAGAAACCGATATGTCAGAGATTTTCTTAACAGATAATACATTTTTTGACGATGAGAATATCTGCAGATCGTAGTTTTTTGACGTTTTTTTAAAGCACCGACTACGCCCTCTAAAGCCCTTTTCAACAGAAAAGGGTGAATTTCTGAAGCTGGCTTTTGTTCAATCCTAGTGGACAGAAAGATGAGAGTCGGCCAATTGTCCTGTCTATTATTAAGCGAATCGGATAAAGCTTCCAACTTCCTCTTTTTATCAGCACCTGAAACGGGCTGAGAGGAAGTTCGGATAGATATATTTGAAACGTTAAGTGAAGGGTTTATGGAAGTCATAATATGTATGTAATAAAATTCACCCCATATGTTCCCAACCCACCTTGAAGTGCCAACAAGGGCGATGCCTGAACGTGGGGATACTCAACAAGAAACGCACCAAGGACTCCACGTGAGGTATACTCGAGTAGATGGCCATTAATTTAATAACGTCACACATACAACTCCATTGACCCATGAGCCACTCTCTTAAAGCGTAGTCCGGCAAACGAAACTTCAGAAATTACATATATTCTCTTAGGAGTGGTGTTATGGAGAAATTTTGGGACCACGCAGAGGCAAGACGTTATCAAGCTGATTGATCGGACCGGGCCCATTCGACCTCCCGTCGCTCTCCAAGTATGGGCCAAATTGGCGTGTAGGGCGTGATGATCTCCCAAGACCAACAAGCCCTCACCCACCAGGATGCCGTCCTCGGAAATAACTAGTCGCAACACACGGCAAGCAGGTCGTTTCCCGGTTGCCTCTCACACAACCGAGGAGATGTGAGCCTATTCACCGGGCTCACACAGGAGAGCTCTAGGTTAGTCGCCTTTTACAACAAGCTTGTTTATATTGTTAAGGTCCTTGATCAGTTGTTGCATGGGCATAAACTCACCCTCCTCTAGTGGTGTGAATAAGAACATTAGACGATGTTCTTCAGACATACATCTAGTCATTTTCTTTTCAAAGGGAGTACCATAACTAATCCCGATGCAAACTCAGGAAAAGACACGTTATGTCATAATTGTGTCTGTCACAACCTCTCGTGGCCAAACTGTTCTATGGTATGGTGTATATCTAAGCTAGTCAGACTGACTACGATATCACCAGAACAGCGGCTAACGTGCATGTGTATGACATAATTTTTCGTAGAGAGCTTTATCGGGAGGTGGGTAAAAAAAGTATTTTTATCGCGGCCAAAATATCCGACATTTTCTTCTTCTGTCGTGAGACTATCGTGAACACCGAGAAAAAAATTATCGCGATCGCATAATGGGTATGTCATGATGTGATATACACTAGTATACACTAAACAATAAATGGTGCTTGCAATAACGACGATGCCCCAATACGCCATCGTGGCTCGCGATAACATATTGTAGGTCTAGTGGTTATCTCCCTTAAAAATTATATTTAGACTTTATTTAGCTCAAATCCTTGTGAAAGGGGAATTCTAACTTGTACAAAGTTATACATTCTGGAACAGTTAGAATAAAACCAAAGCAAAGGTAAACAGGATGACAGATTTTACAGGCTATGTGTGACCACTTGTCAACTGACGTACTGTCGTGCTAGGTTTTATGTTTACATGATCCACCAGAAGCGTAATTGTGGTCCAACAAATGATATAATTATCTCTGTGAGATACAGAGCTGGAAATATTGACGGACTGTCTGTACTGTATGTGATCATATACTCTTTCACAAAGGTCAGGTGTTTGTGAATTAAGTTCCTATGGGCCTAAGTATGTAATAAATCCATATGGACAGGGTTTGTATTTCTCGACTCACATGGACGTTTGACAAGAATAAATATCAGCAACCTCTTCAAAACTCTCTTTAAATCCCCCAATCTTCCACTCCAATCTTGACACAAGGCGTTTAATATCCGCCCATTGAAATCATTTCTAGATAGACGTGGCAAATGTGACGAGCTTATGGGGTTTTGACGATGTACCAGTACGCCCAACAGGCTCATTTACGTTTTTTGTAGATGAGAACGGTAGAGAATATCTTCTAGTGAATGGGCGTAAATTATATATTTTGCCCAGAGGTTTCTTATCCTCTGGTGGAGGATTTCATTGACAAAATAATTACCATTTGAATAAAACTGCACTAAAAACGCTATACTACAACTGTAGCATGATTAGATTAGGCCTCCTATAGTTCAATCACAATCTCGGAGAAGGAATTTCCATGGTTTTCTTACTTCCATTGTCGTCAGGTTTTTGGTGGCAATAAATGGTCGACACTTAACATCTTATGTTCTGAAAGCAGCACTTTTCTTTCACCAACATGACGTCACCATTAAATCAATAAATCGCAGAGGACCTACGGTTTCCATAGGTTTATAATTTTAAAAAAAGGTAAATAAGATTGTCTACGTACAGGGTCAAACCACCTCCGCGTTGATATGGACATCAAAAGAGCTTTGTAGTCGGATATATGAAAAATATGGTTGTTGACATGCCATGAAGAGAACTCAGAAAAAGGAATATCATATTATGGTGGGTTTGTTCCCCGTAATGCTGACCGCCGTGGTATAAATGAAATATTCCTGAGTAGTGAAATGAATAAAATCTTATGAAAGATTGTAATGTATATATCTATGCGTCAAAACAGACATTCGTTTTGCAGCCGTCAAACAAGGACGTTCCAAGTCGATAATCACATGGCCAATTCCCAAAACGACGTATAACACAAACCACCAAAGAACTATGAAATTATACTAAATACAAAAATAAGACAGAATCAGGCAAAGAGAAGCAGGCAATAGTTTTCAGTGATGTTGGAAAGAAGCAAAGGTATTGGCTATAAATAAATGATTATGGCTTAACGCCACCATCGGCAATATTTCAGCTATATCGTGGTAAGCACAAGGTAAAAACGATATGGTAGGAAGAACATCAAAACCGAAAGAAATGTTCGGACATGTTTAACATCAGATAAGAAAAAAAACAGCTACAACTCGAAAACCAGAATATTTTAACAATATTAAATCTAGAAATCTATGTTTAACTTTTTTATCTATAAAGATTTATGACAATTAAAATTTATATTTTATGATATAGGCCAATGGCCCTCAAATACTTAATGACAGCGAGGCTGTCAAACAAATCAAATATAGAGTTGACTGTGTATAATCTTTGCCAAACATGGGCAAAGTTCACATAGTCAACCAGGATATATCTAATGCCGTATTCAGCATCACATCCAACACACTTTGGGGGCAAGCACCCCATCAAGAATACAATTGTGAGATAGACGAGAATGCCCGATTCACTGCGTTAAAACTACTTAGTCCCTACGAGACATGCCGTGAATATACCCTCTCCCCATTATTTGACCCATCCTTTATAATCAGCATGGTAAGCTTTAATTTCAGCAAAACCTAGCTGAATTATAAGAGGATTTGTATTTAATGTCTTATGTTTACGTAGGTAAAATATTAATTTAGGTTGTGGGAGGAGAGTCCGGAAAAGACAACGGAGCTTGATATTAGCGTCCATGATATGGTCGCGTGTACCAAACGAATGGAATGAAAACACAGTCGTAAGCAGGGTTTGTTGGATGAGCTTTAAGCTTAGTAGCATCTTGAAGGCTCAGTTTTATACGTCTGTTATGTAAAGAAGGCTATTTATCCACCACGTATAAACTGTCTACTGGTGAGGTTCTAAAAGCACCGAGGCTGAGTCCAATTTGCTTGATCCAATTTGCTTTATCGAGTTTCCACCTATCTATATGTTCTAAGGAATTAGAAGTCATGTGCTCTATGATAATAGAAAAATGGTCACTACCACAAAGATCGCCATGCACCTTCCAAGAATTATCAGGCAGAAGTCATGCATCAGTCATAGTGAGATTGATAGCGAAAAAAGCGCCGTTACCCGGATGTAAATAGACATTAGAACCATCATTGAAATAACACAGTTCATCCTCAGATAACAAGTCTTGCCCTTATTATTTGTGTTATTACTGCCCCATAGTGGGGTTATGAGAATTAAAATATCCCATTGTTATAAAAGGTTTTGTTAACTGTTCTAGTAAATGATGTAACAGGAAAGCTGGCAAAGAAGTGTTCGGAAGAATATACACCGAACATAATGTGGTTGATTCATAAAATGAAACACGAACGGAAACAGCCTGAAACTCTGCATCCAGAGCAACAGGGGTGTGAATAATAACATTGTTATTTATAAAGGCTGAAGAACCGCCTGCAACTTGCTCTTCTTCGTTAGCATAAGTGTCGTATTATGAATAGTTTTAGGAGTTATTGTATCTTTGTCAGATGCCGTCAGGTTAGTTTCCTGAAGACATAGGGCAACATGATTTATTGATTGGACTAGCTGTGTTATTTCAATAAAATTAACCTTAAGACCTCGACAATTCCATTGTATCAGTTCGTCATATATGGACATTACGGACGGAGACGGATAGGAGATTTACCTCTATGTTTGGACCGAGGTTGACCTTTCCTTGGAGATCAGCTGGAAGAACTCGCAGGTGTGGGTGATGTATTCATCCCATCCGCATCTGATGTTGAAGGACCAAGGTTGTCCAATGACCCAAACCTATTAAAGGTTTGGACAGGATCCCTAGTGGCCTTAAGACGGGCGCTCTGTGTGGCCAGTAGATTAATTATTATTATTTTGATGTTTATTTTTGGACTTATTTTTGACATTAGTATTTGTAAAGGCCTTGAGTTCAGAGTTATCAGTTTGTTCAGTACTATTTACTGGTTTTATTTGTTGTATTGACGTAGTCTCGGTTGAGTGATAATTAGGCGCACGTTGAGACGAAAATTACATTGTTTCAAATGGGCCATGTCAATGAAGTTTGAGTAGCAACAGATACTACTCGCTTGACCGCATTGGGAAACGAAGTCTGGGAAGAAGTATTAGACGGTGAGACTAATGTGCGGGTAGCGTGATAATCAATATAAAAATCAAAAACAAAGTATCTTATTTATTTTTGTTTAATGAAGAGTGGCCAGTCCCCGGACGACGCCATGTGATCTCCACCGCAATTGCAGCATTTACCTGTGCTGCTACAGTCGAAACCATTAGACCCCCCCACTGACCCACTGGAAAGAAACCAGTTCCCTTTTACATTGGCTTTTGCCGTGACCAAACTTTTGCCACTTGAAACAACGTGTCGGGTTAGGAATAAATAAGTCCACACTAACCGTGTACGGGTCAATGAATATATACGACGGAAAAGATTTATTATTGAACGTCAGAAGATGTGTAGTTGGCTTAAGGATGTTACCAGATTTCTTCGTACTGAAGCGTTTCACTGTAGTAACACACTGTGATTTCAGTTCTGTGCATATTTCTTCTAATAAGTCAGTATCTTTATCTCTGTTATGTATTATTCGCTAACAGATGTTAGAGGAATTGTGAGGGGATGTAAAAACTGGAACATTACTTATTTTGTCTAGAGCTAATAAATTGTTTGACTGTTGTGTCAGGAAACATTCAATGAGAATTTCTCAGGATAGCAATTTTTTAACGTTTTTTAATATACGGACGGGGCCTCCGTCGCTCAGTTGGTCAGCGCGCTAGTACAGCGTAATGATCCAGGACCCTCTCACCAATGGGGTCGCTGTGAGTTAAAGTCCAAGTCATGCTCGCTTCTTCTCCAGCCGTACGTGAGAAGGTCTTTCAGCAACCGGCTCTGACCGGTTTTCTCCCAGCATAATCTTGGCCGGCTTTCTGTAAGTGAAATAGTATAAGTGTTCACCCTATGTGTTTCCCACCCACCACGGAGTGCCAACAAGATCGATGCCTGAACCTGGGGATACCCAGCATGAAGCACACCAAGGACTCCACATGATGTATACTCAAATAGATGGCCTTAATATGCACTCCCAATTCCCCACCACGAGCTCCTCCGTCTCCCACCCATTGAAGAAAGTAGCTCGAATCGGACACGAACTTCTTGATTGACCTATGAGCCACGGCCTCAGACGTAATGCGGAAAACGAAATATGAGAAGTAACATTAATTCTCTAAAGAGTGGTGTTATAAAGGAAATTGGGGCCACGCAGAGGCTGGACGTGACCAAGCCGATTGATCGGACCGGGCCCGACCTCCCGTTTCTCTCCAAGTAACTGCTCC
Source organism: Liolophura sinensis (assembly GCF_032854445.1). Lineage (NCBI taxonomy): Eukaryota > Metazoa > Mollusca > Polyplacophora > Chitonida > Chitonidae > Liolophura > Liolophura sinensis. The sequence goes on along the minus strand of NC_088302.1, from coordinate 6,843,582 downwards.
ATTTTTAGATTTTTACGTTGATGGCTACGTATGGCCATTTTTATTCTGCACCATTTATTTTTACCATAAATTCCATCACATAGCAAATTTGCCAGAAAATCGGCCAGAAGTTTGCATAGAATGCAAGTGTTCATTTCATTAGCGGATATTCAAAAATTAATAAATATGTGAGCATTTAAATTTATCCAAAACCGTTTAATGGTCATGACGTAGGGGAGTTTTACATTGGACCGAATGTAGCCAGGTAAGGTGCATTGAATGTGCAGATATGTCACACTCCTCCTACCGAGCCACCCTAACCGGGCGAGCGAATGCCATTCTCATTTAATACAACATAAAGCAGTTTTCAAGCGCCAGATATTAGAGGAAAATCTTCTAGTGTTTTACACCTAAAACCAGATGACTGTTCGAAAAGTCCAAGGCCTGGATCATGGATGCAGTAAAGGTGGTTAACGATTGTTTTAATTAGCTTTTCCTCTGTGTACGCCTTCGTCATATCTGGGTCCGACTTGAAGCAGATTCCATTATTGTTTTCACCCTGATGGTTGAAATTAGGAGATGGCAAAATTTTAAAGAAGTTAGAGTAAGAATTAGAAATGTTGGTTATTCGTCTAGATTCCGTTAATTTTAATAAATTTTCTAGACAAAATTAATAAACTATGGGGTAACATGCAAAATGTGAAGCCGAACGAACACACCCATTTTTAATGTGTTCAAATATTTGGTGTATCCTAGACAACTTCTCACTTCTTTTTGAAGACTGACGCTATAGGCTTTACGGATGATACATGGCGGACTCGGGGCCGTTTCTACGAACGCCCATATCCTTTTAAGCTCATGCCGTATTTCGGCGAATCCAGATGCTGGCCACCACAAGAAGTAGTCATTTTGGAAAAAATACTGTTATGTAATAGACCAAAAATCTAATGTTCACTCTGTGTGAATTCGTCAAGACGGCAAAACGTCTCAGTAAAGAGCATTCAAATAATAAGTATCATACAAGAACATCTCGACTACGCTGTCTCTCTCTCTACACCACAATTCCTTACAAAGACTTGACTGACAAAATTTCATCACTAATTGTACCAGTCTTTAACAAAACTCGCCATAGCTACATTAACGTGAACTGCAAAAAGACCTTCTTGACCAGTGCATTCCTTCTCATTCACTAGGGGATACATTCATGATCTATGAGCTGTTAAAATATATATCGACCTAAGATGGAGTTAAAGGGGACTTTCAAGGTTTTACCACTTATCTGGACCAGTATTTGTCCAAAGACCACAACGATTTGCTGTCTCGCATACAGTTCGACAAGAGAGATGGTTTCAATTTTACATTGTCAACTGTCTGTACTTGGATGGTAATTTTTTCCGAAATGTCCTGCCTATGGCATGCATGTCACCGGCCTTATGTGGGAAGGTCTGCGGATGGCCGTGGGTTTCCCACGTGCTCTGCCCGGTTTCCTTCCACCATAATTCTGGCCGTCGTCGTATAAGTGAAATATTCTTGAGTACGGCGTATACTTCAATCAAATAAATAAATAAATTTGACATATACATATCACGCCTTGTAGCAATTGTTAAATCATGTGTGTTCCGTGACAATTTTAATCAACGTCACACCACATGGAAGTATGGTATTTTGAAAGACCTTTCTGATATCGGTTTAAAAGGTCGCTTACCTATTTTTATATTTCAGTTTTTTCTGATTGTAATTTTGTTATAGGTGGAGTCCACTCTTTCTGACACTCACGAGCAGGAGATGGGTGTATCTCAGGGCAGTATACTATCACCTACCCTGTTTAACCCAAAATAAATAGTCGGGCTTGAACTCTTAAATCTGGTGCAGAGGGTTCTTTGTATGTTGATGATTTCCTTATATGCTACCGCGCTAAAAGTATGAATAACATCAAACAGCAACTGCATCTTTGTCTCAATAAGATAGAGAAATGGGCAGGTGCCAAAGGTTTTAGATTTTCTGCGTCTAAAACCGTCAGTATGCATTTGTGTAATAAAGGGAAACTTCATTTAGATCCAGATCTTAAATTTTGCGCGGAACCAGTTAAAACCAGTTGGGAATAAATTAAATTATCGTTTGCTTCCCATATTAAAGTGCCAAATGTACAAAGGCTCTCGATATAATTAAGGTCGTGTGCAGCACCTATTGGGGTGCTGACCGATCTGTTTTACTAAATCTATATCGTTCTCTGGCGAGGTCTAAATTTGACTATGGATCCATCATTTACCGTTCCGCAAGGGAATCATATCTTAAAATGTTGGATCCGGTCCATCATCAGGATTTCAGGCTCAGTCTTGGTGCTTTTAGAACTTCAGTAGTAGAAAGTTTGTAAGTGGAGGCAAATGAGCCTTCTTTATATAACCGACGTACAAAACTGAGCCTTCAATATGATACAAAGCTTAAAGCTTATCGAACATAACCTGTGTTTTAAATCCATCATATGTAGATATAAATTTAATAAATGTCCTAACAAGATCCCATCGGCTTGGTTTTTATATACGGGACAATAGTGTGGAAGCTAACATCAAGCTAGAGGATATAGCTCCGGTGTCTTTTCCAGAGTTTCCTCCCTGTAATATCGTCATCTATGTTTTATGTAAGTTAGGTTTTTAATGATAACCATTCAGCCATGATAACGATCATCAATACAGATTGCAGGCCTCTTGTGCTCTAACTCGATAATCTCTGTTGTTCTTCAATCAAGCAACATGACATTTGGCGACAACAATGTTCCACGTACAGCCTATAGGCCTAATTAACGACACAGGAGTCGATTCCACTGTGGTAACGTGCATTGTATCACATTTGTTTCCATTTAAACAACAACGACACCGTACAACCAACGCTGTACTGAACTTTGTGTTTTATTGACATTTATGGCATCCAGTCTACCCACATTTCCTAACTTCCCTGTCTGATCTGACCTCAATACGGTATCTGCCAGATGGTCAAAGTGCCACAGCAGTTTAAAACGCTTTTAATCGCGCTCGCTGTCGTCATCGGCGACGATACACTGCGAAAACATGCGTTGTTGTTGTACTATTCAGGCGAAGAAGTGCTAGACATTTTTGACACATTATCTGACATCGCCAAGGAAGGCGATTATGACAATGCTATTACCAAGCGAACTCAATATTTCCAACCGAAGAAAAACACTGAATACGCGAGATATGTATTTAGACAGGCCGAACAGACAGATGGAAACCCAGATTCGTTTCACACCCGGCTACGGACTCTCGCATTTAACTGTGAATTCGCATCAGTCGATTGTGAAATGAAATCACAGATTATCCAGAAATGCTCATCTTCTAAATTGCGCCGTTGTGCTCTCCGACCACCAGAGTTAAGTTTAACTGATCTACTTAACCTCGGCAGGTCAATGGAGATCGCTAAACAGCAGGCCAAGGAAATAGAGACAACTATGGAACCAGTGTCTGAATCAATCAATCGGATGTCAAACATTAAACAGAGAAAATGGCACAAGCATGAGATGAAAGCACAAAATTTCTCATGCAAGGACAAACAGTCCAAATCCGATAAATCAAATAACATTTGTCGTAATTGCGGAGGACATTATTCCCATAACAAAGGTCGGAAATTATGTCCTTCTTATGGTCAACGTTGTAATAACTGCTCCAAACTGCACCACTATTCGCGCTGCTGTTTATCGGGGAAACCCGTCAAACAAGTAACTGCTGAGAACGTCATAGCAACCTCGTCTTCAGACGATGACGTCTACAGTGTGGCCGTGCCTAGCCCCAAGCATCCCAAGGTACAGCTGATGGTCCAACATACGCCACTGACATTTCTGGTCGACACAGGAGCTAGTGTAAACCTAATGGACGAAATTGACTTTGACAAAATCAAAGGAAAGGTGACACTGAAACCATGTGGATGTAAAGTTTATCTATACGGATCAACAAAGCTCTTGGAAATTAAAGGCGAAATAACAGTTCAGATGTCATCTGACACAAACATTACCAGTACTACATTCATTGTTGTACCAGGCTCTAATGGATCATTGCTAAGTTTTAAAACGTCAGTGGACTTAAACTGAGTGAAACTGTTAAATGTTGACAAACAGAAGTGTGATTCATTGTCCGATAACACAGAACAGCCGTCTCATCACAGTGAAAATCGCCTAGACTTTGATGAATACAGTGACAGATTTGAAGGAATCGGCAAGCTAAACAACTTTCAAGTACGCGTTCATATCGACCCGGAAGTAAAACCTATCACAAGGCCACATCGGAGAATTCCGTTCCACCTTTGTAAAAAGGTAGAGGAATGGGCAAAACTAGAAACCCTCGACATCATAGAGAAAGTTGACGGTCCGACACTGTGGGTATCACCGATCGTTGTTGCTCCCAAGCCTAAAGATCTGTCTCCAGTACGCATCTGTGATAACATGCGACTACCCAATCAGGCTATCAAAAGAGAACGACACATCATACCTACCCTTGATGATATTATCTCAATGGAGCGACTGTCTTCAGTAAGCTTGACTTAAACAAAGCTTATCAGCTCGAGTAAGCGCCCGTGTCCAGGTACGTAAGAACTTTCACCACTCATGTAAGACGCTTCAAACGCCTTAACTTTGGAGTTTCGTCCGCTTTCGGAGTGTCCCAAAAGACAATTCGTCAAGTTTTGGACGGCATACCCGGAACTATGAACTTGAGTGACGATGTACTTGTGTATGGCGCAGGCAATGCTGACCACGACAAGAATTTGAAAGAAACATCACCCTTAACAAGGAAAAGTGTCGATTCAGCCAATCGAGACTCGATTTCTAAGCCTTTGTGTTCAGCAAGGCAGTATTTCACCACACCCGAACAAAGTAGAATCGGTCCAGAAGCTACCAGCGCAGACCAACCAGTTTGATGTGAAAATCCTTCTCGGCATGTCAGGCTACTGCTCAAGGTTTATCCCAGATTACGCAACTATAATTGAACAAATCCGGAAGCTTACTCTGAAAGACGCAGACTGGGAATGGGGAACGGATCAAAATCAAGCCTTTTTCACCATGAAACAACTACGGAGTAACACAGTTTGGGCCTATCTCCATCCGAAAAAAACAAACAGAGCTCATCACTGATGCAAGTCCTGTCGGTGTAGGAGTCATTCTTACACAACGTGGTGGTCCGGAAGAGCTCTAACACCTGTTGAACAGCGCTATTCTCCTACTAAAGGAGAAGGCCTAATTGTTTTATGGCGTTGCGAGCACTTTAACTTGTACCTTAAAGGCGTACCGCTAATAAACCACTGGAACTGATACTGAACAATCCCAAGTCCAGGCCCTCAGCGCGAATTGAACGATGATCCATGCGTTTGCAACGTTACAACTTCAGTGTAAACCAGCGTGCAGGAAGACTCCGGCGGATTACCTCAGCCGACATCCTGTGCAAACGGTACCAACCACAACATCAGAGAAAATCGCGGAGGAATATATTAACTTGCCGTGCCCAAGGCCATGACTCTGAAGTGGCGCGAACATATAAAGAATCTTAACACTTGTTACCACATCGGAAACAAATTCTCCATAAACCCTAAAATGAAGATTCTCCTCCGAGGATCAATGACTGTAACCCCTCAATCACTTCTCAACAAAGCTGTCACTCTTGCCCACGAGGGTCACCTAGGTGTTGTGAAAACTAAGCATCTGTTACGTGAAAAGGTGTGGTTTTCTCAAATTGACAGTCTAGTTGAATTGTCAAGCAGCCAATAACGTGAAAACTTACCAACCACTGCGGATGATAGAACTACCCCTTGGACTATGGCAGCATGTCTCTGCTGACTTTCTAGGACCATTTCAACTTCAGAGTATCTCCTGGTCCTGATTGACGATTATTCGAGGTTTCCAGTTGTTGAAATTATGAAATCGACAAGCCACACAACAATTACACATGTTGTTTATACAAAATTTTCTCTGCCTAAGGAATCCCAGACAAACGGAAAACGGACCGCCCTTTAATAGTCAAAACATCACGAAGTTTGCTGAATATCTAGGGTTTTGTCATCAGACCCGTTTATGGCGAACATAGGTAAAACTCTCGGGACAGCCTAAATCCAACATCAGTCATAAGGGTAGCGATACAAAGCCTGTTTCCATAACGCCTATACAGGTAATTCACCAGCCGAGCTTTTGATGGGTCGACCGATTAGAGTGAAAGTACAAGAGATTCAGAATGAATGAATGAATGATTATGGTTTAACGCCACATCGGCAATATTTCAGCCATATCGTGATGAGAGCAAGGTGACAACACGAGGCGGTTTAACTTTCCGATGTCGTGGTAAGAACATCAAAAATGAAACATCAATGCTTGGACACGTTTAAAAACAGATAAGAACAACCAAAACAGTTAAAACTCGAAAACGTGCATTTTTTAGAAATGGTATATCAAGAAATATATCTATAACTTTTTTTTACGTGGAGGCAAATGAGCCTTCTTCATATAACCGACGTATAAAACTAAGCCTTCAATACGCTAGTAAGCTTAAAGCTCATGCAACAAACCCTGCCTACGACTGTGTTTTTAATCCATGTTATGTAGATAAGTTTAATAAATGTCCTGACAAGATTTTGTTAAAAGGATGTCCATTTGGTCTTCGTATACAGGACCATATTTTGGAGACAGCTTACTATCAAACATTATAACTAAAAATTTTTTAAAGTTTCTCCAACAATTTTAATCTGTTCACCACAAAAATTAAGCTCAGTGTCAAGATGAAGTTTCCGTTTGTTACAAAAATGCATACCGACGGTTTTAGATGTTGAAAATCTAAAACCGTTTTTAGTTGCCGATTTCTCGATTTTATTGAGACAAAGCTGCAACTGACGTTCGATATTATTCATATTCTTAGCTCGGTAGCATATAAGGAAGTCATCGACATATAAAGAACCTTCTGTGCCAGATGTTAATGTTTTAGCCAAGCCATTTATTTTTATGCTTAACAGAGTTGGTGATAGAATGCTGCCCTGGGGTACACCCATTTCCGGCTCATAAGAGTCGGAAAGAGTGTACCCCACCCGTACCTTAAAATGACGATCAGATAAAAATTTGGATATAAATTATGGTAATCGACCTTTAACACCCATATTCGCGAGGTCTTTTAGAATACCATATTTCCATGTGGTGTCGTAGGCCTTTTCAAGGTCAAAAAAATATGGACACCACATGTTCGTTACTGATGAAGCCGTCGCGAATAAAAGTTTCAAATCGAACAAGGTGATCCACGGTAGACCTACAACCACATTGAATATTAGAAAGTAACTTGTTGGTTTCAAGAAAACAAACAAGTCTATCATTATGGGGCGGTCATTATTTGGATCAGTATGATCCTTACCCGGTTTGTGAACCGGGATAGTACACGCCTCTCTCCATGACGATGTAAAAATACCAGTTATCCAAATATCATTAAGCAAGTCCAAGAGAGTCTCCAGTGGGTCAGATGGTAAATGGTTCAGAAGCTTATAATATACGTTATCTGGACCACAAGCAGTATTGTGGGCCTTTCTTAATGCAGTTTTAAGTTCCTCGATATTAAAAGGATAATTATAATCTTCTAAATTTTTAGAAACAAAAGGTCAATTTAATTTTCTGCTTTTCGGTTTTTATATGCTGGAATTCTTGAGTATAATTCTCAGAAGAAGACTTCTGGGAAATTATCTCAGCTAATTTATTGGCTATATGAGATGGAGAGGTTAATATATTATCTCCATGTTTTAAGAGCTGGACTTTGTTATTTTTGCCCTTAAGTTTCTGAAGCATGTTCCAGACCTTACGCATGGGTGTTTTTGACGTAATGCCTGAAACAAAGTCCCGCCAACAAGATCTTGGACTTGAGTAATCGGCGAGCTTTAGCTCTATAATTACGAACCTGGTTTAAATGATTATCAGTAGGACAATGATTATATCTGTGTTCAGCCTTTTCCCGGCTCTTGATGGCTTTACGACAGTCATTGTTGTACCAGGGTTTACTTTTGGATTTTGGATTTGTCGATGTCGTAGGTAAAATTCTAACGGCAGCTCGTCATACAAGTTCATTAAATTTTAATATAGGATCATCTGCTGCATTCAGTCTCTGGAGTGATATCAGCGTCACAGAACATCTCAAATGCGATCCAATCTGCTTTATCGAATTTCCACCTAGCTACATGTTCGAAAGAATTAGAAGTGATATGCTCCAGGATAGTAGGAAAATGGTCACTACCACAAAGATCGTCATGCACCTTCCAAAAAAAATCAAAAAGTGATGGATCTGTGATAGTGAGATCGATAGCAGAATAAGTGCCATTACCCGGATGTAAATAGGTATTAGAACCATCATTGAAATAACACAGTTCCTCCTTCGATAAGAAGTCTTCGACTATCTTGCCCTTATTATTTATGTTATTACTGCCCCAAAGGGGGTCATGGGAATTAAAATCTCCCCTTATTATAAAAGGTTTTGGCAATTGTTCTTTTTAATTATGTAACTGGTAAGCTGTCAAAGAAATGTTAGGAGGAATATACACTGAACATAAAGTTATTGTTTCAGACAATGCAACACGAAGGCCACTGCCTGAAGCTCTGTATCCAGAGCAACAGGGCTATGAATAATATTGTTATTTACGAAGATCGAGGAGCCGCCTGCAGCTCGCTCTTCTTCAATACAATAGGTGCTATAAGGTGAATAATTTTTAAGAGTTATTTTATCTTTGTCAGATGTCTTTAGGTGAGTTTCGTTGTATAATTTTATCATATATCGCCATTTTTTTGCGGGAGAGGTATAGGAGGTTAACTTTGTGTTTGGACCGGGGACGACCCTTTCGTGGAGATCGGCTGTTAGATCTCCCTGGTGCGGGTGATGTATCCATCACATCCTCATCTGATGTTGACTTCCAACGACCCTAGTGGCCTTACAGAGGCGCTCTGTGGGACCACTAGGTTTATTATTAATAAGTTTTATGTTTAAATTTAGTTTTGGCATTATTATTGTTAGGGACATTGGGATCAGGTTTGTCAGTTTGTACGGTGCTACTTACCGGCGTTATTTGTTGTTGTATTGGCGTAGTCTGACTTGAGCAAGAATTAAGCACAGGTTGAGCCGAAATTTGGACAGAAGTAGAACTAGGTTTGTCGTTTCCAATGGGCCAAGTCAAGGAAGTTTGAGTAGCAACAGATGCTACTCGCTTGACCACATTGGCAAACGAAGTCTTTAGAGTAGTATTTGAGGGTGACACCAAATTACGTGCCTCCTGATATGATATATTGTTTTTAAGTTTTAAATTTTTTATTTGTTTTTCCTTAAGAACAATAGACAATCTTTAGCGAAGGCCATGTGATCTCCACCGCATTTGCAATAGTTAACTGTGTTGTTGAAGTCAAAACCATCACGACCTTCACTATTGCATCGGAAGCAAATCGGTTTATTTTTACACTGGCCATGACCGTGACCAAATTTTTGACAGTTGAAACGCCGTGTTGGGTTAGGAATATATAAGTGTACACTAACCCTGTACGGGCCAATGTAGATGTACGACGGAAGGGATTTCCTGTTGAAAGTCAGAAGACATGCATTTAATTCTATGATGTTACCAACTTTTTTGTTGTGAAACGTCCGACTGGTAACACCCCGTGAATGTAGCTCTGCTCAAATTTCTTCCTTTGTTAGGTGTATAATATCTCCATCCCTATCACGTATAATCCCCTGACTATCTAGGGAATTGTGAGGGGATGTAAACGCCGGAGTATCACATATTTTTGTTAAAGTTAGTAGATTTGTTGATTGTTGTTTCCGGAAACATTCTATGAGAATGTCTCCGGATCTTAGCTTTTTTACGTTTTTTAGCTTGCCCGCTGCGCCCTGTAAAGCCCGTTTTAAAATAAATGGATGGATTTTCGATGCCGGCTTTTGTTCACTCTTTGAGAGAACGATGAAAGCCGGTCATGTGTCCCGAGCATTATCAAGGGAGTCTGACAAACCCTCTAACTGCCTCTTTTTGTCAGCATTTGACGAAGTCGGCTGAGAGGAAAGACCTGATGGATTTATAATAAACATTAGATGGAAGGTTTGAAATAGAGATAATAAATATATAAAAAATTTACCCCACGTGTTCCCCACTCACCACAGAGTTCCAACAAGGGGGATGCCTTAACCTGGGAATACCCACCAGGAAACGCACCAAGCATTCCACGTGAGGTATACTCGAATAGATGGCCTTAATGAGCAAACCCCATTTAATTAATAAGGTCGCACATCAGACACATTCTACTCAATTGATCCATTAGCCATTCCCCCAAAAAGCAGTTCCGCAAATAAAATTTCAGAAATAACATATTCTCTAAGGAGTGGTGTTACGGATACATTTTGGGACCACGCAGAGGCAAGGCGTGACCAAGCCGATTGATTGGACCGGGTCCACCCGACCTCCCGTCTCTCTCCAAGTAAGGGCCAAAGTGACGTGTTGGGCGTGAGGATCTCGCAAGACCAACACGCCCTCAACCACCAGGACTCTGTCCTCGTAGATTACGGGTCGCAACCCACGGCAACCAGGTCGCTCCCCGGTTGCCTCTTACACAACCGAGAAGATGTGAGTCTATTATATTCACCGGGCTCACACAGGAGAGCTCTAGGTTAGTCGACTTTTACGACAAGCTTGCCTAGAGTGCTGAGGTCCTATTCTTTTCACCCCGGAAACCCCTCGGGGGACCTGAGCTTCAGTCGCCCTGTCCTAATGAGTGTCACCGGGCACATTGACGCGATGTCAAAAACGAAGATGAAACGTTACTCTCACAAACGAAAACGCGCAAAACCCGGCGAGATTTAAATCGGCGATGCCGTTCTTGTACGTCAACCAAAGACTAACAAACTGTTCACTCCATTCTGTGCTCAGCCGTACACAGTGATTGCAGTAAAAGGTTCTGTGAAGCTAAGAACTCTAAACGCAGTATCACGCGAAATACTTCGCACGACAAGAAAGTTTCTTTGTCCATTTGATCATTTTCCAGGAGGGGAGAAGAATCAGATTGTGAAGACGACTCAGATGCTGACAATGGAGTACCCAACACTTCACCACGCGCTTTTCAACGCAGGTATCCACAGCGCCAGGGGCGTGCTCCAAATGGACTGATCACAGAAATCTAACTGAACGCTATGGACGTCAAATCAGCGTTTTGTTAACTGAGTAACATTTTCGCATTAACCAAGCTTGACTTTCACCCAGTGGACTGTTCGTGAACTTAAACTGTTCCGTGTTAATAACTTACAATGATTTTTTGTATATATTACAGCTTTGATCATTTAGCTTAATTGAAATCAAACGTTCTTGAACCTTATTTCTAAGTTTGTAAGAATGCAGATATTCCATGGACGGTTGTCAAAGGCAACACTCACTGCTTCTTACTACCATTTTATTGTAAACAGCAACGTAGCAGCACAGTCAAGTTTTCAGTTAAGGAGGGGACAGATGTAATATTGTCATCCATTTCTTGTGTAAGTTAGGTTTGTAATAAGCATTCAGCCATGTGCCACTGATAACGATCACAATCATCAATACAGATTGTAGGACTTTTGTGCTCTAACTGATCATCTCTGTTGTTTTTCATTCAAGCAACATGACACCTCCCTGGCTTCTTCCACAACTCAATTAATATTTGATCTACGTAAGTATAAATCAGATACAAATCCTCTTATAATTCAGCAAAGTTTTGCAGGATTGCAAGTTTATATATACACCGATATATACACCGATAACATTTTATTATCCACAACTAAAACCTTCTTCAATATTATCATCTTTCCAACGTTATTTAAATCTGTTGAATGCTTCTCTTTGTATGATTTTTTAGTTTCTTGCGGGTTGTGTTAATTGTGTTGGGAGTCTTTCCTTGTGATTACTGATCCGGAACGTCCATTGTGGTTTACGCCTGGTATACGAATGTCTGTATAGACGAAAGGACGCGAATCAATGCGTTCTAAGAAAGATCCTGTTCCCTTTGTTTCCGTCCAAAGTTTCTACCGGCGTTTGAGGAACTACAGGCGTAACGGTAAACAATAAGCCATTTCAGCGTTACAAGTGTGCATGGTTAAATCTGTAGGGTCAAAGGTGACGATTACCAATCCGCGTCCTCGAGCATGGCTTACATGTTAACTATGCTTGGCCGCACTGTGCTATCCTCTGATCTTCCAACGGGACTTACGAATTACAGAAATGGAAAGGGGAATAAATGAATGAGTATGGCTTAACGCCACATCGGCAATATTTCAGCCATATCGTGGCGAGAACAATGGGAAAACACGAGACGGTTAAGGTTTTAGACATGATAGTGAGAACATCAAAAAAAAAGTTCAGACATGTCTAAAATCAGATGAAAAAACAAAACAGTTAAAACTCGATAACCAATATATTTAAAAAAGTAGTATATTTAGAAATCTATATGTATATAACTTTTTATCTATAAAAATTTAAGACAATTAAAGGTTATATTTCATGATAAGGGCCAAAGGCTCTGAAATAATTTATTACAACATCTCCAGCGATGCTGTCAAATAAAATCATATATAGAGTTGACTGTAGAATCTTTGCCGAACACGGCCACACAGTCAACCAGGGTGTTTTTCGATGTCATATTGGGCATCACACCCAACACACTCGGAAGCATTGCTCCCATCCAGGATAAAATTCGCTCTTCTTCATTTGAGTAAGTACTGCATAATGAGTAAGTTTTAAGAGTTGTCTTACGTTTGTCAGTTGTCTTCAGGTGAGTGTCCTGAAGACACAGGGTAATAGGATTTGATAATAGGACAAGCTGTGTTATTTTAATAAAATTTATCTTAAGGCCTCGACAATGCCTCTGTATAATTTTGTCATATATCGCCGATATGGAGGGAGACGTATAGGAGATTTTTCTTTATGTTTCAAACGAGGACGACCCTTCATTGGAGATCGGCTGGAAGATCTCCTTGATGCATCTGATGCTGAAGGACCAACGCCCTCCAACGATCCAAACTTATTGAAAGTTTGGATAGGATCCCTAGTTGCCTTAGATGGACGCTCTGTGGGGCCACTAGGTTTATTAGTTGTTATTTTATTATTATTTTGAAATCTGTTTTTGGACTAGTTTTTGTCATTATTTCTTAGGGGAATTGGGCTCAGGTGGTTAACCAGGGTGTTCTATACTGTTTACTGTTTTTATTTGTTGTGTTGAAGTAGTTTGGTTGAGGAAGAATTAAACGAATGTTGAGACTAAAGTTGCACAGAAACATACCTAGGTTGTCGTTTCCAATGGGCCAATTCCAAGAGGTTTAAGTACCAACAGTTGCTACTCGCTTGACCACATTGACAAACGAAGTCTGTAGACAGTGAGTATTAGACAGTGAGGCTAATTTCCGGACGTCCTGATAGGATATATTATTTTTAATTTTCAAGATGATGATTTGTTTTTCCTTAACGAAAAGCGGACAGTCCCTTGGGGAGTGATCTCCACTCAGTTGCAACACTCAACTGTGTTGCTGCAGTCGAAACCATCATGATCTTCACTGCCGCATTTGAAACAAATCATTTTATTCTTACATTGGCCCTTGCCGTGACCAAATCTTTGGCAATTAAAACAACGTGTAGGATCAAGGATGTAGAAATCCACATTGACCCTATACGGGCAAACGTAGATAGGCAACGGAAGGGAGTTAGTGTTAAAGGTCAGCAGGTATGTATTAAGTTTAAGGAGGTTACCAGATTTCTTCGTAATGAAGGGTTTTACTCTGATAACACCCTGTGAATTTAGTTCTTGGCAAATTTCTTCCTCAGTTAGGTCAGTTATATCGCTATCCCTGTCACGAACTATTCCCCGACTCTTCAGGGAATGTCGAGGGGAGATAAAAACAGATATATCAGATATTTTATTTAAGTAAACTCTTTGATTGTTTTTGCCGGACACATTCAGTGAGAATGTCTCCGGATCTAAGTTTTTTTACGTTTGTTTAGAGTTCCAGCTGCGCCCTGGAGGGCGCTTCGCAAGAGAAACGGATGAATTTTTGAAGCCTCCTTTTGTTCACTCTTAGTTGAGGGAACAATGAAAGCCGGCCAACTGTTCTGTTCATTATCAAATGAGTCGGATAACTTCCTCTTTTTATCGGTACTTGAAGACGAAGTCGCTTGAGAGGAAGATCTGTTAGATATATTAGAAACATTTTTACGGCAGACATGGATGGCATATATATATATATATATATATATATATATATATATATATATATATATAAATTTCATCCCATATGTTTCCCCACCCACCACGGAGTGATGCGATGCCTGAACCTGGGAATACCCAGGAGGAAAGACGCCAAGGACTCCATATGAGGTAAACTCGAACAGATTGATTTATACCAAAAGTTGAATTCAATCTATTCGATTGCCCATCAGCCACCGCCTCAAAGCCTAGTCCCGCAAATAATATTTCAGAAATAACATTTGTTTTCTAAATGATGTGATACCGTACACTGACATAAAGTCTAATATTCTTAAATATATTCGTCGTCTTTGGCATGGTGAATGGGTCTTGCAGATCCACAATAAACTGCATGTTATTCATCCTGTGCTTGGTTACAATGCCTATACTTGTCAAATGTCTCGTAGAGACCAAGTAGTTTTAACGAGGTGCGTGTTGGGCACTCTCATCTAACACACAATTTCATCTTAGATGGGAGCAGTGCTCCCGAATGTGTTGGATGTGATGCCTAATATGGCATTAAACATATTCTGGTTGACGGTCTTGACTTTGCTTATGTTCGGCAAAGATTCTACACGGTCAACTCTATATATGATTTAATTGACAGCATCGAAAAGATGTGAGCTTATTATATTCACCGGGTTCACACAGGAGAGCTCTAGGTTAGTCGACTTTTACGACAAGCTTGCCTAGAGGGCTGAGCTCCTATTCTTATCACCATGGAGGGGGGGGGGAGGTGGAGGGTGGATAGGGGAAGACTGCGAGCTACATGGTTGTAAAAAGGGAATAGGGAAATGTGATTGTACTCAGCCGTATGTTTTATTTACATTTCCGACCGTAAACATAGAGCCTGAAAGACGACAGGTGTGGACAGGCTTTGTAAGTCCACATTTGTAGCAAATCCATTAAGGCTTGAATTGTTGTTCTTAAGACTTTTAGGGAAAAACGAAATTTATCATTTTAAACTTTTATTAACCAACCAAATGGCCATTCCAAGATTTCGTAAAAAGATTAATCATGGAAGACAAATTAGATTGTCGTAGCTGCCTAATTAAGCTACGACAACAACAACTTGTAGTGGTAAGAATGTGTGTAGAACTAGCATTTTGACTGTATTATTTCTTACTTTTACAGAAAACTAAGAAGTTCCTTATGAACTGCAGTAAAAAGAAACTTCCGAGTCAAAACTTTTGTTGCAAACTGCACTTATTATGTTTTATTAGGTAAATCGAAAAGATACCTCCTCGGACAAGAAAAGGCAACCAACCCTAAACAGTCGAATTTGTTCGAGGCATTTGGACTTTTCTTCCACCTAAGATCCTGATCCATCGCTTCACCTAGGTATGCACATTTTGTCTCATCCTCATCATAAATGGAACAGTCACTATCAGAGGTAGTCTGCATTATTATGTCGATTAATTCCCTTCTATTTTAAATAACTCCTGAGTGCATCTACACTCTGAGCAAGTTTTTCTTTATAATCATTCTATCTCTAGCCGTCTTGTACTATGACCTTGCATTATATTATGTTTGCATGTTGATATATGAAAACTTATATGAAATTTCTCTTTGAGTAATTGGTTCAAAGTTTTTTTCTGTTGAATAATGTGTATGTCAATGTATATGAAATTAGATGACATTTTTTTAAACAGGATATGGTCAGAAGTTTAGCACAGTGACAAAAAAGCGTAAACTTACAAGAGAGCGAGCCGCATTGGAGAGAACCAAGAAAAAACAAGCAATGTAAATATTCAATACACAGGAAGTTCATAGAAGAGCATTATGATATATCAAACACTTTAGTAGTGTGTATTACTGTTTCAATATCTAAATCATCAGATTTCAGATGGTTTTTGATAGAAAGGTCTCAAATATGTCATTCTTTTTCAAGCCATGCTGTGTATAATGTTCTCTTTACATACTTTAAATACCAGAGAGTGAAACACACATCACACATGAATTTGGGACATGGGTATAACATCTTTACTGACCACTCCTATAGCAAAGGTTATCATGATGAATGCAGGTGTTTGGTATGCCATTACCGTCAACATTCTTTCTCAACTGATGCTAACCTCCATATTTTACGTCCTGGAGAAGGTAGAACTATAACAAACTCAGCGACTGACAAATTCCTTGTTTCAGATAGATCTGTAAGGCTTAACACTGGCCTTCCTAGTAAAGCCTCATTTCTTGGGTTACTTCGTCTAGTTAACCCACAAGCCTCAAGGATGAAATTTTGGGCAGGTTCTCGAGGCATTGTTTCAAATGTAAGCGAAAATTTAGATCCACAGCAAGAAAGAGTGGGCCAATACGTATTCCGCCATTGAAGTCTGAGTTACTTCTGGTATTAATGAAGTATTAACGACTAGCTCTTACAACTGAGCTTTTAGCTAGATTATTTGGTATCAGCATTGGTACTTGTTCTAACATTATTTTTAGCTCAAAAACGTTGTAATTTGGCCTGACAAGGAATCTGTTATGAATATAACTCCATATTTGCTTCAACTTTCCAAATTTAAGTTGTGCAATTGACTGTAGCAAAACATTCATAGAACGTCCGAGAGATCTGAAAATGCAGCTGTGTGCATGAATGATTACAAAAACCAAAATACTTTAAAATATTTGGTTTTCATCACACCAGATGGTCATATCTCTTTTGTATCCAAAGTATGGGGAGGACGTACGACAGACAGACACATTGTTCAGTAGTCAGGATTCTTGGACTTAATTGATCCGAATGATGTTGTCATGGCAGACAGGGGTTTCCTATTCAGGAAGATCTGTTATTTCGACATGCCAGACTTCAAATACCCCCATCTAGCTCACTACCTCTATACTTTTATTAGCCAGTACGTAATTGGTTCTGTTTGACTGTCAAAACTTTGTACCTATCATCAGTTATGTATACTGATGTGCCAGATAATACACCTATTTCAATGTATACATCCTTGGTTCTATTTGATTGTCAAAACTTTGTACCTCTCCATTCAGTACCTCTCCATCATAACAATTTGCCATGTCCAAGCCGGGCAGGGTGTTTTTAGGCGGTCACTGTAATAGGTGACAACACCACTTAGTGTGTTGAGGTCGATTCATCTATGACTAGTAATTTCTGGCCATTTTCCCTCAGATCACATGTACAAGATGTAAAGCATATTACAGCAATGCAAGCTAATAAACACGGGTAAATGATGCTGAATTGTGTTCTGTGAGCTTGATTATTTTCACTCAGTTGGTGTAGTGATGGTGAATTAAAGATGATTCAACTGTGTTAGGCTTTTAAAAGGCAACCAATTGAAAGAATCTTATCAAAAAGAAAACAAGCCAATATCAGTAAAGCACGTGGAAAGACTGTAAGCCATGTGACACATTTGCCAAACCTTCGAGCTGTAAGTCCACAGCAAATACATGATACTATAAAAAGTCACCGGTGTATAACTTCCTGACTGATTCCTGGACTAAAAGGATGAGTGGATACATGAAATACTTGATCACTGACAGATGTGAAATCTGCTGCTGACACTATTGTTCTTGTGCTGCAAATCGTCCATTATAAACTGGATTACATACTGACACTGGACTGACCAGATCTAACCTCTTTAAACTGAGTGTTAAGGGGGGCAAATATCATTTTCAAGGCCTTTGCTAAGACAACCCAGGCGAGATCCTGAGTCCCAACCAACTGAGCCAAAAAGGCCCCTCTCGACCATTCAGGTTGCTAGCAGACTTTCCTACATACAGCTGAAGAGTAAGCCAGAATAAGTTGGGCTTGAACTCACAGAAACTGCGTTGGTGAGAGATCCCTGGGTCATTGCGTTGTACTAACCGCATTGGACATGGAGGCTTCCCTCTTTACACTAAACATCACTCTCTCACTCACTTGGGCCCAAAAGTACTGGACTTAAGAAGTCATGAAAAAATTCTTTGATGCAATATAAAGTTCCATCCAGTGTCTGCTTTCAAACATTCTTTCCAGGAAGTAGTGTATCTGGTGAGGCAACAAGATACACAGCTATTGGTGCAACAAACAATCCACATTTAGTTACCCTGTAATCAGAATGATGCTTTGGCTGTACAGAAATGCACCCTTCAACAGCAAAGGGTTCATTTTGTCGACCATATTTTAGCAAAGGTACGTTTGGATTGACTGAAGACCTGCATAATATAAGTTTTGGAAGTGCCACAACACTCTTTTGCTGGCTTTCCATGTCTATATTTTGCGAACACCCGTCTTACAGTTGATGCTGTAATGCGTCCCTTTCTCTGAGATACCCACACATCATGACTGCTTTGTTGGCTTCTACTACGTGAGTTTAATTCATCACAAAATACAAGGCGTCTTTACAATTTCTGGCAACCTCAGGCTAAGGAATGGGGAATGCTACTGATGTTGTACATTCAACTTGGCATCCTACATTTATATCGTCACACTGACCAGCCTGGTGTAGCTCTAGGCGAAGCATAGTGAAAAGCAACAGTTACTGGACAGAACGGGTACAGGCTAGCGGTCAGAAAGACCAGACTTGGAGACACAGAATCTGCCTTCCCTCGGGCCACCGAATGGAGATTGTGAGCTGCACGTCTTCTGTGTATTGGAAGTTCCCAAAGTAGGTTTTGGCGCTGACTTTAATTATAATTTATCAGCTTGAGGTACATATTATAATTTTTCATGGCTTGTACCAGTCATGTACATTCTTTTCAATGGTATTTGTTTGATATTTCAATTTTCATGTTTCGACGTATAGATTCTACATCTAAATATACGCCATCACGTAAAACGTTCCAGGGGAAGTACAGTCGGAAAACATTCTATCGAAGGGCGTTCACAGAACAGTTTTGTCCATTTGTAGAACTGACCGCTGCCGTACAATTAAATTATCTTCGGGCACGGCGTGAATTACATATCCAATATATTTTTTTATGTCTCCATAGCAAGGCAATGATTGCTCGACCGAATTCTGGATTGAAGGAAAAATGATTACACTTGACAGCCATATGAACGTTATTTTACCCATATCATTTCAAAAACATGTTAAATCCTGGAAACATTTATGGACTAAAAAACAACAAAAAATAATAAACGAACGCTTTTAACGCTTACTAAGCAAAAGCATTTAAAGTTCAAATATCACGTTACTTTTTTAACATAAAATGTATTATTTACATACACCATGATTCTTGTGGTAAAGCTAACAGCTTTGATGCCAAACAACTTAAATTGCAATTTGTGCGCATCGATGCATCGAAACATACATTCCCTGTTGAACGCACGGATCATGGCGCCACGATTAATATATTCTAGTTTAATTATTTTTTTTAAAATGATGGCTGCTCTAAGGTCAATTTAAATGCAATGCAGCAGTAGTATAGTCTCGCAGCCGTCTGCTGATATTTATCACTATAAAATGTTGTAAAACTGCCCCAAGACCTTGTAGAATTACAAGCAAATTTGTGTCTGACCTTTCATGTTAACTCAGCTTCTGGTGGAACCTAAATTAATAGTTGATCTAACGAGACGAATCGGGAAAAGACACAGGTGCTATATCCTGAAGCCTTCCAGGGATTTCCTCGTGCAACGGTAAATGATGAACACATGGTCCATTTTAGACTTCACCAAACATAGATATTGTACAAGAAAGCGGTCATTTCCTTTACCAGTCCCAGACTTTATCTTGATTATATCGAGAACCTTTGTACATTTTGTCTTTACCAGTCCGATAAAGTTTCATCAGAAGAGTAAACGTGAGGGTCAAGATGTTTCCAATTACAGAGAAACCGCTTACCGTCTGTTTTAGATGAAGAGATCCTAAAACTGTTTTTCTAGTGCCGATTTCAAGACATACATGCCTTTCGATGTTATTCGTATTTTTGTTATACAAAAATCCCTTTTTGTCTCATCTATAGACTTTGTTGTTAAACCCGTCCTGGTGTGCTTCAATGTTTTTGCGCAGAACTTTTTTTTGGTCTTTTACGCCCAACTTAAGACTATTTCACTTGTAAGACGACGGTGTTCACTGAAGTAGGAGGAAACCGGGATTCGCCTGGGGAAAACAACGACCATCCGCAGTTTGCTGGCAGAGTTTCAGACTTGCGGCCGAGAGCAAGTCAGCATGAACTGGGCTAAAACCCGCATCAAACCCGTTGATGATTCTCCTGAGTTATTGTGCTACGCTAACATTCTAACTGCTCCCCCAGTCGCCCCACTCGTCTTTCAAAACAGTGATCAGGGTACAATTCTGAAACGAGTATGATAAAAGCAATTTCTGAATGTTGTTTTTAATATTATATTTCCATGTTGTGTAGAGGATCTTAATGTAAAACCTATCGACAACATGAATAAAATTATCACGAATAAAAGTTTCAAATCGAACACCGGGATGTAATGCACCTTGTCAGATTCAACACTGCATATTACTTAATAGGTTGTTCGTCTGGATGAACTAGACAAGCCTATCATCAATATCTAACCATAGTGTTACAGACGCAGCTGGTAGAACATAGGGAGAGTAATTAGGCGTTCTGTGCAGAGATCTCAGGGATAGTTCTATCGGAAGCCATAAGAACAAGTCCATTAATTTGTAATATTAGACCAGCTACACCAATGAGTATCTGATGAGTAGCCTCGCAGACGATCTCAAATGCAAATATAATTAAATAAACCAAAGAAAGACTTTAGTGTCTGAGGTGGGGAATGGTCCAGAAACCACACCACAGGCACTGTGTAATGCGTTTTCCTAGTCGCAATTTTACTGCAAGATCAGTTATCTTCAGAGTGACGTGATAGTTTACCGTTCTCGGTCAGTTACTGAATTTAATACGTTAGAAGTCAACGGTGATGGTTTCCGTAAAATTGTTTTGGCCAGCATGTTAGCTGCACTGCATGTTGAGATTACCACCAATATCTTTCAAATGCTGTACCTTTTGCCTTGTTGTTTTCATCTTAAGTTTCTGAACATAGTTCTGGTCCTTGTGCACTTGTGTTCAGAAATCAAAGCCTCAAGCGAGACTCCAATAATAACACTCCTACAGATAATTAACTTGAAAAAACGACCTGCCTTTCAAGTGAAAACTGCACGCGGCCTTTTTATGCTTTAATGACTTTGCTGAGGTTAAAACCATTACAGCTACAACTATTTTGTAGAATGAACTATTTTCATTAGAGGTCTTAGGCCGTAGCATGTAAATTACGTTTCGGGATAGGAAGAATTGACCTATATATCACATTGTGTTCTTTGAATAGGAATAATAATCTTAACAAAAGCTGCACTCCTGCAATTGTAGACTTCTTTAGTTTTCAGATAAGCCTGGTCTGGAGGTCGAGCTTTCTGTATAACGCCGATAATTATAGATAGCTGTTTCCGATGCAATCCAAAACCCTTAAGAATACATGGGGATTGGACGCATAAGAACGGATTCTATTGATTGCAAACATGTATTGAAATCTGAAACGTCCCTTCAGAGAGCATGTTTTACATTTTCTCAAAGACGCAACAATTTATGCCATTTACCATATTCGCTTAAAACTGATCGAAGGGATTGTGTCCGTGGGAGGTTTAGTTCGCCGGTTTTTGTCCGTCCCCCGTTTACGCCGTACTCAAAAATGTTTCACTTATACGACAGCAGCCTGCATTATGGTGGGAGGAAACCTGGCAGTGTCCGGGAGAAACACACGACAATCTGGTTGGCAGACCTTCCACGGGAAGTCAGCCTGAGATGGACTTTAAGTCAGAGCAACCGCATTGGTGAGAGGCTTCTGATCATAACACCGGGGAGACCTGCTAAAGCCCTTGGCCACAGAACCCTCACAACCATAAGCACAAAAGAGTCTGGATTTGTTCTTTTAAATTGTACTCTTGGCAAACGGACAGCACACGAATAAAATGGAATAAATGAATGAATGAATGATTATGGCTAACCACCACATCGGCAATATTTCAGCTATGTCGTGGCGAGAACAGAGGAAAAACATGTGACGGGTAAGGGTTTCGAAATAATAGTGAGGACATCAAAAATCAAACAAAAAGTACAGACATGTATAAAATCAGATAAGAAAAAAAACAAAACAGTTAAAACTCGAAAACCAGCATGTTTAGAAAATAGTATATCTGGAAAGATATATGTATATAACTTTTTATCTATAAATATTAAGACAATAAAATTTAAATTTTATGATAAGGACCAATGGCCTTCAAATATGTTATGTCAATATCTCCAGCGATGCTGTCAAATAAATCATATATAGAGTTGACTGTGTAGAATCTTTGCCGAACATGAGCGAAGTCTACACAGTCAACCAGAAAATGTTTGATGCCGTATTGGGCATCGCATCCAACACACTCAGGAGGACTGCTCCCATCTAAGATGAAATTGTGTGTTAGATGAGAATGCCCAATACGACACCTCGTTAAAACTACTTGGTCTCTACAAGACATTTGACAAGTATAGGCATTGTAGCCAGTGACAGGATGAATAGCATGCAGTTTATTATCGATCCGCAAGACACATTCACCATGCCAAAGGCGACGAATATATTTAAGAATATTAGACTTTATGTCCGTATACGGGATTTTAAAACAAGATACAGGTTTATACAGGGCAGCTTTCGCTTCCCTGTCCACGACTGTGTTTCCATGGATACCAGTGTGACTTCGTATCCAACAGAGTATAATATCTTTACCTCTCTTAATTAGTTTTCTATGTTTGGCTATTATCTCAAGTATCAATGGGTTTTTAAATTTATTATTCTTAATTGCCAAAAGGCAAGACAGCAAATCACTCCATATCACTGCCCTCTGGGCATGCCCAGAAGAAACAAAAAAATAGAGTATATACAAATTTATAATCCATATAATCACCCATGATTTCAGCAAAACTTTGTTGAGTTATAAGAGGATTTGTATTTGATTTATTATTTTTACGGAGATCAATTATTAGCTCAGGGTGTGGAAGAAGCCAGGGAGGAGTCTCCGGAAAAGACACCGGAGCTATATCCTCTACCTTGATGTTATCTTCCACAATATGGTCCCGTATACGAAGACCAAACGGTGGGATCTTTTCAGGATATTTATCAAATTTATCTGCATATGATGGATTAAAAACACAGTCGTAGGCAGGGTTTGTTGGATGAGCTTTAAGCTTATTAGCATATTTAAGGCTTGGTTTTATACGTCGGTTATATAAAGAAAGCACTTTTGTCTCCACGTATAAACTCTCTACTGGTGAGGTTATAAAACCAGCAATGTTGAGCCTCAAACCTTGGTGATAAACAGGGTACAACATTTTAATATACGACTTTCTAGCGGAACCGGAAATGATGGATCCATAGTCCAATTTAGACCTCACCAGAGAACGATATAAGTTAAGTAAAACTGATCGGTCAGCACCCCAATCGGTGCTAGACACGACCTTAATTATATCCAGAGCCTTTGTACATTTACCTTTAAGCATTTGAGGTACAAAAGATAACTTACTATCAAATATTATACCTAAAAATTTTGTTTCTCCAACAATTTTAATCTGTTCACCACAAAATTTAAACTCAAGGTCAAGATGAAATTTCCGTTTATTACAAAAATGCATACCGACGGTTTTAGACGTTGAAAATCTAAAACCATTTCCAGTTGCCCATTTCTCGATTTTACTGAGACAAAGCTGCAACTGACGTTCGATATTATTCATATTATTAGCTCGGTAGCATATAAAGAAATCATCCACGTATAAAGAACCTTCTGTCCGAGGGTCAATGTTTTAGCGGGGCTATTTTTTTATGCTAAACAGAGTGGGTGATAGAATGCTGCCCAGGGGTACACCCATTTCCTGCTCATAAGAGTCAGAAAGAGTGGACTCCACCCGTACCTTAAACTGACAATCAGATAAAAATTGTGATATAAATATTGGTAATCATCCTTTAAAACCGATATCCGCGAGGTCTTTTAAAATGCCACATTTCCATGTGGTGTCGTAGGCCTTTTCAAGATCGAAAAATGTGGACACCACATGTTCCTTATTGATGAAGCCGTCGCGAATAAAAGTTTCAAATCAAACAAGGTGATCCATGGTAAATCTACCTTGCCGACAACCACATTGAACATTAGAGAGTAACTTGTTGGTTTCAAGAAACCAAACAAGTTATCATTAACCATCCGTTCCATAGTCTTACACACACAGCTGGTAAGAGCTATGGGACGGTCATTATTTGGATCAGTATGATCCTTACCCGGTTTGTGAACCGGGACAATACACGTCTCCCTCCACGATGGTGGAAAGTTACCAGTTATCAAAATATCATTAAGCAAGTCCAAGAGACTTTCAAGTGGCTCAGGTGGTAAATGGTTCAGAAGTTTATAATATACCTTATCCGGACCACAGGCAGTATCGTGGCCATTTTTAATGCAGTTACAAGTTCCTCGATATTAAAAAGACGATTATAATCTTCTAAATTTTTAGAAGAAAAGGTCAATTTAATTTTTCTCCTTTTGGTTTTTAATACGTTGGAATTCTTGAGTATAATTCTCAGAAGAAGATTTCTTGGAAATTGCCTCGACTAGTTTATTAGCTATATCAGATGGAGATATATATATATGATCTCCATCTTTCAAGTGCTGGATGTATGCTTTATTATTTTTGCCCTTAAGCTTCTGAAGCATGTTCCAGACCTTACGCATTGGTGTTTTTGACGTATTGCCCGAAAGAAAGTTCCGCCAACAAGATCATCTCTTGGACTTGAGTAATGGACGAGCCTTAGCTCGAAAAATACGAACCTGGTTTAAATTATTATCAGTAGGACAATGAATAAATCTACGTTCAGCCTTTTTACGGTCTTTGATGGCTTTACGACAGTCATTGTCGTACCAGGGTTTACTTTTGAATTTGGGATTTGTCGACGTCTTAGGTAAAATTCTAACGGCAGTTCGTAATACAAGCTCATTGCATTTTAATATAGCATCATCTGCTGCATTGAGAGCTTCTGGAGTTATATCAGCCTCACAGAACATCTCAAATGCGATCCAATCTGCTTAATGGAATTTCCACCTAGCTACACGTTCTAAAGAATTAGAAGTGATGTGCGCTAGGATTATAGGAAACTGGACACTACCACAAAGATCGTCATGCCAATATTATAAAAGGTTTCGGCAATTGTTCTATTAAATTATGTAACTGCAAAACTGACAAAGGAATGTTAGAAGGAATATACATGTGAATAATATTGTTATTGATGAAGACAGAAGAGCCGCCTGCTGCTCGCTCTTCTTCATTTGAGTAAATACTGTATAATGAGTAATTTTTAAGAGTTGTCTTATCTTTGTCAGATGTCTTCAGGTGAGTTTCCTGAAGACAATGACCAATAGGATTTTATGATGGAACAAGCTGTGTTATTTCAATAAAATTTACCTTAAGACCTCGACAATTCCACTGTATAATTTTTGTCTTTATGTTTGGACCGCGGACGTCCCTTCCTTGGAGACCTGCTGTTAGACCTCCCAGATGCGGGTAATGTATCCATCACATCCGCATCTGCTGTTGGAGGACTAACGTCCTCCAACGATCCAAACCTTTTAAAAGTTTGGAAAGGGTCCCTAGTGGCCTTAGAGGGACGCTCTGTGAGGCCACTAGGCTTATTATTTTTTTACGAGATTTATATTCAGACTTAGTTCTGGCAGGTTTCTTTTTGCTTTGATCAGGTTCAGGTTTATCAGTTTGTTTTGGAATATTTACTGGGTTTTTTTTGTTACTGCAGTGGTCTGGGTAGAACAGGAATTACGGACAGGTTGAGCAGCAGGTTGTAGAGAACTAGGTGTGTCGTTTGCAATGGGCCAAGTCAAGGAGCTTTGAGTAGCAACAGATGCTACTCGCTTGACCGCATTGGCAAATGAGGTCTGCAGTGAAGTATTAGGAGGCTAGACTAGTTTGCGGGCCTCCTGATAAGATATATTGTTTTTAGTTTTTATAGTGATTATTTGTTTTTCTTTCACGAAAAGTAGACAGTCCCTAGAGGGGGCCACGTGATCTCCACTGCAATTGAAGCACTTAGCTGTGCTGCTACAGTCGAAACCATCATGACCTTTACTGCCGCACCGAAAACAAACCAGTTCATTTTTTCACTGGCCTTTACCATGACCAAACTTTTACAGTTAAAAACAGCGTGTCGGGTTAGGGATATATAAGTCCACACTAACCCTATACGGGCCAATGTAGATATATGACGGAATAGATTTACTGTTAAAGGTTAGAAGATATGTATTTAGTTCAATGATGTTGCCAGATTTCTTCGTAATGAAGCGTTTCACTCTGGTAACATCCTGTGACTTCAGTTCTATGCAGATTTCCTCTTCTGATAAATCAATGATGTCCTGATCCCTGTCACGTATAATTTCCTGACAGCTGTTCAGGGAATTATGAGGGGAAGTACGACAGTAATATCAGTTATTTTATTCAAAGCTAATAAATTGATGGATTGTTGTTTCCAGAAATATTCAATGAGAATGTCTCCGTATCGTAATTGTTTGACGTTTTTTAATGTACCTGCTGAACCTTGCTAGGCCCTTTTCAGTACAAATGGATAAATTTTTGAGGCCGACTTCTGTTCACTCGTTGTTGAGAGAACTATAAAAGCCGGCCAACTGTCCTGTACGTTATCAACCGAGTCCGATAAAACCTCTAATTTCCTCTTTTTGTCAGCGCTTTAAATTGGCTAAGAGAAAGTCTGGTATTGATATTAGAAACATTTGAATTAGAGTTTAAAGTCGACATGACATTTAAATATAAATTTCACCTCATATGTTCCCCACCCACCACAGAGTGCCAACAAGAGCGATGCCTGAACCTGGGAATACCCAGCAAGAAAGACAACATGGACTCCATATGAGGTATACTCGAACAGATTAACAAAGGTTAAATTCAATCTACTCGATTGACCCATGAGCCACCGCCTCAAAACGTAGTCGTGCAAACGATATTTTAGAAATAACATTTGTTCTCTACATGATGTGCTGTTTTATAGGAAATTGGGACCACGCAGAGGCAAGACATCACCAAGCCGATTGATCGGAAAACGCCCATCTTACCCCCCGTCTCTTCAAGTAAAGGCCAAAGTGACGTGATGGGTATGAGGGTCTCGCAAGATCAACACGCCCTCAGCCACCAGAATACCGTCCTCGAAGATTACGGGTTGCAACCCACGGCAAACAGGTCGCATCACGGTTGCCTCTCACACAACTGAGAAGATGTGAGCCTATTGTATTCACCGGGCTCACACAGGAGAGCTTTAGGTTAGTCATCTTTTACGACAAGCTTGCCTAGAGGGCTGAGCTCCTATTCTTATCACCCCGGAAACCCCTGTTTTGTTTTTTTTTGAGAGTCTATCTCTTCAACATCAGAATAGATAGTATACTGTGAGCAACATTTAATATTAATCTAATCTTTGTTAGACGTGTTCAAAACAAGTTTTCTGAACAGAAGATGCGGCTGGATTTAAAAATTTAACTACGTCTACACTGTGTCTTTGATTTTTTTCCCATTAAGTTAGCCTTTATACCCTGAAAATTACACTAATTCCCGACGTATGTAGACTTTATGGGGAGAGGCTCATAGGACATTTATCTTTGTGTTTGGACCGAGGACGACTTTTCCTAGATCTATTATCTAGTGAGGATGATATGTGTAACGATATGTAGTGACCACCCATTCCCCCTCCCAAATAATTTTTGGCTTTTCATAAATTTTCAAATGCTATCTAAGTTCAAAGAGGTTTTTATTATATTGTTATATTTTGTCTGGTTCCGTTCATAAACCCAGACACACTGTTGCAATGACCAGTTGATCGTAGAGGAATCCGCGAGTCGAGCCTCGCCTTGAGTGATTACTTGAAAGCGGTTGTTTCGCCACCCGAACTGCAGAAATTCCTTCTAATGTTTTTAACCCTTTTAAACTAGAAAGCAATCTGGTAATTACAGTTATGCTATAGCGACTAATTATACGGCAGAAATCAGTATACAATGCTTTATTACTACCAATGTAATGAGCCACTCCGTTAGGGTAGAAGTGTGTTGTTGTTGTTTACATAACATTGCGGGCCCGAGCAGCTGTCATCATTGTAGAATGTATATATGCACGTTGACGGTCACGTCTGTGAGGCAAGAAGCTACAAGTAATAATTAAGTACCAGTTTAGGGTAACAAAGAATATTGTTTTACTGAGCCTGGCTTATAAATGCTCACGTAAACAAAGAACAACGCGGTGATACAAATTGCAATTTTTAGATTTGATGTCGACAAATACTCAGAGACCTTTCCGGTATGGTCATAGTTTTGTAGTGCCACCCCTCATAAGAGTTTGATTTATTTATTGATTTGATTTGATTGCTGTTTTACGCCGTACTCAAGAATATTTCACTTATACGACGGCGGCCAGCATTATGGTGGGTGGAAGCCGGGCACAGCCCGGGGAAAACCCACGACCATCCGCAGGTTTCTGCAAGACCTTCCCACTTTCGGCCGGAGAGGAAGCCAGCATGAGCTGGACTTGAACTTACAGCGACTGCATTGGTGAGAGACTTCTGGGTCATTACCTCCATAAGAGCTTGAGTTTTTCAATAAATCTTTCAGCGTTTGCTTTAACTGACCACCGGTGCATTAATGTCAAAATTCACAAGACAAAAACAGATTTTGTGATATGAACTAGAGGACAGAACAACAGTTCTATTACATAAAGCTGTTCACAAGCAATCTGTAAAGTACGGTAGAGTAACATATCCATTTCAATCAGAACAGGCTACTGCCTTTGAAGTGAACAAAATTACTGCAATCCATTAGATATTTTGTTGTTTATTGAATGGATCGAATAGCTCGATAATTCGACGACACTTTTCGTCTAAACTAATACAAACTGTCCCTTCTACTCGCAGGACCCGTATTAAAATAAATATGTCTGTATGGAGAAACTGTTATAAAGGTCGATCGTTTCTACCAAGTAAAAAAAATATATTGAATGGGTGAATAAATAACTATGGCTTAACGGCATATCTGCAATCTTCCAGCCATAGAGTGGCGCTGAAAACAGAAACCAGAAAATGGTTTTTAACAGGATAAGAATATATTGAATATGATGGTCCGTCAACACCATTCTCATACAAAAGACTTACAGCAAAAAGTATAAAACCGACGAAAGTGTGATAGTTGGCAAATGGTCACAAATAAACTTTGAAATACAACCTCTTGTCATATTATCTCAGTTAAAAACTTTGAAATACAACCTCTTGTCATATTATCTCAGTTAAAAACTTTGAAATACAACCTCTTGTCATATTATCTCAGTTAAAAACTTTGAAATACAACCTCTTGTCATATTATCTCAGTTAAGCATTTATATCAACCGAATAAAAGCCTAGTTAGAAACATATTACATGTCCATCAACCAGCATGATATACGCAGAACTAAGTATAAAATGCATTGATTCCCTTTGCCTGTCTATATTCCATATTACCAACATCATCTTGTATTTAAGATTGTGTGTGTGTGAACGTGCCTTGGAAAAGGCCCTCCCAGAACAAATCAGGCGAACGCGAAGTTCAGTCTGACATTTCAG
This sequence comes from Liolophura sinensis, assembly GCF_032854445.1. Classification (NCBI taxonomy): domain Eukaryota; kingdom Metazoa; phylum Mollusca; class Polyplacophora; order Chitonida; family Chitonidae; genus Liolophura; species Liolophura sinensis. The sequence continues at coordinate 6,813,766 of NC_088302.1, read as the reverse complement.
AATAAGAAGATTGAAGATTATTGACGGGCGTAAGGCATAAATATGAGTTATAGCAGATCATCACAGCATTTTGGGTTTCCCAAGGGAAATAAATCATACGACTACATGTAGATACAAGATGAGCTTGAAGGAGAACTAATGCAACAGACTGGTCTAAGACACATCTCAGTTGTACACTTGTTATGGCTACAAAACAACGGCTCAGACCCAAGGTATAATGAGTTCCTCATCTGTACTAAAAACATGAACAGGGGAGGTTAGGAACGTCCTACGAAGATCTGACAAAGCGTCGTTTTGCCCTGTATAAATCCCTGCTTAGCTTGAAAAAGCAAGACAATCTGCATAGTGTGTGGTCATACGACGGAAATATCTTTTTCGTTAGGTCTGAAATAGTGAAAGGACACAGGTGTTTAGCGAATGTGATCTCCCTGTCATACGTAATGCCTAAAAAGACACTTTACTACAGACGACTATGCATGTGTATGTTTAGCCTGCTCAGATATGGTAAATTACATGCACATATAGCTCTATTTTAACGTTTAACGTTTCCCATTACATGATATAGGCGAGTGAACAGTAACAATGACTTGCCGTGGTTTGATCGGGTTTAAGTGCTATGTAATAATCGCCGAGCTGCATGAATTTCGCGATTGCTGTTCTGTCCTGTGTCAGCATACGCATTCAAAGGTCTAATCTTTGTAAACCAGTGAAACGTATTCTGGGTATGTACCGCCCAAGATCCTCGTGGAGAGACTGCACGAACTTTCCTGATCACCGGGGACATTGTGCTCGTAAATTTGTGTTATTATACTATATAATCGTGCCAAAGTTGACCAATGAACTTTAAAATGGATCATTCTGATGGTCGAAAGCTCCGGCGTCATGCAGGCATCTTAATGTGTCTTCATGTCAGGATCATCTAAACCGAATGTAAATACCACACCTGTCAGATTTATCAATGTCTTTTATCAACTTTGGATGAAGATGAGTTTGTTCTCTCTAGGTTCTCTCTGCAGGAATTGGTGGTCTATTTTAATCTGTGGTTTTATTTGTCTTTAGTTTTAGATCCTCAAAATAAATTAACCCTCCCTTTGTGTTATGCCATGCTTTAGGTATTCACCTAATTCATGCTGTGTATAGCTTCTTTCAGAGGCATTTAGGAGCTGGGGTGGTATAGATTGACAGAGGCATTACTTATGGATAACAACTCCTGGATTTATTGTGTTGGTGACGTTTTGATGTAGGTTCTTACATCTTTATCAAACCATATGAACATACAGGTTTGATTTAAATACTGATTTTAGGGTCACTTTCCTGGCGGATATCGTGGCCGATCAAATCAGTATTTTATTTTTTTTTTAACACATGAATATTTTGGATAGATAATGGCAGTGCGTATACTATTTACATATGTACATGAGTCAATTAGTGGAACTATATCTTTTTGTGGTAGCATGTGTATTTATTTGTATAGGTTCAAAAGCTGCCGTGGTCATTTAACAGTAGTTGGATAAATAGTAAGCTATTTACAGAGCTTATATTTACAGAAATACATAGATCTACATTACAGAATTACATTGAGTTGCCTATACAGAAATTTAGACAGAGAGAAAACAATATACAGAGATACAAGACAAGAGATATACAGTAATAGAGTTAATCACTGAGGGCTGATTTTCCATCACATCAGAGCCCATCCAGAACACCAACTCCAATGGAACACAATTCATACCCTACAGAACTAGTCAGACTACAAAAGAAGGAAACTGCTGGAAGGCATCATGATCCGGCGACACAATCCACAGCTTAACCGAGACAGCGGGTACCACCTACCGAGCGCCTACAATGACCTCATCAGATTAGACATTAATCGCCTTAAACCCGGAAGCCATTATCTATAGTTACATTGTTGCCTGTTTTTGACACCACTCACTCTATTACTGTATATATGTTGTCGTGTGTCTCTGTATGTTCATATGGTTTGATAACGATGTAAGAACCTGCATGGAAACTTCACCCACTCAATAAATCCAGGAGTTATCCAAAAGTAATGCCTCTGTCAATCATGCTGTGTATAGTATTGTATTTTTATTTTGTGTTACTTTGTTTTGTAAGGGGACAATCAGTTGGATCATTTCGGTTAATTTCGTCAAGAAATAATGACATTTTAGACCAACAGTTACAGTTACATTTAATAATCTTGAAAAATGTCATTGTGTATTTGACTGAAGAACAGCGTATTTACGTGAAGGTTTTAGTGCATGTGCTTTCATTCGCTATCTCTTTGTTTATTACCGGTACGTCAGGGATAACATAAATCGGTACAGAGTGGCAATTGGGGCATTGCATAATTATATGTGTTATAAAGTGAGTCTACATCTTCGAAAATTATTTACATTATTTTAAGACTTGCGAATTATATTCCTGGGAATTGAATGGTATATTTAACTTGCGTCTAGACATAAAATCCAGATTCCATGTTAATAATGGGTGGTTTTAATGATAGATGTCGATACTGAGAAAAATACCACGATATGAACGACTGGAAACTGAGACTTTCGATATGGTAGCTGGGAAAAAATTTTTTCAACTAATTAATCAACCCACTCGATATACTGATGATGTTGCTTATGTATTGGACTTAATAATAACGGATTGTATTGGTTATGTAATTGACTATGGAGTTGCCTCACCAATGGCTAATCTCGACAAGTGTACTATTTATGCACCACCTTCTCTCTGTTACACCATTTGATGCCGTTGGTAATATTTTCTCTCATGTTAATGACAAATTATTTGTCTGGAATAGATTGATTTTGTCATGTTGCAATTAATGTATTCGGAATAAGAAAGTCACTATTAGACCACATGACAAGCCTTGGATGACCAACGATGTTCGGTACAAGATACGACTGTGGAATCATTGTTTCAAAAAATACAAACGGACTAAGTCCAATGGCGATAAGTTTCCATGTTATATATCTAGAAGGGAGGCCAAACGTCAAGAAATACTGCGTTACACCACAAATTTAAAAGATAATCCCTCTAATCCCTAGCTGGATACAAAAACATACTGGTCGATATTGAAATCTCAACTAGGATCGAAAGCAAATCCACCTATTCCTCCTGTTGCTGTCAGTGGCAAAAACGTGTCAAATGACCTTGAAAAGGCAAATTCTGTTAATTGTTCGCATCTCAAACGGCCCCTCACCATACAGTACCTGCCTTACCATCTTTTACGTATGTTACAGAATCACGTTTCAGTTGTATACAAACCTGTGAAAATGAGATTAAACATTTCTTTGAGACTCTGAATACACGGAAAGCATCAGGTACTAATGGTATAAACAACTTCCTGCTTTAAAATTCTGCTGATTGTATTGCAACTACCGTAACAAATCTTTTTAATTATTCCTTACTGATATCGTGTCTAAAAAGGAGATAGACACGACGCTTCTAATTATCAACCGGTGTCCCTTCAACCCTCTTTTTCTTAGGTCTTGGAGAAGGTCGTGTATAAACATCTGTATATGTTTTGTATGTCAAATAATCTTCTTATACCACAGAACTGGATTTAAACGTGGGGATTCGGCTGTATGCCAGCTTACAAAAATTGTTCATCACATATACAAAAATCTTGACAGTGGAAATGACACCTGTTTACTGTTTTTTAGATGTCAGAAAGGCATTTGATAAAGTCTGGCATGATGGTTTCCTGTTTAAGTTAGAGCAGTTGGGTATACAAGATCCTCTACTTGCGTGGTTAAAAGATGATTTGTGTGACAGAAAAATTGAGGTTTGCCTTAACGGCACAGAGTCCGAAACTTATCCAATATATGCTGGTGTCCCACAGAGCTTTGTATTGGGTCCACTTCTCTTAATTTTTGTCAGTGATGTTAGAATGAATATTGAATGTAATATTAACATATTTGCTGATGACACTTATTTGCAGTCTGAACAAATTTTAGATTTAGCAACATCTGAGGCTAAACCTTAATCGTGATCTTGAACGTCTGTCCAACTGGGCTAGTCAAGGACTTGTGTGGTTCAATGCTACCAAAAACTGTTTATCTCTTATTATAATTGAAAAATAATCCCTCACATCCGAGATTGTATTTAGATGGCGTAGACATGAAGAGCGTTCCGTCCCATAAATATCTCGGAATTGTTCTGCAACACAATGGTAAATGGAATGAGCATGTAGGAGCTATAGTTAAGAGAAGTAATATGCAATTGAGTATGATTAGTTGGACCAGGCGAACACTTACTAGAAAGTGTATGATCACACTGTTGAAATATGGAGATTTTCTATTTTACAACAGCAGCGTTTCAATATCCAACTCACTGGAAAATGTCCAACGCCGAGCAGCATTATTATGTACAGGGGGCTTACGTCGAACGTCATATAAATCTCTTTTAAATGAACTAAAATGGGAACCCTTACACAGTCGGCGTAGATCCAAGCGCACTCTGTATTTTTTTTCATAAAATCATCAATGGACTCTCTCCTCCATACCTAAAAACCTTACTAACTCAAAAGTATGACAGCGAAACAAATGCCTACAATCTTACAAATAGACATCACTTTCGATTATTTAAATGCCGAACTCAGATTTTCTCTTCTTCCTTCTCTCCCAAGCTTACCGAGAATGGAATTCATTGCCTGTTCATATCCTAAACTCTTCTTTGGAAACAGTTAAGAACTTTTTGTACTCTCCAGACAGTATTAAATATGATCTAACATCTGTGTATAATTCATTTCACACATTTTCCTCTATTGTGCTCTGTAGAATGAGAATGGAACTGAGCGCTCTTCATGGTGACCTCTTTAAATATAACATTATCGACGATCAGTCATGTAGTAAATGTAAACATAAATGTGAAAATGCATGTCATTATTTCCTCGACTTCCCTGTCTATGCCGCTCATAGGAAGTACATTTTAAAAAACATCTTTAGAATTATATCTCCTGGAGTTCACCCTTCTGGATCTCGCAAGTTCTCGAAAACCCGCAAATACCTTGCAAAAAAAAAAATCATTCGGTTGTTCTTGAGTCCTGATGTCAAGAGCAACAAACCTACGAAACCTCGGCTCTTTACGCCGGAAGGGCCGGAGAGCAACCGAATGATTTTCTCGCGAGGTAACGTGGGTTGTACTTTAGTGAGTGGAATAAACGATTCACGAAAAGTTAAAGCATCCCTTGGGTGCTTCTATCATCTTCCAGGTACCAGGTAGGCAGGGTAAGCTTCTGTAATCGTCCAGTTCCTAACACGGTGAACAGGAGGTAATGCATAACAAACTAGATATTGAAACGAATATATACATAAACGATGGTATGTTCAATTCAGATTAAATAATATGCATCTCCATATAACTGATTTCCAACAGGCCTATGTATTTATATGAGCCTGAGACATTTACTACTAGGACAGAAACAGAATACACCGAAAGTGGTGGAATGTTCAGTCCATGTTACCTAAATAACACCTTCCTTCAGTTTCATCTCGTCCTCAACTGTCGCGATCTGTAAGAACACTGGCATGAATCACGGTGACACTTTAACAAGCCGTCAACAGCCGGATTCTCTCCCAAACGTCAGTCTATAAACAGCTACACTCATCGGAAATTCCCAAGGGACAGTCCATCCACATCTACCACCGGGTTTGATGAGGGCGACAATAGATTGGATAAACCCCGACCTCGTATTGTTTGAGGTAAATTACTCATAAATGATCTCAAGATTGGTATGGTAAGTAGCAGTTTACTAACTTCCACCCCACATAGACTCGTAGTATCGATATTAAGTTATTACCCCTGTGTAATTGCTGTCTATATGGTAGACAGTGAAATGTACTACTGGGATTCCACCCAATCTGGTGACGTCGTAATGATCTACATAGCATGAATATTATAATTAGCCATGTGCTTGGTGTGCCGATATTTCTATACCAGTACCAAACCATGTGCTGTAATTTAACTTACAGTGGTATGGCCATCACACTCAGCTGCCGCTGTGCCATCTCTGGTCGGATAACTTTACCTAAACTGTGCTTTTGCTATTTTTCCGCAAAAATGCCGACGTTGAGTTTTTTTTTTTTTGATTGGTGTTTTACGCCGTACTCAAGAATATTTCACTTATACGACGGCGGCCAGCATTATGGTGCGTGGAAACCGGGCACAGCCCGGGGGAAACCCACGACCATCCGCAGGTTGCTGGGAGACCTTCGCACTTACGGCCGGAGAGGAAGCCAGCATGAGCTGGACTTGAACTCACAGCGACCACATTGGTGAGAGGCTCCTGGGTCATTGCGCTGCGCTAGCGCGCTAACCGACTGAGCCACGGAGGCCCCTGCCGACGTTGAAGCTGCGCGGGCTCCGTATTTATACTGAAAGGTCACGAGCCATGACCTCGCAATGAACCAATCAAAATCCTTCACACTATGAGGGATTCCCGCATTGCGTCAGTCCCTATGGCAACACTTCCGCTGCACGTGTGCAGGGTCCAGACGAGATAGCAGTCAACATTTCAGTCCCAGTTCTCTATGTAGAAACCAGACGGAATAAAGCCTTCAGATAGGTATTTCATGTCGAGTTCGAATCGGCTTGAAATGTTCATTACTCGAACAGAAGCAGTTCGTATACACACCAATCGTAATGCCATCAAAGTTGCTGTGTGTTTGTCAAGCCAGTACAACAACCTGAATATAAATCGAACTAAAACTCCGTTGATATGTCAGACCAACAACTTTAATAACTAGAGTTGGAGAGCAGCCAGAAGTAACGCAGATAGTCGTCTCGTTACAGAAGAAATCTTGTAACATCCTTTTACTAAATACATATCTTTTCACCTTCAATGCTACCGTCCTCCCGTAGTAATATCTATAGTGTTAATGTGGATTTATATATCGCTAATCCGACACGTTGCTTCACCTTTCAAAAGTTTTGTCACAACAAGGGCCTATGTAAAAATAAACTGATTTGTTTCCGATGCGGTAGTAAAAGGTATTGATGGTTTCGACTGTAGCAGCACAGTTACGTGCTGCAATTGGGGTGAATACTTCTCTCCAGGCTTCGTTTGTGGTCAAGCGAGTAGAATATGTTGCTACTTAAACTTCATAGACATGGCCCATTGGAAATGACAAACCTAGTTCTACTTCTGTACAACTTCCGGCTCAACCAGCGCGTAATTCTTGTTCAACCCAGACTACGTCAATACAACAAATACAACGAGTAAATAGCACTTGTAGACAAACTGATAAACCTGAACCCAATCTCTCTAAAAATGATAATGCCAAAAGGAAGTCCAAACTAAACCCGACAGTGGAAATAATAATAAACCTAATACACCTAGTAGCCCCACAGAGCGTCCCCGTAAGAGTACCAGGGATCCTATTCAAACTTTATGTTTGGATCTCTGGAAGACGTTAGTCCTTCAACATCAGATGCAGTTATGATGGATGCATCGGGCGCATCAGGGAGATCTTCCAGCTGTTCTCCAAGGAAGGGTCGTCCTGGGTCCAGTGATAAAGATGAATCTCCATTACGTTTCCCTCCATAATATCTATATATCACAATATTATACAGTGGAATTGTTGAAGTCTTCAGGAAATTTTATTGAAATAATAGTTTGTCCTATCATTACACCATCTTACCTTTTGCCTTTAGCAAACTCACCTGAAGACATCTGACTAAGATAAAATAACTTTTAAACATATTCATTGCACACCACTTATTTAAATGAAGAAGAGCGAACTGTGGGCGGCGCTTTGAATAAATGAATGAATGAATGAATGATTATGGCTTAACGCCACTTCGGCAATATCTCACCCATATTGTGGCGAGAACATGTTCAAACCAGGAGGCCGTGAATAATTTTCGACATGATCTGATGAACATTCAAAACTTTGGGCATGCCCAGAAGAAACATATGATAAGTATAGCCCTGGCCTCTGCAGAAAACATTGAAGACGATGATGGAAGACGAAGAGAAGCAACCTACTGCCCTAAGACATCTCCAGCTGCAACCCTGTAGCCAAGTTTTATTTTTTATAGTGATTATTTGTTTTTCTTTCACGAAAAGTAGACAGTCCCTAGAGGGGGCCACGTGATCTCCACTGCAATTGAAGCACTTAGCTGTGCTGCTACAGTCGAAACCATCATGACCTTTACTGCCGCACCGAAAACAAACCAGTTCATTTTTTCACTGGCCTTTACCATGACCAAACTTTTACAGTTAAAACAGCGTGTCGGGTTAGGGATATATAAGTCCACACTAACCCTATACGGGCCAATGTAGATATATGACGGAATAGATTTACTGTTAAAGGTTAGAAGATATGTATTTAGTTCAATGATGTTGCCAGATTTCTTCGTAATGAAGCGTTTCACTCTGGTAACATCCTGTGACTTCAGTTCTATGCAGATTTCCTCTTCTGATAAATCAATGATGTCCTGATCCCTGTCACGTATAATTTCCTGACAGCTGTTCAGGGAATTATGAGGGGAAGTACGACAGTAATATCAGTTATTTTATTCAAAGCTAATAAATTGATGGATTGTTGTTTCCAGAAATATTCAATGAGAATGTCTCCGTATCGTAATTGTTTGACGTTTTTTAATGTACCTGCTGAACCTTGCTAGGCCCTTTTCAGTACAAATGGATAAATTTTTGAGGCCGACTTCTGTTCACTCGTTGTTGAGAGAACTATAAAAGCCGGCCAACTGTCCTGTACGTTATCAACCGAGTCCGATAAAACCTCTAATTTCCTCTTTTTGTCAGCGCTTTAAATTGGCTAAGAGAAAGTCTGGTATTGATATTAGAAACATTTGAATTAGAGTTTAAAGTCGACATGACATTTAAATATAAATTTCACCTCATATGTTCCCCACCCACCACAGAGTGCCAACAAGAGCGATGCCTGAACCTGGGAATACCCAGCAAGAAAGACAACATGGACTCCATATGAGGTATACTCGAACAGATTAACAAAGGTTAAATTCAATCTACTCGATTGACCCATGAGCCACCGCCTCAAAACGTAGTCGTGCAAACGATATTTTAGAAATAACATTTGTTCTCTACATGATGTGCTGTTTTATAGGAAATTGGGACCACGCAGAGGCAAGACATCACCAAGCCGATTGATCGGAAAACGCCCATCTTACCCCCCGTCTCTTCAAGTAAAGGCCAAAGTGACGTGATGGGTATGAGGGTCTCGCAAGATCAACACGCCCTCAGCCACCAGAATACCGTCCTCGAAGATTACGGGTTGCAACCCACGGCAAACAGGTCGCATCACGGTTGCCTCTCACACAACTGAGAAGATGTGAGCCTATTGTATTCACCGGGCTCACACAGGAGAGCTTTAGGTTAGTCATCTTTTACGACAAGCTTGCCTAGAGGGCTGAGCTCCTATTCTTATCACCCCGGAAACCCCTGTTTTGTTTTTTTTTGAGAGTCTATCTCTTCAACATCAGAATAGATAGTATACTGTGAGCAACATTTAATATTAATCTAATCTTTGTTAGACGTGTTCAAAACAAGTTTTCTGAACAGAAGATGCGGCTGGATTTAAAAATTTAACTACGTCTACACTGTGTCTTTGATTTTTTTCCCATTAAGTTAGCCTTTATACCCTGAAAATTACACTAATTCCCGACGTATGTAGACTTTATGGGGAGAGGCTCATAGGACATTTATCTTTGTGTTTGGACCGAGGACGACTTTTCCTAGATCTATTATCTAGTGAGGATGATATGTGTAACGATATGTAGTGACCACCCATTCCCCCTCCCAAATAATTTTTGGCTTTTCATAAATTTTCAAATGCTATCTAAGTTCAAAGAGGTTTTTATTATATTGTTATATTTTGTCTGGTTCCGTTCATAAACCCAGACACACTGTTGCAATGACCAGTTGATCGTAGAGGAATCCGCGAGTCGAGCCTCGCCTTGAGTGATTACTTGAAAGCGGTTGTTTCGCCACCCGAACTGCAGAAATTCCTTCTAATGTTTTTAACCCTTTTAAACTAGAAAGCAATCTGGTAATTACAGTTATGCTATAGCGACTAATTATACGGCAGAAATCAGTATACAATGCTTTATTACTACCAATGTAATGAGCCACTCCGTTAGGGTAGAAGTGTGTTGTTGTTGTTTACATAACATTGCGGGCCCGAGCAGCTGTCATCATTGTAGAATGTATATATGCACGTTGACGGTCACGTCTGTGAGGCAAGAAGCTACAAGTAATAATTAAGTACCAGTTTAGGGTAACAAAGAATATTGTTTTACTGAGCCTGGCTTATAAATGCTCACGTAAACAAAGAACAACGCGGTGATACAAATTGCAATTTTTAGATTTGATGTCGACAAATACTCAGAGACCTTTCCGGTATGGTCATAGTTTTGTAGTGCCACCCCTCATAAGAGTTTGATTTATTTATTGATTTGATTTGATTGCTGTTTTACGCCGTACTCAAGAATATTTCACTTATACGACGGCGGCCAGCATTATGGTGGGTGGAAGCCGGGCACAGCCCGGGGAAAACCCACGACCATCCGCAGGTTTCTGCAAGACCTTCCCACTTTCGGCCGGAGAGGAAGCCAGCATGAGCTGGACTTGAACTTACAGCGACTGCATTGGTGAGAGACTTCTGGGTCATTACCTCCATAAGAGCTTGAGTTTTTCAATAAATCTTTCAGCGTTTGCTTTAACTGACCACCGGTGCATTAATGTCAAAATTCACAAGACAAAAACAGATTTTGTGATATGAACTAGAGGACAGAACAACAGTTCTATTACATAAAGCTGTTCACAAGCAATCTGTAAAGTACGGTAGAGTAACATATCCATTTCAATCAGAACAGGCTACTGCCTTTGAAGTGAACAAAATTACTGCAATCCATTAGATATTTTGTTGTTTATTGAATGGATCGAATAGCTCGATAATTCGACGACACTTTTCGTCTAAACTAATACAAACTGTCCCTTCTACTCGCAGGACCCGTATTAAAATAAATATGTCTGTATGGAGAAACTGTTATAAAGGTCGATCGTTTCTACCAAGTAAAAAAAATATATTGAATGGGTGAATAAATAACTATGGCTTAACGGCATATCTGCAATCTTCCAGCCATAGAGTGGCGCTGAAAACAGAAACCAGAAAATGGTTTTTAACAGGATAAGAATATATTGAATATGATGGTCCGTCAACACCATTCTCATACAAAAGACTTACAGCAAAAAGTATAAAACCGACGAAAGTGTGATAGTTGGCAAATGGTCACAAATAAACTTTGAAATACAACCTCTTGTCATATTATCTCAGTTAAAAACTTTGAAATACAACCTCTTGTCATATTATCTCAGTTAAAAACTTTGAAATACAACCTCTTGTCATATTATCTCAGTTAAAAACTTTGAAATACAACCTCTTGTCATATTATCTCAGTTAAGCATTTATATCAACCGAATAAAAGCCTAGTTAGAAACATATTACATGTCCATCAACCAGCATGATATACGCAGAACTAAGTATAAAATGCATTGATTCCCTTTGCCTGTCTATATTCCATATTACCAACATCATCTTGTATTTAAGATTGTGTGTGTGTGAACGTGCCTTGGAAAAGGCCCTCCCAGAACAAATCAGGCGAACGCGAAGTTCAGTCTGACATTTCAGAATAAGAAGATTGAAGATTATTGACGGGCGTAAGGCATAAATATGAGTTATAGCAGATCATCACAGCATTTTGGGTTTCCCAAGGGAAATAAATCATACGACTACATGTAGATACAAGATGAGCTTGAAGGAGAACTAATGCAACAGACTGGTCTAAGACACATCTCAGTTGTACACTTGTTATGGCTACAAAACAACGGCTCAGACCCAAGGTATAATGAGTTCCTCATCTGTACTAAAAACATGAACAGGGGAGGTTAGGAACGTCCTACGAAGATCTGACAAAGCGTCGTTTTGCCCTGTATAAATCCCTGCTTAGCTTGAAAAAGCAAGACAATCTGCATAGTGTGTGGTCATACGACGGAAATATCTTTTTCGTTAGGTCTGAAATAGTGAAAGGACACAGGTGTTTAGCGAATGTGATCTCCCTGTCATACGTAATGCCTAAAAAGACACTTTACTACAGACGACTATGCATGTGTATGTTTAGCCTGCTCAGATATGGTAAATTACATGCACATATAGCTCTATTTTAACGTTTAACGTTTCCCATTACATGATATAGGCGAGTGAACAGTAACAATGACTTGCCGTGGTTTGATCGGGTTTAAGTGCTATGTAATAATCGCCGAGCTGCATGAATTTCGCGATTGCTGTTCTGTCCTGTGTCAGCATACGCATTCAAAGGTCTAATCTTTGTAAACCAGTGAAACGTATTCTGGGTATGTACCGCCCAAGATCCTCGTGGAGAGACTGCACGAACTTTCCTGATCACCGGGGACATTGTGCTCGTAAATTTGTGTTATTATACTATATAATCGTGCCAAAGTTGACCAATGAACTTTAAAATGGATCATTCTGATGGTCGAAAGCTCCGGCGTCATGCAGGCATCTTAATGTGTCTTCATGTCAGGATCATCTAAACCGAATGTAAATACCACACCTGTCAGATTTATCAATGTCTTTTATCAACTTTGGATGAAGATGAGTTTGTTCTCTCTAGGTTCTCTCTGCAGGAATTGGTGGTCTATTTTAATCTGTGGTTTTATTTGTCTTTAGTTTTAGATCCTCAAAATAAATTAACCCTCCCTTTGTGTTATGCCATGCTTTAGGTATTCACCTAATTCATGCTGTGTATAGCTTCTTTCAGAGGCATTTAGGAGCTGGGGTGGTATAGATTGACAGAGGCATTACTTATGGATAACAACTCCTGGATTTATTGTGTTGGTGACGTTTTGATGTAGGTTCTTACATCTTTATCAAACCATATGAACATACAGGTTTGATTTAAATACTGATTTTAGGGTCACTTTCCTGGCGGATATCGTGGCCGATCAAATCAGTATTTTATTTTTTTTTTAACACATGAATATTTTGGATAGATAATGGCAGTGCGTATACTATTTACATATGTACATGAGTCAATTAGTGGAACTATATCTTTTTGTGGTAGCATGTGTATTTATTTGTATAGGTTCAAAAGCTGCCGTGGTCATTTAACAGTAGTTGGATAAATAGTAAGCTATTTACAGAGCTTATATTTACAGAAATACATAGATCTACATTACAGAATTACATTGAGTTGCCTATACAGAAATTTAGACAGAGAGAAAACAATATACAGAGATACAAGACAAGAGATATACAGTAATAGAGTTAATCACTGAGGGCTGATTTTCCATCACATCAGAGCCCATCCAGAACACCAACTCCAATGGAACACAATTCATACCCTACAGAACTAGTCAGACTACAAAAGAAGGAAACTGCTGGAAGGCATCATGATCCGGCGACACAATCCACAGCTTAACCGAGACAGCGGGTACCACCTACCGAGCGCCTACAATGACCTCATCAGATTAGACATTAATCGCCTTAAACCCGGAAGCCATTATCTATAGTTACATTGTTGCCTGTTTTTGACACCACTCACTCTATTACTGTATATATGTTGTCGTGTGTCTCTGTATGTTCATATGGTTTGATAACGATGTAAGAACCTGCATGGAAACTTCACCCACTCAATAAATCCAGGAGTTATCCAAAAGTAATGCCTCTGTCAATCATGCTGTGTATAGTATTGTATTTTTATTTTGTGTTACTTTGTTTTGTAAGGGGACAATCAGTTGGATCATTTCGGTTAATTTCGTCAAGAAATAATGACATTTTAGACCAACAGTTACAGTTACATTTAATAATCTTGAAAAATGTCATTGTGTATTTGACTGAAGAACAGCGTATTTACGTGAAGGTTTTAGTGCATGTGCTTTCATTCGCTATCTCTTTGTTTATTACCGGTACGTCAGGGATAACATAAATCGGTACAGAGTGGCAATTGGGGCATTGCATAATTATATGTGTTATAAAGTGAGTCTACATCTTCGAAAATTATTTACATTATTTTAAGACTTGCGAATTATATTCCTGGGAATTGAATGGTATATTTAACTTGCGTCTAGACATAAAATCCAGATTCCATGTTAATAATGGGTGGTTTTAATGATAGATGTCGATACTGAGAAAAATACCACGATATGAACGACTGGAAACTGAGACTTTCGATATGGTAGCTGGGAAAAAATTTTTTCAACTAATTAATCAACCCACTCGATATACTGATGATGTTGCTTATGTATTGGACTTAATAATAACGGATTGTATTGGTTATGTAATTGACTATGGAGTTGCCTCACCAATGGCTAATCTCGACAAGTGTACTATTTATGCACCACCTTCTCTCTGTTACACCATTTGATGCCGTTGGTAATATTTTCTCTCATGTTAATGACAAATTATTTGTCTGGAATAGATTGATTTTGTCATGTTGCAATTAATGTATTCGGAATAAGAAAGTCACTATTAGACCACATGACAAGCCTTGGATGACCAACGATGTTCGGTACAAGATACGACTGTGGAATCATTGTTTCAAAAAATACAAACGGACTAAGTCCAATGGCGATAAGTTTCCATGTTATATATCTAGAAGGGAGGCCAAACGTCAAGAAATACTGCGTTACACCACAAATTTAAAAGATAATCCCTCTAATCCCTAGCTGGATACAAAAACATACTGGTCGATATTGAAATCTCAACTAGGATCGAAAGCAAATCCACCTATTCCTCCTGTTGCTGTCAGTGGCAAAAACGTGTCAAATGACCTTGAAAAGGCAAATTCTGTTAATTGTTCGCATCTCAAACGGCCCCTCACCATACAGTACCTGCCTTACCATCTTTTACGTATGTTACAGAATCACGTTTCAGTTGTATACAAACCTGTGAAAATGAGATTAAACATTTCTTTGAGACTCTGAATACACGGAAAGCATCAGGTACTAATGGTATAAACAACTTCCTGCTTTAAAATTCTGCTGATTGTATTGCAACTACCGTAACAAATCTTTTTAATTATTCCTTACTGATATCGTGTCTAAAAAGGAGATAGACACGACGCTTCTAATTATCAACCGGTGTCCCTTCAACCCTCTTTTTCTTAGGTCTTGGAGAAGGTCGTGTATAAACATCTGTATATGTTTTGTATGTCAAATAATCTTCTTATACCACAGAACTGGATTTAAACGTGGGGATTCGGCTGTATGCCAGCTTACAAAAATTGTTCATCACATATACAAAAATCTTGACAGTGGAAATGACACCTGTTTACTGTTTTTAGATGTCAGAAAGGCATTTGATAAAGTCTGGCATGATGGTTTCCTGTTTAAGTTAGAGCAGTTGGGTATACAAGATCCTCTACTTGCGTGGTTAAAAGATGATTTGTGTGACAGAAAAATTGAGGTTTGCCTTAACGGCACAGAGTCCGAAACTTATCCAATATATGCTGGTGTCCCACAGAGCTTTGTATTGGGTCCACTTCTCTTAATTTTTGTCAGTGATGTTAGAATGAATATTGAATGTAATATTAACATATTTGCTGATGACACTTATTTGCAGTCTGAACAAATTTTAGATTTAGCAACATCTGAGGCTAAACCTTAATCGTGATCTTGAACGTCTGTCCAACTGGGCTAGTCAAGGACTTGTGTGGTTCAATGCTACCAAAAACTGTTTATCTCTTATTATAATTGAAAAATAATCCCTCACATCCGAGATTGTATTTAGATGGCGTAGACATGAAGAGCGTTCCGTCCCATAAATATCTCGGAATTGTTCTGCAACACAATGGTAAATGGAATGAGCATGTAGGAGCTATAGTTAAGAGAAGTAATATGCAATTGAGTATGATTAGTTGGACCAGGCGAACACTTACTAGAAAGTGTATGATCACACTGTTGAAATATGGAGATTTTCTATTTTACAACAGCAGCGTTTCAATATCCAACTCACTGGAAAATGTCCAACGCCGAGCAGCATTATTATGTACAGGGGGCTTACGTCGAACGTCATATAAATCTCTTTTAAATGAACTAAAATGGGAACCCTTACACAGTCGGCGTAGATCCAAGCGCACTCTGTATTTTTTTTCATAAAATCATCAATGGACTCTCTCCTCCATACCTAAAAACCTTACTAACTCAAAAGTATGACAGCGAAACAAATGCCTACAATCTTACAAATAGACATCACTTTCGATTATTTAAATGCCGAACTCAGATTTTCTCTTCTTCCTTCTCTCCCAAGCTTACCGAGAATGGAATTCATTGCCTGTTCATATCCTAAACTCTTCTTTGGAAACAGTTAAGAACTTTTTGTACTCTCCAGACAGTATTAAATATGATCTAACATCTGTGTATAATTCATTTCACACATTTTCCTCTATTGTGCTCTGTAGAATGAGAATGGAACTGAGCGCTCTTCATGGTGACCTCTTTAAATATAACATTATCGACGATCAGTCATGTAGTAAATGTAAACATAAATGTGAAAATGCATGTCATTTCTCGACTTCCCTGTCTATGCCGCTCATAGGAAGTACATTTTAAAAAACATCTTTAGAATTATATCTCCTGGAGTTCACCCTTCTGGATCTCGCAAGTTCTCGAAAACCCGCAAATACCTTGCAAAAAAAAAATCATTCGGTTGTTCTTGAGTCCTGATGTCAAGAGCAACAAACCTACGAAACCTCGGCTCTTTACGCCGGAAGGGCCGGAGAGCAACCGAATGATTTTCTCGCGAGGTAACGTGGGTTGTACTTTAGTGAGTGGAATAAACGATTCACGAAAAGTTAAAGCATCCCTTGGGTGCTTCTATCATCTTCCAGGTACCAGGTAGGCAGGGTAAGCTTCTGTAATCGTCCAGTTCCTAACACGGTGAACAGGAGGTAATGCATAACAAACTAGATATTGAAACGAATATATACATAAACGATGGTATGTTCAATTCAGGTTAAATAATATGCATCTCCATATAACTGATTTCCAACAGGCCTATGTATTTATATGAGCCTGAGACATTTACTACTAGGACAGAAACAGAATACACCGAAAGTGGTGGAATGTTCAGTCCATGTTACCTAAATAACACCTTCCTTCAGTTTCATCTCGTCCTCAACTGTCGCGATCTGTAAGAACACTGGCATGAATCACGGTGACACTTTAACAAGCCGTCAACAGCCGGATTCTCTCCCAAACGTCAGTCTATAAACAGCTACACTCATCGGAAATTCCCAAGGGACAGTCCATCCACATCTACCACCGGGTTTGATGAGGGCGACAATAGATTGGATAAACCCCGACCTCGTATTGTTTGAGGTAAATTACTCATAAATGATCTCAAGATTGGTATGGTAAGTAGCAGTTTACTAACTTCCACCCCACATAGACTCGTAGTATCGATATTAAGTTATTACCCCTGTGTAATTGCTGTCTATATGGTAGACAGTGAAATGTACTACTGGGATTCCACCCAATCTGGTGACGTCGTAATGATCTACATAGCATGAATATTATAATTAGCCATGTGCTTGGTGTGCCGATATTTCTATACCAGTACCAAACCATGTGCTGTAATTTAACTTACAGTGGTATGGCCATCACACTCAGCTGCCGCTGTGCCATCTCTGGTCGGATAACTTTACCTAAACTGTGCTTTTGCTATTTTTCCGCAAAAATGCCGACGTTGAGTTTTTTTTTTTTTTGATTGGTGTTTTACGCCGTACTCAAGAATATTTCACTTATACGACGGCGGCCAGCATTATGGTGCGTGGAAACCGGGCACAGCCCGGGGGAAACCCACGACCATCCGCAGGTTGCTGGGAGACCTTCGCACTTACGGCCGGAGAGGAAGCCAGCATGAGCTGGACTTGAACTCACAGCGACCACATTGGTGAGAGGCTCCTGGGTCATTGCGCTGCGCTAGCGCGCTAACCGACTGAGCCACGGAGGCCCCTGCCGACGTTGAAGCTGCGCGGGCTCCGTATTTATACTGAAAGGTCACGAGCCATGACCTCGCAATGAACCAATCAAAATCCTTCACACTATGAGGGATTCCCGCATTGCGTCAGTCCCTATGGCAACACTTCCGCTGCACGTGTGCAGGGTCCAGACGAGATAGCAGTCAACATTTCAGTCCCAGTTCTCTATGTAGAAACCAGACGGAATAAAGCCTTCAGATAGGTATTTCATGTCGAGTTCGAATCGGCTTGAAATGTTCATTACTCGAACAGAAGCAGTTCGTATACACACCAATCGTAATGCCATCAAAGTTGCTGTGTGTTTGTCAAGCCAGTACAACAACCTGAATATAAATCGAACTAAAACTCCGTTGATATGTCAGACCAACAACTTTAATAACTAGAGTTGGAGAGCAGCCAGAAGTAACGCAGATAGTCGTCTCGTTACAGAAGAAATCTTGTAACATCCTTTTACTAAATACATATCTTTTCACCTTCAATGCTACCGTCCTCCCGTAGTAATATCTATAGTGTTAATGTGGATTTATATATCGCTAATCCGACACGTTGCTTCACCTTTCAAAAGTTTTGTCACAACAAGGGCCTATGTAAAAATAAACTGATTTGTTTCCGATGCGGTAGTAAAAGGTATTGATGGTTTCGACTGTAGCAGCACAGTTACGTGCTGCAATTGGGGTGAATACTTCTCTCCAGGCTTCGTTTGTGGTCAAGCGAGTAGAATATGTTGCTACTTAAACTTCATAGACATGGCCCATTGGAAATGACAAACCTAGTTCTACTTCTGTACAACTTCCGGCTCAACCAGCGCGTAATTCTTGTTCAACCCAGACTACGTCAATACAACAAATACAACGAGTAAATAGCACTTGTAGACAAACTGATAAACCTGAACCCAATCTCTCTAAAAATGATAATGCCAAAAGGAAGTCCAAACTAAACCCGACAGTGGAAATAATAATAAACCTAATACACCTAGTAGCCCCACAGAGCGTCCCCGTAAGAGTACCAGGGATCCTATTCAAACTTTATGTTTGGATCTCTGGAAGACGTTAGTCCTTCAACATCAGATGCAGTTATGATGGATGCATCGGGCGCATCAGGGAGATCTTCCAGCTGTTCTCCAAGGAAGGGTCGTCCTGGGTCCAGTGATAAAGATGAATCTCCATTACGTTTCCCTCCATAATATCTATATATCACAATATTATACAGTGGAATTGTTGAAGTCTTCAGGAAATTTTATTGAAATAATAGTTTGTCCTATCATTACACCATCTTACCTTTTGTCTTTAGCAAACTCACCTGAAGACATCTGACTAAGATAAAATAACTTTTAAACATATTCATTGCACACCACTTATTTAAATGAAGAAGAGCGAACTGTGGGCGGCGCTTTGAATAAATGAATGAATGAATGAATGATTATGGCTTAACGCCACTTCGGCAATATCTCACCCATATTGTGGCGAGAACATGTTCAAACCAGGAGGCCGTGAATAATTTTCGACATGATCTGATGAACATTCAAAACTTTGGGCATGCCCAGAAGAAACATATGATAAGTATAGCCCTGGCCTCTGCAGAAAACATTGAAGACGATGATGGAAGACGAAGAGAAGCAACCTACTGCCCTAAGACATCTCCAGCTGCAACCCTGTAGCCAAGTTTAATTTTGGCTTCCACTATAAGGTCCCTAACACGAACACCGAACGGACGGATCTTGTTAGGACATTAGTATATTTGTCTACATATAATGAATTGAAAACACAGTCGTAGGCAGGCTTTGTTGGATATGCTTAAACTTTGTAGCATATTAGAATAATCTAAATTAGACCTCACCAGAGAACGATATAAATTAAGTAAAACTGATCGATCAGCACCCCAGTCGGTGCTAGACACGACCTTAATTATATCGAGAGCCTTTGCACATTTAGCTTTAAGCATTTTTATGTGAGGTATAAATGATAATTTTTATCGAATATAACCCATAAAAATTTATTTTCGCTGGTTACACCACAAAAATTATGTTCAGGGTCTAGATGGAATTTCCGTTTATTCGTGTCTTCGATTTTCATAAATAACAATATTATTATTAACAGCCTTATTGCCCTGGATACAGAGCTTCAGGCTGTGTCAGTTTGTGTTTTATTGTCTCAAACAATCAGAGTATGTTCGCTGTATATTCCCACGAACACTTCTTTGTCAGCTTTCCAATTACAGAATTTAATAGAACAATTGGCAAAACCGTCTATAATAATGGGAGATTTTAATTCCCATAACCTCTATAGGGCAGTAATAACATAAATAATAAGGGCAAGATAGTGGAAGACTTCTTATCTGAGGAGAAAAAGTGTTATTTCAGTGATAAAGCTAACACCTATTTACATCCGGGTGACGGCACTTATTTTGCTATCGATCTCACTATCACAGATCCATCACTTCTCCCGTATTCTACTTGAAAGGTGCATGACGATCTTTGTGGTAGTGACCATTTTCCTATAATCCTAGAGCATATCACTTCTAATTCTTTAGAACGTGTAGCTAGGTGGAAGATTGATCAAGCAGATCGAAATCGAGATGTTCTGTGCAGCTGATATCACCCCGACAGACTCTGAAGATGACCCAACATTTAACTTTAATTAGGTTGTTTTACGGGCTGCCAGTAGAACTATCCTTAAGACCTCGACAAACAAAGTTCAAAATTAAAGCTTGGTAAGACAATGACTGTCATAAGGCTATACAGGGACTTGAAAAAGGCTGAACACCAACTTGATCATTGTCCTACTGATAATAATTTATACCTGGTTCGTATTTTTCGAGCTACAGCTCGTCGATTGCCGAGAGACAATCTTCTTAGGGGAACTTTGTTTCAGGCATTACGTCAAACACACCCAAGCGTAAGGTGTGGAACATGAATCAGAAACTTTGCCCTTTACTTTTAAAACTTTAGAATGTTATATTCGTTCTTTTAATATTCATGCATTTAATATCCATGCACTTAAAACTGCATTAAAAGGCACACGATACTCCTAGTGTTCCTGATAACGTATATTATAAATTTTTGAACCATTTACCACCTGAGCCACTTGAGACTTCCTTGCACTTACTTAATACGGTTTGGATAACTGGTAATTTTCCACAGTCATGGAGGGAGGCGTGTATTATCCCGGTTCGTAAACTGGGTAAGGATCATGCTGATCCGTCTAATTACTGGCCCATAGCTCTTACCAGATGTGTCTGCAAGACTATAGAGCGGGCGATAAATGGTAGGTGTGTTTGGTTTTTAGAAACCAACAATTTAATATATAATACACAGTGCGGTTTTCGGCAAGGTCGATCACCTTTAGATCACCTTGTTTGATTTGAAACTTTCATTCACAATGGGTTTATTAATAATGAACATGAGGTATCTATATTTTTCGACATTGAGAAGGCCTAAAACACCGCATGGAAATATGGTAATTTAAAAGACCTCGTGGATAGGGGCGTAAAAGGCCGATTACAGATTTTTTTTTTTAAAAAATAAGAATTTTTATCTGATTTTCAGTTCAACGTACAGGTGGGGTCTACTCTTTCTCACTCTCGTAAGTAGGAAATGGGTGTTCCTCAGGGCAGTATATTATCGCCAACATACTTTAGCATAAAAATAAATAGCTCAGCAAAAACATTAACATGTGTCACGGAAGGTTCGTTATACGTGTATGATTTCCTTATATGCTACCGAGCTAAAAATATGAATTACATCGAACGTCAGCTGCAGCTTAGTCTCCAAAAAGATTGAGAAATGGGCAGCTGAAAATGGTTTTAGGTTTTGAACTTCTAAAACCGTCGGTATGCATTTTGTAATGAACGGAAATTTCAATCTTGACCTTGGTAAAAAATTTTGTGATAAACAGATTACAATTCTTGGTGAAACTAGTTTTTTCGGTATAATATTCGACAATGAATTATCTTTTATACCTCTCATAAAAATGCTTAAAGCTAAATGTGCAAAGGCTCTCAGTATAATCAAGGTCGTGTCTAGCACGGATTGGGGTGGTGACCGATGTATTTCTCTGGTGAGGTCTAATTTGGACAATGGGTCCATCATTTACGGTTGCACTAGGAAGTCGTATATAAAATGTTGGATCCAGTCCATCGCCAAGATTTGAGGCTGAGCCTTGGTGCTTTTAGAACCTTACCAGTAGAGAGTTTATACGTTGAAGCAAATGAGCCTTCTTTATATTATATTATAATGCGTGATAATTGTCAAATCGTTATTATATAACAGAGCCCTCTTTAGATAACCGAGCCTTTAATATGCTACAAAGCTTAAAACGCATCCAACAAACTCTGCCTAAGACTGAGTTTTTAATCCGTCATATATAGATAAATTCAATAAAAGCCCCAATAAGATCCCTTCTTTCGGTCTTCGTATACGGGACCATATTGAGGCAGCTAACATCAAGCGAGAGCAAATAGCTCCAATGTCTTTTCCGCAGTCACCTCCCTGTCTTCTTCCACAACCTAAACTGATATTTGATCTACGTTAATATAATAATTCCAATACAAATCCTCTAATAATTCAGCAAGATGGTCATTAGGATGGGGACAGAGTTGTGACTGCTTCTGTCTTGGAACAGCAAGTCTCTTCTTTTCGTCTGCCATCTCCTTTTCCAGTCTTTTCTGTCGAGGCCAGCGCTATACTCCTGACTCAATTATATGTTTCTCCGGCCGGTAGTGTTTCGCTCTTTTCCCTTTCAGCAATACAGAACAACAAATTTGAATATCTGCTCATTCTTGAAATTTTAACCTTACAAAGAAAACTAATTAAAAGAGGTAAAGATATTATATTGTGTTGGATACCGAGCGATACTTGTATCCATGGAAACATGGAGTCGTAGATATATAAATAAATCCACATCAAAAGGTAAATTCCCTTTTACGGATTTTCATTCTAATATTCTTTAATATATTCGTCGCCTTTGGCACGACGAATGGGACCTTCAGGTCTGCAATAAATTGCATAGTGTTCGCCCTGTTATTGGCTGCAATTTGTATAGTCACGTTATGTCTCGAAGAGACTAAGTGGTTCTAACGAGGTGTCGTATTGGGCATGCTCCTGTAACTCACAATTTTATTTTCGATGGGGGCTCTACCCGAGAGTGTGTGGGATGCGATGCTTAATGCGACATCGAACATCTCCTGGTTGACTGTGTAGACTTTCGCCATGTTCGGCACAGATTCTACACAGTCAACTCTGGATAGGATTTATTTAACAGCATCGCTGGTGATGTTGTCATAAAATATTTGAGGGCCATTGGCTTATATCATCAGATATAAATTTTAATTATTATTAATATATATAGATAAAAAATACATATAAAATTTTTTCTAGATAAACTTTTTTTTACATTACCCTGGTTTTCGAATTTTAACTGTTTGTTTTAATTTGATTTGATTTTTAACCTGTCCAAACATTTTTGTTTTATGTTTGATATTTTCACTACCAAATCGAAAACCTGAACCACAACTTGTTCTCGACATGATACGGCTGAGATATTGCCGATGTGGAGTTAAGCCATAATCATTCATTCATTCATTTTCCAAAATTTGAGACTTGGTAGAGCGGCATGCCTACGGTTCTCAGTGCTCGAATTGTTCAAAAAGCCGCCACCGCAACATGACGGATATAATGTTCAAAATGAAGAAAAGGCATTAGAAAAATCGCACACTTATTATCAAATTTTGCTGTAGGTTTATAAATAATGTATTTTATGCGAATATAAGTATAACGTCGTATACATATACTAAAACTCTGCATTAACCTAACGTCGGACTTTTTTGCAGTCTCTTGGTTTCTCAAGATTGGTCCTCAGTTTTGACGAAGACAAAACCAGAAGACCCCCGCCCCTCCAAATCACCATTGCTACGGATAATGAGTGAACAATTCGGTAAAGTAGACTAAGAACTGTTGTGCCTTTGATCCGCCACAATCAAATCAGTAATGACTGTATAAGAGCAAAATTGCCTATCATACTTTTTATTACTTATATATCTGTCTACATATAAGTTTTATATCTGCCTACACAAATAAGTGGGATATGTTTCATGCCGTACTGGGGAGCAGTGTCCTATGGACAATACAATTGTGTGTTCAACGACAATGCATGAAGTCAACGGCAAAGTAGATCGAC